>NC_056665.1:42028777-42401277 GCF_018350195.1 Panthera tigris
GAGCAAATTACTTTACCTCTCTGGGCCTGGATTCCCCATCTGGAAACTTAGGAGGAGCAAACATTTTGGGGTTTTGGGTTGTGGGCATCTGAAACAGACTCTGGTTCACTTAAACATAGGAAGACTTGGGGGCTGGTCATAGGTAGCTCACAGAATGAAGGAAACTGTCCCAGAAAGGGGGGGCTCAGAAGTTTCAGGCTACCGAGTTACTCAGAGATCCCAGAAGCTAGAACCAATTGAGGTCGCATACAATAAGAGGGTAGATGAGGCCCTCTCAAAAATATAGATCTGGTAGACAGACTTACTGAGCTCTTGGGGTCACATGGCTGCCCTGTGGCTAAGAAAGGATAGGGACAGCCCCACCCATCTGTACAAGACCAAGATTGTCCCCAGATCAGAGCTGGGTGCAGTTCCAGAAGGACATGTGAGCGGCTGCTGGGGCCCAAATACCACAGAAGGGCAGCAAAGCGGACAATGTACCCACTGGCAGGGGTGTTCTGAGGAAGAAGAAAGAGCAGTGAAACACGTAGCACAGCACCCTGTCCTGTCCAAGGGATCAACAAGGTGTAGCTGTCCCAGCTATCAACAACTCTGAAGTACTATCCGCCTTTTCCAGACAGAAAACTGGAACTCGAACTGAAGAGCTGCCCAAGGTTGCCTCAGTGCCAAACGAGACTTCGACCCCAGCTTGGCCTCCAGAGCCAGACACACAAACTGCAAAGCCTCACGCAAAATGGAAGCAAGGGACCCCTTTCTCAAAAGGCCAGAAAAAGTACCATTAAGGGGCCCTGAAATATAAACGTTTTCCTTTCGACCACTGTCTACTTCTTGACCGTCTTGAGTTTTTTTAATTTGCTATTTAATGTCATTCTAAGTGAAGAAAAATTAAAAAACTAAGGGATCAATGTTAATTTTACCAGTCTTTACATAGTACAATCCTGGTCTTACAGGCAAATGAAGATACTCAATTTGTATGTGAAATCGCCAAATCACCAAGTCATTCTCAGCATAAGTGGTTGGCTAATATAGGGGAGTAACACGAGTAAGAAAGGAGATGACAGAACTCTCTAGATGTTCCTGCTTCTTAGAACATCACCGGTGCCTTTTTGCATCTGAGGTCGAGTCCTGATTCGATTGGAAAGCATGGCTTCTCGGGGTTTTCAGTGTCATCAACAGAACATGCTTACCTTGCACTCACGCTGACTCTCGCTGGGTTCCCAGGCTTTGTCCCCCAGAATGCTGTGCTGGTGCGGTGGCTGGAATGCTCTATGCATGTGGAACAGCAAGGAACAGCCGCACGCACATTGCCAGGCTCTCCTCTGCTCGCACATCTCCTCTGCTCAAGAGCACTCCCCAGGCTTCACTTGCAAAACACAAATTGAAAGATAAAATGATTAAGAATGCCAGGACAGTAGCAGAAGATCATTTAACCAAATGGAGGGGTCCTGCCTGCCTCTGACCTTGGCTTTCTAGAGCACATGTACCTCCTCACCCCAAGAGTCAACAAACCTCTTTCTCAGTTGTGTTTGCTTTTTGCTCTTGGAGGGAAACGTTGAGCTCTGGGACTAAGGATCTAAGAACTGAGGGAAGCTGGGGCCAAGGGGGAACCAAGCAGGTGGAGGAATGTGCACCCAGGAACCTCTCTGCACAGAGAGTGGGGCCACAGGGACTGGGGTACAAGACCAGCGTACGTATTCCCTCATGGGCCATAGTGTCTGGACCGAGGAGAGTCTGGCTAAAGACAGACCGATGGCTGGCCCTGAATGCTTGTTCTGTGAGTGGAAATTTCAGGTCTATCATTCGCCCACCTTGGTGGAAAGGACAGGCATCCTACAAGTACTCATGTCACTGTCCTCGGGGCCGCAAGTGACCCAGCAAGAGCTCCCCAGGGAATAGTAAGCACCCATAGGCTTTGGGCTTGGCCCAGAGCAGAGCTGAGTGCCTTGCTGGTTGGCCCCTCCTCCCCAGAAGCACCTCCCCAAGTTCTGTAGGCTGAGATGCTACATCTCAGAGCATGAGTCCCATGGCTTTGTCAGCTCAGAGTGGCTCGGCCAAAATCCCTCCTGGTGGTCTGGAGACAAGCTCTAGACACTCCTCCCTCCCTTGGCCCCAGCCTCCTTGGGATTTCCAGTGGCAAAAAGACATTCTCCCCCTCCCCACTTGTCTCCATCTTACTGGGGTGCTTCCTGGGAATTTTACTAGAAACCCAGCCCCATGCTTTCCAATGAACCACCAACCAGCTGGTCCCTGATGGGGGTGGGAAGGTGCAACAGGCAGGACAAATAGCCATTTCTCCTGTGACCCTAAAGAAGAGAGAGTGAAGAGGAAGGACACGGGCTGGTTTCCTGTTCCAAAGAAGCCAATAAGGACACTGACTTTGTGACTCAGTTTCTTACGTGCAAAATTGAGGAAGTGATGGCTTACTATCCCAGAGGAGAGAAAGTGAGGGATAAAATGCGGGGACTAACCTGTAATGGCCATAACACCCTTCCCCATCCCCGGGACTGTCACTGACCACCTACACGACCTAGTGGGAGCCCTGCACCAGCTTCCGTTCCTGCACCTGTTAAAGGGTCCCGTGTCCTGCAGGCTCCTGTGGGCACCGTGGCCATACAGGACACAAAGCGCCACCACAGGCTGCCATAGATGGAGGGATTGCATGCTTGCTCTTGTAATAAAATGCTTTCAATCTCCCCAAAGGCAGATTTGCCTCCTGGTAAGCAAACAGAATTGGTAGACAATGGCGTTCGTCTTTGCCAGCTTCATTATTTTTACTCGAGAGAAAGAGTCATTGTATGACCCACAAATATTATTTCATTTTACAAACTCTGCCTCAGGGAAACTGCTTGGTCAACAGTCTTCCTTAAGATCTTGTGGGAGCTCTGAGATCGTCCCTCTCAATCCCTGGAGAATCCTTGTCCACCTGGCCAAAAGAGGCCCTCTCCAGCCCTACAGCGAATGGTGGGTGCTCAGGGAGCCCCTGTGTCAGGGGACTTGCCCCCGTGGGGGTTGGAGCAGCTGAGAAGGTGTCATATTTTCAGATGGGACATCCCTCCGCTTCGGGAACATAGAAATACCACATACCTTGCAATTAAAGCCAGGCTCCTACCCTCCTTTCCTTTGGATCTAAAATGGGTTCTTGGGGCTCAGACTAGCCAGCATTCTCCATGGGCTGGACCTGTCGGCCTCAGGCTCCAGGGGCGGGTCTGTGAAGTCCAACAGCTGCAGTGCTGCGTAAATATTTTGAGAGCTCCAACTTGGAGCCATCTGCCGTGAACTCGCCTCCTTGGCTTGGGTCGGAAAGAGAAGAACAAACCCACGCTCATGAGCACACGCCTACATTTCTCGCCCAGCCCAGGCTCTGGAAGCAGGTGTGGTGCTGCTGGGCTGCTGGGCTGGACCAGGTGCAGGGCATTGTCTGACTAATAAAGTATTTAAGTACTGCCTGCTGGGCCCCGGCCCTTGGGGCCCGGCAATCTCATTACACAGCTGTAGGGAATGGAAGTGGTGGCCACGTCTTGAACGCAGGTGACGCCAGCATAGCTGGCCACTCCGTTCGGCGAGGTCTGCTCGTTATCCCTAAATGAGAAGCAAGGGGAGGAGGCACAGGCTGTGCCTGTATCGTGCCGCTCCTCCCCCGCCCCCAACCACAACACAGTTACTACTTTTGGTAGTTTCTGGGCTTCAGGGAAAGGGCCCTGGTGTCAGTGAGCTGGAGTCAGGAATGAGTCCAGCATAGCAACCACAGCAGAGGGCAAATCCATCTGGCACCTCTGTGTGATAGTTTCTGGATCATATTCCACCTCCTCCAGGAAGACTTCCTTGACTTCTCTAGACAAGGAGAATGCTCCTTGGAAAATCACACGGTACGGATGACCTGGACCATAAACATACCCATGGTGAGGGGCACAATCCGTCTGGCCTCAAATCCCAGCTCTACCATTAACTAGGTGTGCAGCTTGGGGCAAGTTGTTTAACTTCTCTTTACCTCATTCTTTTGCATAGAATATGAAAATAGGGGAAAATGCCCACTGCATAGAGTTGTGGGCAAGTACAGGACTTAGGTACAATGGTGCTCAGAGGAGTATTGGCCGAGAACAAGCCCTTGACAAGAGGCTGCTATGATGATCATATACTTTTATTGTGGTAAAGTACACATAACATAAAATTTACCACTTTAACCATGTTTGGAGGGATGGCTCAGTGGCATTAACTATGCTCACATTGTGCAACCATCACCACCGTCCATCTCCAGAACTTTTTCATCATCCCACGCTGAACCTCTGTCCCATTGAACAATAACTCCCCATTCCCCTTGCCCCAGCCCCTAGTAACTTCTACTTGGTCTCCAAGGATAACTTTTGACTACACAGAATCTGAAGCAGGCTCCAGGCTCTGAGCTGTCAGCACAGAGCCCCACGTGGGGCTTGAACTCACGAACCTTGAGCTCATGACCTGAGCCGAAGTCGGATGCTTAACCGACGGAGCCACTCAGGCATCCCAGTGTCTATTGTATTTTTGTGTGAGAGCCATGGTTTTCACTTTTAAAGGCTATACTTTAACACTTTGAAGAACGTAAACCAAGACAAGGGAATAGAGGTGGCTGGATCTGGTAGTAGTTTAGACAGGGTGTTTGGAGAAGACATCTCTGAGGGAGTAAAATCTGAGCAGGAACTCGGATGATGAGAAGAAACAGGCACCCTGAGATCTGGGAGAGGAGTCTCCTTGGCAGGAGGAATGGTCAGGAAGGGCCTGGGCTCCTCCTGGGAACTCGAGGGCACCAGTGTGATGGGAGCAGCAGGAAAGAAGAGTGTAGGAGTAGATGAAGTCTGGAAGGTTCCGGGTCAGACCCTGAAGAATCCTGCAGCCATGCCAAGGGATCAGGCCCAGTTTGAAATTGATGTTGAGGAATATGCTCTGTCCTTATAATAAGAAAGTAACCCCAGGATGGGAGTCAAGCTTCCTGGATTATAGGAGCTCTATTCTGCCTTATGTTTAGCTCAATGAGTCTTACTCATACTGGTTCATCTTGCCCCTTTATCCCAAGATTTGCCAAGCCTGAAACCAGTTGTTTCTTCCACCAGACCTTTTTCTCAGCCTTGGGTAACAAACTTTAGGGACGGGGAAGGGGGTGCCCTCTGGGCAGGCATGGAGAGGGAGGGGCCATCGCTGGGCTGGCTGGTCAGGAACCGAGTGGGGAGTCCAGTGTCTCCCAAGAAGTTCCCATCAGGACCCAGCAAGATGGCTGTGGCCACCAGCGCGTTGGACTCAGGGGACTTGACTCTGCTCGAGGATCTCTCTGGTAAAATGCAAGTGATTCCCTCCGTCTCTAAAACCCTCCAGGATTCCCAAAACAGCCTCGACACCACCCTTCAAACATCCCTTCTTGCGTGGAAGTGAGTCTTCATGGCATCTCTACTGAACAGCGCCTTCTAGTGGAACTTTGTGTTCCTGCCATAACCTCTCTGGGGAAAGGGATCCCTAGGACCGCCAAGAATTGGGGGCTTTTATGCAGAGACTAAGTCCACTCTAGTCCTTAGAACTTCACTGTTAGCTGCTGAAAGGCACTAGCAGCAATGTGACATCGGGGGCCATGCCTGTCTGGGCCTCAGGGCATCATACCGCCGGGTACACACTAGATATCCTGTAAGTGCTTTCTTAATGAATGAATGAAAAAACAAAGAAAAGTAAGATGTAGTGTCTGGACTTTAATGAAATCACTATGGGGACTGTTCTGTGTTACTTCAGGGCACTCCCATGAGCAGGCGTTAAGTAATGTCCTTTTCATTAAACTCAACCTAACAGATGGCTGTGTATACAGTAAAACTAGAATTCTGGAGTCAGACTGCCTGGGTTCAACTCCTGGCTCTGCTGCTCATCAGCTCTGTGACCTCGCGCATGTTACTGAATCTCTCTGTGCTTTCGTTCCCCTACCTGTAAAACAGAGATACCTCATAGTGTTGTCATAAGGGTTAAAATCATTAAAATTTGTAAAGCGCTTGAGAGACTGCTTTGAACATACTTTACGTTATGTCAGTATCTATTAAAGAAATAAGAGAAAACTTTCTCGACATCACAGTGATGTCCAGCAGTGAACTGGCTACCTAATGAGATACTGAGCTGCCCATAATCACAGGTATGTATTAACTTTCTTTTTTTTTTTTTAATTTTTTTGATGTTTATTTTTTGAGAGAGAGAGAGAGTGTGTGTGAGTGGGGGAGGGGTAGAGAAAGAGGGAGACCCAGAATCCGAAGCAGGCTCCAGGCTCTGAGCCGTCAGCACAGAGCCCGACACGGGTCTCGAACTCACGGACTGCGAGATCATGACATGAGCCGAAGTTGGACGCTCAACCGACTGAGCCACCCGGGAGCCCCACACTTTGTAAGATAATTACTAATTATTCTCTATTGAATACTTAATATTATTTAGCATTAGGCTAGGCATTTTACACTTATTATCCTATTTTGTCTTTACCTTAACCCTGTGAGGCAGGCGTTATTATCACCATCTGACCCAGGAAACAGAGGCTTAGTTGTCCATTCTGCGTCATGCTCAGAATTCCAGGAACACCTGGGTGCCTGAGGTCACGCGAGGCATGGGAACCATGGGGAAAAGGCAGGTGAGTCGTGTGTGGGCTGGAGGGGAGAGCCTCCAGGGCCTGCCAGAGCCCAGGGCTCCATGATAAGGAACCCTTTGTGCTGGGGCTCCAAGGCAGAGTCAGGGCAGTAGGGGCAGGAAGGTGGAGGTGGCTTTTGCAACAATCAATCAAGCAAGCAAACAGTCAGCCAACCAGCCTACCAAGCCAGAGACATGCTGTATTTGGCAATGAAGGGAAGGGAGGTGTTGGCAGGTGGCTCCGAAGGCCCCAGGTGCAAGGCTACGGTCTGTCGTGGAGCCCAGTGCAGCAGGCTAGTGTCTTTGTTGAGAAAGAGCTGGAAAATCCTGAAAGAGGGAACATCAAGTAGATGGGATGGAAGACGCAGGTGGAGGGTGCTCTCCTTGGAACAGAGGGGACAACCTCCCACTGCAGTTGCAGGATGGAGAAGGTGAATGGAGAGACATAGAGGAAAAGAGGAGAGCCAAGGGGATTCTGGCTTGATCTTCACAATAAAAAAGGAGCTGAAGGCAGCATGTTAAGGGGATGAGGGAGTGAGTAAGGGGGCTTGAGGAAGGAAATCAAGGGAGGCAAGAGGCATTATGAAGTCGCAGGGGCCCCTGCTGGGGAAGGAGGGCAGGAAGCCAGGCCGGGCCAGGGATGCACAGGAAACAACTGTTAGTGTGAGGCCAGAGAGACTTCTAGGCCTCACGTGCTGCTGCTCAGCCTCCTGGTTTTCCCATGAGAACCCCAAGTTCTGGGGCTCTGGGAGCTGTCCTATCCACCTAAGAGTTATTCTTTCTCCCCTTCTGGCCTTTGAGAAACTCTCAGGGGCCAGGACGGCCATCTCCCAAGAGCACGGGGAGCCCTCCCCCTAGTCCCAAGGGGTTCCTTCGGATTCATCATTTGGAGCATTTTCTCCCCATCTTGTATATCCCATTCCTTCTCCACATCGATTCTATGGAGAACATCAGTGACCGAAGAGGGACACGGCTACGAAGTCCCGGCTGCTTTCTTGACCCATGTCATACCTTGCTTCTAACGCCTTTCCCTCAGTTTTCTCCTCCGTCTCTCCATGGGCATTGGATGGGCTCTGTGACTTCACTGCACCCATGGGAAAGCTGACCCTGTCAGGTTGCCTGAGCTGTTGTCTTGATATCAAGGCCAGAAGTGTCTGGTTGTGATCCGGTCCTCCCCCGCTCCGCTCCCTTGTGGGGCCACTGCCATCATTTCCCTGACTGTGGGGTTCCGGGTGGGCACAAGGCGGGGATGGCCAGCGCTTGAAAGGCGTGCCTCCCCGTGCCCTAGTCTGGCCCCGGTGGCAGAGACAACGACCTACCACACCCTGTTTCTCAACACATTGCTTCCGGCAGCATCACAAAACAATTGCAGTTGGAACCCCAGGTGAACCCTTTTTGTCACCCCAAACGTAGGATGGGTTGCTCCAGCACCGTCTCTCCCCTATTGTCTGCGAAGCGGGACGGCCCAGGTGAAACTGGGAGGCCGGGAGGTGTGCCCTTGGCTTCTAAGCCCCTGTCCCCACAGCCCCCTCCAGAGGCTGCGGGGGGAGCAATGGTTCCAACCACAGCCGCGGCTCCATAACTGCCCTCGCCTCTCCGAGGCTCTCCCGGCTGCAAGGAGATGAGTTCTACTCACCTGTGAATCCGCAGCCACGGGAATAAGGATCAGAATGGAGTGAGGCCCTGTATGTGTAAGACTTTTAAGTTACCATCATCTCTCCAACGGAAGGTGGTCTTACCTGTAGTCACCAGAACCAACCTTCCCCGACATTTTAACAGGGGACTTTGGGAACACCACCTTTTAGTCTGATAGGAATAATTTTAATGGTGGGATTTTTCGCTCGTATACACAGTTGGGGGCCAGCCAGGCTTGTGGCACTCTTCACGTCCTCCTCATGCTGCAGCAGGACTTATATTTGTCTGGCATTTAACGTCCATAAAGGGCCTGTCGCTTTTCTCTTGAGAGAGCTCCATTGCTATTTTAAGTGGCGTCGGAGCCACTACCCTGGGGAGGTTCCATTACTTTCCTACCTGGTAGACACAGCAAATCCTTTTCTTTCTTCCCCTTTTCATCAAGGGCTCACAATGGGGGGTGGCTAGTTGGGCGGCGGGGGGGGGGGGGGGGCATGGTGGGTGAAAGCACAGTCCTGCCTAGAAATGCCCACACGGGAAGTGTAGCCCATCACTGCCCCTAGGGCAGGGAGAACACGGCCAAGCCCCAGGGTTATTTTTAATCCCAAAGACGCAGCGTTAGAGAACAAACAGCTCGGCCCTGGGAGGACTTGCCAAATGAGCGTGGGCCTGGAGGCTTCGAGTGTGGCTGCTTCCCACCCTGGCAGACCCTTCCAGAAACCAGAGCTGGGCCGCATGGCGTATTTTTACACACGCTGACTTGCTGTGCCTTTGGGCACCAACAGGTCCTATAAGGACGTGTCTACTCGTGTACCATGACCTTTAAAGCCAGTCCGGGCCTAACCTGAGCCTACCGTCGCCCGGAGCTGCCCGGCTCTTGTTGCTGGATGCTCCCAGCCTCTCCACCTGCTGCCCTCCTGCCCAGCCCAGCCCAGCCCCAGACTGCGGAGGGCAGCTTGAGAAGTATCCCTTTCTCTTCTTTTTTCCTCTTCCCCCTTCTTTCCTTCCTTTACTCCCCGTAACACCAACAATTCCTTGTAGAGAAATGAGAAAATTGAGATTAACCCCCTATAATTCTCCAGACCCTTCTACTGTGAGTGCGTGACGATAAGCACTTGTTGATATTTGGTGGATATTTTTCTGACTTTTTTCTACGCATCTTTACACATAAGGCATTTATTTTTTTTCAAAATATGAATTCCACCCGAGGCCTGGCTTGAGGAAACCAGGAGGGCTCCTCATGCAGGAAGAATGCTAATGTCATCTCCCAGCGAAGGCTGTGGGCTCTGTGGAGGGGTTTGTGAGGACGTCATAGGGAAACAGCAGGTGCCTGGCCCTGTAGCCGTGAGTTCTGAGTTCGGTACCAGCGACTTTCTCTCCATCCTCATTTTTCCCAGCGGGAATCATTTTGCCTGTGTCAGGCTTTGTTTCAGGGGTCACCTGATCTGGACCCCCCTCCTCCACCACCCGCCCCACCCCCACCCCATATGCTGGTTAAGAAGACAGGCTCTAGAGTCACAATGCTCGGGTCTAGGTCCTTGCCCTGCCTCTAACTGCGTGAAGTTCGGCAAGTGGCTGTACTTCTTCGTGTCCCGTTTCCTCTTTGGTAAAACAGGAATGAAGATAGGATGCGGGCCCAGTGTGAGAATTCAGAGAGCAAGCACATAGTAGGTGCTCAATAAGCACGAGCTCTTATTCTGCCATTATTATTATTATTATTATTATTACTTCAACTCTTTAGAACCCCTCCTATGTTTTAGGAACTAGTTGAGCTTCCTGTTGAGCTTCCTGTATTGGGGGTAAATTAACTTACCTTTTTCATACTTCGCTCAGATTGGCGCTCCAGGCAGTTGGGGAAGGAGATGGGGAGTAATTTCAGGCGCGTGAAAATCAGGGGATTTGATACATTTGTATTATGGAATCCCTGGAGCTCATTAACACACTGCAAAGATGTTAAAGCCATGTTGCTCGAACCGGCACTCTCCCGCACACGCTACTCGGTTGTGGAAGGCAGGTCATGAACGCGTGGCGATTCACCGTGTTATTGGTGCTACTGTTGTGTATGCTTGAAAACTTCCATAATAAAAAGTTTATATATATATATATATATATATATATATCCATATTACTGTTTTACTTTCATACTTTCTCTACGTTGTTTTAATATACTTTTTTACAATGTTCAGGAATCAATAAAGCCACTAAAAAACGCCTCCCCCTTGAGACACACTGGTGTTAACGAAGCCACTGCTGGTCCAGAGTAGGGTCTTCGCTCTGGGCTGGCCACACTCCATTGCACTGATGACGTCCAGAATTCCCAGCTGACAGGTGCTGGGACAAAGAGCAGACACACTTTAGCACCTGGCCCCAGTTGCTTTCCTTCCCGGTGTTGGCTTCCAGCCCCTATTGTGGGTCACACTTGTCCTATCTGTGTCAATGCACAGCACTCGGTGTGCCCCATGAAAACTCTGAGAGCAGAAGAGGTGCAAATCAGGACATCCATCCAGAGCAATGCCAGGACTTTGCATCTCAAGGTTAGGGGTCCCTGATACCTGTCCCTTTCCTCTTCCAGGCCAGTCAGCAGGCTGCTCGCCTCCTCTTTCTCTCTGATTTTGTCAACAACATGGATGTCACGTCCTTGTCCCTACATCGAATCAGTTCACCTTGTTTTTTGTGATGATCCAGAGACTTTGGGTAGTTTTGTTGCTACCACCATTGTTGTCAGAAATAGTTACAGCTTCTAATTATTGAGTGATTACTGGCTGCCAGATGCTATGCGTAGGTACCATTGCCTCACTCAACGCACACGACAGCAAATGAGGTAAATAGCGTTATCCCATTTTTCAGATGAAGAAAGTGGAGCTTAAAGCAGGTGAGTGACTCGTCCAGGGTCACAGAACTAATAAATGGAAATTTAAATTTCAGGCTGTCCTATTCCCAAGTTCATGGTCTTAACCCTACGCTAATTAGAGGCTTTTTTCCCCCCATACCCATAAAGAAGAGAGGGGTATAAAAGAATGGCTAAGTTTCCCGAGGTCTAAAGTTGTGTTGTTGTTGTTATTGTGTGCGTGCATCCTAAACAGAGACTACCGTCATATGGACACCCTGGCGGGCTGTGCTGTTGTCTTTTATAAACGGGCCCAACCGTGTGTGCGAGAGCGTGTGCGTCCAAATGCGGAGAGGAAGCAGTTCAGAGGTAGCAGGCTGTCCGGTGAGAGACCTCGACTCTGGCCTTCAACACACGTGGGTTCACCCCAGCTCTGACACTCATCTATTCCCTTGAGCAACCCACCTACCCCCTCTGGGCCTCAGGGTCTTCATCTTCAAGACTGGGGGACAACAAAGCACAGGTCGCCAGCACATTGAGATCACGAGTGGAAAGTGCCCAGCCCTGTGCCTCACCAAAGCAGTTACTGGAAAACAAAAGTGCTCTCCCCATTATTCCCAGCGGCTGATGGGAGTTCCCAGCAGGACCAGGAAGGAGGGAACCTGTTGCTGGGGGACAGGGGAACAGCGGCCGGCTGGCATTGGGCCTGCACACACCCCTGAACCTCAGCTTCTCTTGCAGAAAATAGCGGTCCTAGCTCCCCTGTGGCTCCGGGGCCTCCCCAGCCCCTTGTTGGTCCACTCAGCCCTCACCCGCCTCCCTTCACCTTCTCCACCCCCACCCCCGGTTCAGCCACACAGAAGTTCCAGGCTAGTCCTCCCTGCTTTCCCTGCCCACAGCCACTGGCTGGGCTGCAGGTGGTCCACACATCCCGAGGTGGCTTCCCGGCTGAGAAGTTGGGCCACCTGTCCTGTGACCCACGTTGCTTAGAAAACTAACACTTGACTTGATGTGTCCCTGACCCCCTCTCTGTGCCACGGACACACACGCAGACACACACGCATGGACACCACGAAGATATGCTGACACAGACACAGACATACAGAGATACAGACATACAGACACAGAGACATGCAGACACACATACAGCCTGTCTGGGAGTCATCAGCCATAGACATGCACAGACACAGGCACACAGACACACGGACGATGGCACTGGCTGCCTCCCAACCCTTGGGCCCAGCCTTCTGCCCAGGGGCCCCCACTCCTGAGTTCTGCTTCTTTGGTCTAATAAGGGTAGGTGAGAAAGGGTCGTGAGATTCCAGAGATACTTCCTGGTGCCTCCTCCTAAGACTCTTCCAGTAGAATGTTCTCTGGGCAAGTATCCAGGGCTGGCAGCCCCTGGCTGAGTCATACAGATGAGGGTTTTGGGGGCCCCAAGTCGCACTTCTGGCCACGTCCAGATCCCAGCTTTTCAAAAACTCACAGGCAGCCTTCAGAATCAGTGAAGGTTCCCACAAAACTCCATTTGGTGTGGATTTAATCACAGGGTGTTTTTAAAGCTTCATCTGGAGGTAATTTGGAATTTAAATTACTAGGATAGAGGATATTTTTACCAGAAGAAGGGCTTGGAATAGTTATATCCTGTCAATTATCGATCAACCATTTCCAAAGGATTAAAAAAAGTAAGACCTGTTCTACCAAATACGTTAGAAAAATTTCCTTCAGGATTTGGTCATTATTAGCGTAACTGATAAAAATTGTTCCACGACACTTGCGAATGCGTTCCATGACACATTTCACGAATTTTCTAAATTAAATGAAGTCATGTTAAGACCCCACCTATGAGGACCTCAGAAAATTCAATCCCAGCCACTTTTCAGGGCCTTCACTCTCCTGTTATGTGGAACCCTGAGAACTTCAGGATTCCAGAAGCTTGAGGAAGGGCATCAGGTTCATTCTGGTCAATGCTGACTTTCTCAATGTCCAAGTCCTGGGGGACCAGCTAAACCCTGATGCTGCTCCCAGCATCCCCCCAAATCAAAGGCCATAGGGGTTGTTCAGTCCCTAACCATCTTCCTCCCCCATCTTAGTCACTAACCAAAAGCCCTGCCACCTCCAGGGTGCCCCATGGAGGCCCAGCACTCAAGCGTCCTGCCAGCCCTCAATGACTTCTGAGGGTTGGCCCTTCCCCAACCTTCTGCATCTCTATGAATTAGTGTTAAGTCTCCAGACCCTTAGAAAATCTAAGAAAGGCCTCTAACTTGCTCCTGGGGCAAGAGAAGCCCAGCCCTACAAAACACCAGGGCCTCTGGAGAGGAAGAGGGGAAAATACCTCACATTCTTTTCCAGTGAGCCTGCAGAAGAAAAACAGACATGGTTAATTTCTCAATCACAGTAGCCCCTGCCTTAGTCAATAATTACCTGATTTACTTAGAAATCCATACTCTTTGGAGAGTAGGTAGAGTTGTGGGCCAAAACAAACGAAAATAAAAACAAAAACAAAAGTCCTTCTTGGAATAAAGGTTAACAAATCTCTTGGCTTCTGTAATTTTCAGTCTCTCCAGAATATTCCCGTTTGGACCGAGATGGGTTCAAACCCACACAGAGACCATTTAGTAGCCTGGTTGTGTCATTGTTCCTCTTTGTGGAAAAGTTGTACCCCATGTGAGGACTGATGAGATTGAGGCAAATGGCACTGAAACTCAAGTAGATGTGAGCTAGCCTCGGGGCACACCCAGGGCCACATCAGGGGACAGAGCTTATGGTTAAGAGAAATGGCTATGGAATCAAACAGACCGGAGTCTGCGCTCTGGCTCCATGCCTTTTTAGCTGTATGACTTCAGGCAAGTTATTTCACCTTTCTGAGCCTCAATTTCCCCATTTCTGAAACAGAGATGGTAAAGTGCCTCACAGGATGGTGCGAAAGTCAAATGACAGACAGCCGAGATGGTGGCTCTCCTGTGAGGAATACCCTCTGCTCCAAACACACACCAATGATCTATGATAGAGAGAAAGTGAAAATGACACAGCCGCATTCAAAAAACATTATTAACACCTCTGTGGGCAAGCCTTGAGATGTATTCTGAATACCTTGTCCCACGGTCCCAAGTGGGATGGGGTCCCATTTGCCTGTGGTGGTGATTAGCTTTCTCTTCATTTTTGTTTTTTCCTTCCCAGACACCTCCTTCTGTTCTTATTCCTTGAATCATTTCCTAAAATAAACAAGCTGCAGAGAGGCCCTTATCTCAGACTCTGCTTTGGGGCGGGGGGGACGTCTAGGTTAAGACAACTGGAAGGAGACAAAAAAAAAAAATGAAGCAAAAAAAGGGGTGGTAAATAGAAAACACGATATGGCAGAAATGAGTTAAAATATATTAGTTGTTGTAATAAATGTAAACAGTTTACCCATCAAAAGGCTATTAGGTTATACAAATGAACAAATTTATGTGGTATACCTAAAGCAAAACCACAGAGAAGATTGAAAATCAATGTTGGAAAAAGATATACCCATCCAGTGGAAGCCAGAAATATTGTTATGGGTTGAGTTGTGTGCCCCCAGATAATATGTTTAAGTCCTAATCGCCACTACCTCAGAATGTGACCTTATTTGGAGAGAGTCATTGCAGATGTAATTAGCGAAGATGAGGTCAGACTGGAGTAGGGTGGACCCTTAATCCAATGTGACTGGTGTCCTTATAACAAGGGAAGAGACACACAGACACATGGGAAGATAGCCACATGACAGTGGAGGCAGAGACTGGAGTTACAGCGCCGGCCAAAGAATGCTGAGAACTACCAGAAGCTGGAAGAGACAAGGAAGGATTCTCGCTTACAGGATTTGGAGGGACCACAGCCCTCTCAACACCTTGATTTCCGACATTTTGTCCCCAGACCTGTGAGAGAGTTAATTTCTGCTGGTTTAAGCCACCCAGTTTGTGGAATTTGTTATGGCAGCTCCAGGAAACCAATATACGTGGCTAGCAATATTTATATGAGACCAAATAAAATGTAAGAGCAAAGCATTATTAGGAATATACAAAGATAATACATAATTATAAAAGCCACATCCCATTAGGAATATATAACAAGTGTGAATTTGTATGCACTTAACATGAGTAAATTACAAAGAGAAGTTGATTAATTCATATTTATAGTAAAGTATTTTTGATATACTTTTATCAGGACTTGATAGATCAAGCAACCAAAAAAGATGTAAGATTCGAAGAGCTAATTTAGTAAACTTGATCCAGTATAAATGTATGGAAGCCTTCATTTGAATAGAGAACACATACCCTTTTCAAGCAAGTTGACCATTTTAGCAAAGGAAGACTCAACAAATTTTAAATAATTTATAGTATACAAATTATAATTTCTATCCACAATGCTAGTAAGTTAGAAACAACATGCCTCTAAATGTATTTTGGATTAAAGAGAAAGTCTTAATGAAAGTTATGAAATACTTAGACATGGAAGGACTAAATAACAAAACTTGTGAGGTACAGATAAAACAGCACCTAGAGGTAAATGTATAGCCTTAAAACGCCTTACTGGAAAAACGAGAATGAAAATAAATAAATTAGCATTTCAGTGTAAGATGCTAGAAAAAGAAAATAAACAAGATACTGCATTTGAGATTCTTTGCATAATGTATGCCACACAAATAAGTACTCAATAGAAGAAGGTACTTGATAAAGAGAAATTGTACTTGTTATTATTGTACCCATAACCTTCCAATTAAGAGAGCTTTCTTTCCAGGATTATGTAAAAATTCTGTAAGTAATATGTGCTATTGTGATTTATAATAAGAAACATATATTTGGTCTTCATGCCTGTTCCTGGCACAGAGCTCCTAAAACCCTTGGGATTTCCTGTGATGAGAGCCAGAAAGGTGTCTTTTGTTACGCTAATGAGAGACTTTTGGAAAGTCTCTAGATATTCTAAGGATGGGGGCTGGTTGCCTGGGTAACCAAGCCTGTGATTGGAGAGTTAGAACTTTCAGTCCCACCCCTGACCTTGGGAGGAAAGAGAGGCTGGAGATTGAGTTCAATCACCCCAATTGCCCATGATTTAATGAACCATGCCTATGTACTGACGTTTCCATAAAAACCCAAAAGGATGGAGTTCTGAGAGCTTCAGGGTTGATGAACACATGAAGACTTAGAACAGTGGCATGCTCAGACAGCACAGAAGCTGATCTTCCTACCCTGTACCTTGTCCTGTGTATTTCTTCCATCTGGCTGTTTCTGAATTATATTCTTAAAAAAATTTTTTTTTAATGTTTTGTTTATTTTTGAGAGAGAGTGTGAGCGGGGAAGGGACAGAGAGAGAAGGGGACAGAAGATCTGAAGCAGGCTATGCACCGAGAGCAGCAAGCCTGATGTGGGGCTCAAACTCACAAACTGCAAGATCATGACTTGAGCCAAAGTCGGGATACTCAGCCTACTGAGCCACAGAGGTGCCCCCTGAATTGTATTCTTTTTATAATAAATTGGGAACCTAGTAAGTGAAATGTTCCTCTGAGTTCTGTGAGCCACTCTAGCAAATTAAATGAACCCAAAGAGGGGGTCATGGGAACCTCTGAGCTATAGCCAGTCAGAGGCACAGGTGATAATCTGGATTTGCAATTGGTGTCTGAAGTCGAGGAGGGGCCAGTCTTGTAGGACTGAACCCCTACCTCACTTGTGGCGTCTGATGCTATCTCCCAGTAGATGGAGTCAGCATTGAGTTGAATTGTAGGACACCCGGCTGGTGTCACAGAATTGGTTGGGGGGGGGCGGGGCGGGGAAGCCCACATCCGAGTTGTTGTCAGAATCTTAAAACTATGGCATGCCAAGCAGAGATATTTCTGTGCCTGGAACTTCAGAAACTGATTCTTATACAGTTTTGCATAGTCCAATAATATTGCAGAAAGATAAATTCTCCAGCTCAGATGGGTCTCCTTTGCCTCTATTAAATAGAAACACATTCTTTAGCCATTGAATGGGCTAGGGACTGAACTGAGGATCTCAGCAGTGACAGAATATGAATCAGTCAAGAAGTTAGGTACCCTGGGAAGCTGCCCTCTGAAAGACCTTAATGGCATCCAGGGAATTCTAGCATCAATCCTCCTGGAAGGAAATAGTAATTAGACAGTATCACTTTTTCCAAAGGTACTGTTGATATACCACTTCCCTAAAATTATCCTTCAGAAAAGAGGGAGTGGCCTTAGATAAGCTCTCAGTTACAGGGTTTCTCTTAATGATTGTATTTTTGAATAACAAAATACTATCTGGAGAATATATACAAAGTCCTCAAAGGAACTCAGTCAATGTTATTTTTAGATTGGTAAGGATTCACTGACAGAATTTGGTTAAAGAGGAAGCAAAGAAATGAATAGAAAAGTACTAATTTCCCCTGGGGCAAGGACTTCACAGATTCGAGCCCTGGGTATCCGTGCAAACTTTTTAAAGATCATTGATCACAATGGGACTGTGAGTGGTTTTGTTATAGAGATGGTATATATACTCGTACTGGAAGCTTAGAAAGTTTGTTTTACACTGGGTTGTGCAAGTGGGTACTCATGACTCAGAGTAAATTTCCAGTGACAAGAAACATGAATTCACAAAGTGCTTTCTCTCTTTTTTTTTAATGTTTATTTACTTTTGAGAGAGAGTGGGAGAAAGGGGGCTCTGTGCTGACAGCAGAGAGCCCGATGCGCGGCTCAAACTCATGACCCGTGAGAACCAAGAGTGGGACACCCAACCGACTAAGCCACCCAGGTGCCCCCAAAGTGCCTGATTTCAAACAATGTAGCGAGTAAAGGTGATGGGCTCTTGGAAACCGTGGTAAGGACTCAGAAAGTAGCTCTAGCGTTGAAGACATGATGAAGATGAGCCTGTGGAGTTAAAACAAAACTGTTTCATGAAATCCAAGAGAGGAAAAAAGCAATCTGTTATTTTATGTGACCTGTGGTTTTAAAATTTGTTGTACATAAGTTAAACATCATTAGTAGTACTTGACTTATCCATCTGTAGTCTTAAGTCTGTATATTCAAGTTGGCCCCCAAGTTTTTCTTGTTCAGTCTTTCCTTTAGAAAAAGAAAAAACAATGAAGCCTAGTATTCAGGGTTGACTTCTCTTTTACTCAGGCATATGGATTAATCTGGAAAAGGTAAGAGGGTGAAGAAGGTCCTTGACCTTCCTGGACAGACAAGCCCTCTCACCCGTGCAGAAACTAACAGACTACACTTAGCGTCTTTGGATGGGCCTGCTCTTAGGTCCCAGGAGCCTGAGTGCATTAGGGCCATGAGGCAGTTTAGGACCCATTGTCTTCACTGACCAGTGAGAAGTTAATTACCTCCTTCTTTCCAAGAAGGGTTTCTAAGGTCTACAGACTGAATGTGTCCCCTCCCCCATCTCCATTCAGTCGGTGAAGCCCTACCCCCCAGTGTGATGGTAGGGGGTGGGGGTCTTCAGGAGGTAATTTGGTTCAGGTGATGTCATGAGGGTTACCTTTGCCATGATGAGGTCAGTGCCCTTAGAAGAAGAGGAAGAGGGACGCCTGGGTGGCTCAGTCGGTTGAGCGTCCGACATCAGCTCAGGTCACGATCTCATGGTTCATGAGTTCGAACCCCACACTGGGCTCTGTGCTAATAGCTCAGAGCCTGGAGCCTGCTTCGGATTCTGTGTCTCCCTCTCTGTCTGCCCCTCCCCCACTTCCACTCTCTCTCAAAAATAAACATTAAGAAAAATTAAAGAAAAAAACAAACAAAAAAACATTATAAAAAAGAAGAGGAAGACACCAGAGCCCTTTCTCTTTCTGCCATGTGAGGCTACGATGAAAATGTGGCAATCCGCAGGAAGGGAGCTCTCACAAGGAAGCAGACCTGGCAGCACCTTGATCTTGGATTTCTGAGCCTTCGGAACTGGGAGAAATAAATGACTATTGTTGAAGCCACCTAGGCTATGGCAGTTTGTTATAGCAGCCCAGCCCACGCACAGGATGCCAGGCAGCTCTCAGGCACTGGTTCTTGGGAGGGGCTGGCCTGTCATCAGAGTGAAGTCAGCCCCTGTGTGACATCTTGTCGTTGCCATTTATCTCCCTGCATCTTTTGGGGTAGGCAGTGTATGTTCTGCTGCCCCCTTTAGATGAGCAGGGAAATGATACAGCCCCAAGTTATGGCAGGAAACGAGATCTTGCTCACTGATGAGGGAGGGAAACTAATGGGAGGGGATGCATGGTTCTCGGGGCCTCACTGCCCCCTCTCTCCGTAAACCTGCTTCTCTGTCAGGTAAAGGAACGAAACTCGGCACAATCCTCCCTCCTGCCTGATACGCAACGGCAACTGCACCCTTTCGGCAGCCAGGTCACCAACTTCACTGCACAGAGCATCCATCCACACCACACATATTCCTTGAGCACCCACTACGAACTAGGTGCTATGCTTGCTGCCAGGGATGCCCTGAAGAATGAGACAGACGCAAGTCATTGCTGAAAGCCAGGATTGAGCCTGCCCTTGTCGCCGGAGCCACTTTGCTGTGGAGAATGGGCTGGGTATGCGGTGAAGAATGAAATGAACTTTCCTGTCTGGCTTCCCCTGCAGAGCAGGAACAGAACTGATTTCCTCTGTCAGCAGCTTCGGGAGACAAAGCCTAGCAGGGCAGAGAACCATCCCTAAAACCATGGGTTGGAAAGGCGCACAGTGCCACCGGGAGCATGTGATTTCCCTCCCTCCTCCCTCTCCATTCAAGCACCAAGGAGGCAAGGAGTGGGGGACCCCAAATGTCACTCTCCTTTACGGCCTGTGAGGAAGTCGGTCATCTGTAAAGGGCCCCTTGAGGGCCCCCAGGACCAGTCTTCCCACTCCCTACCCGCTTCCGGCAGCCAGCTCTGAACTGTATCCGAAGCAGCCACGTGTAACCGAACCGACGTAGTATAAAATATCCAAGTTGTTTCCAATTAGTTGGTTTTTTTAAAGCCGTCCTACAGAGGAGGCCAGTTTTTTAAAGGGCAGCTTTGCGCATTAGGTAATCATCACTTTCAGCCTCAGAGCTGAACGCCCAGAGCGCGTTCTCTTTGGCCCCGGCACGGGAAGTCAGAAGCCTCTATGCCAGGGTGACCCAGAACCATTATCCTCTCCTGTTAATTTCGCTGATAACAGTTGTGCAGCATCAGGGGCTAACTCCACGTGACAGCCGACTCTTCTTTTATGATGTCTCCTAAAAAAGAGACTTTATAAACCCCGGCGAATGCAAAGCAAGCGCTTCCGGTGAAATGCCTGTCCTGTTGGCAGTTCGGTCTCCAAGAGCAGTACCCCACATGCACGTGCGTGCAGAGGCTCGACGAGGGTGATGACCTCGGTCGGTTGGTCGGTTTCCGGGCGGGGGAAGGCTGCCTCGACTGAGTTCTTCAGCGATCATTAGGGTATCAGTGAGGCCCGTTAAAAAAATGCCCTGACGAGCAGGAGTGAACCTTCATGGTTAAAACTTTAGCCTACACGTTTGCATAGCATAATGTAGAAAATGTCACATCACTAGGTTGGGCTGCTGAAACTCATGTGACATTGTGTGGGTCAACTACACTAAATAAATAGTATGTTGTAAAGGAAAGACAAAAAATAAACACGCACCCCCCCAAACCTGTTTGTATTAATAAGGAAATCACATAACAAAACCCCCTTCTCTCAATGTGGAACTCAGGTACACCCAGGTGGAAGTCTTCTGAGTTGCCACAAACCCTGGGTGTGTTTCTGGAAGCTGTAGATGAACAGCCACCCACAAGAAGGTCAGAAAAGCCAAGCAGGATGAAGTTTTCGATACTAGAACAATGCCTTCGTGCTCCAGATCACCGCCACGCCTCCGCTCACGCTGTTGCCGTCTTCTGGGACACTGCACTTGCCCTTGGCTAACACCCAGTTGTTCTCAACGGCTACTCGTGCCCCACAACGTAATCTTGGGATCCGTGTTGGAAAAGATTCATGTCACCGGGTTCTAGGGTTTACTCCCTTCTAAAACTTCGAGCCAGAGTTTGAACACCATTGGTGATGGGAGACTCACCGCCTCCCTGGGATAACCCACTTTAGCTCCATAGAGCTTTATTTTTATTAATAATTATGCGATTTATCGAGGGCCCGCTTATTCCTGACAACTGTCACATCATGCAATTCTCACAACAACCCTAGGAGGGGAATGTTTTTATTATCTTCTTACCCCATTTTACAAAAGAGGAGATCAAGTATGAGGGAGACTTTCTGTTTCCCTTTAGGAATTCGGTATAGGCAGCCCTGAGCCCATGCCAATGGCTGGGCACACTCTCCGATAGACTGATTGGCGGTGGAGAGAATAACAGACCAATAGTCAGGAGGCCCGGGTGCTGGTTCCAGCTCTGCCACTTACCAGACCAGTCCTGTCCCCACTCTCTGGCCTGTCTCCCCGTGTGAACTAGATGGTGTGTGCAATGACCACCCTGTGATTCTGGCCGGCTAAGTGCCAGAGCTCTACCAGGCCACAGGAGTGATGGGGAAGGCGGGGAAGAGGAAGTCCATTACTCAGCCCCGAGGCACCCACCTGGCAAGCAGCAAAGGTCCCCCAGAATGCTGTAGGACAGGAGCTAGAAATGACCCATGGGGCATAAATTCTGTAGGCATCCCTGGTCTCTTCATCCCTGATGTTCCCGAGTCTGGCAGTAAGCAGAAATTCTGCACCATTCCTAGTCTTCCAGCCTCTAACCTTTCAGGACCTCTCTCAATGTTTATAGCAAAGGGTTTCACCCAACATTGTTGAGAATCTCCAGAGATTTCCCTGGGAAACTGGCCAGCTCACCAAGGAAGTTAGGAACCTGGTCTGGGTTCAGCCTTCACCACTGTCTTGGACAATTTTTTATTCATTTATCTCACACGCATTTTGTGTGTGTGTGTGTGTGTGTGTGTGTGTGTGTGTGTGTGGCACTGGGGGGCGGTGGGGTCATGTCCTGGGCACTGTGCTGGACATCATTTCCAATGATGAACAAACTGGACACAGTTTCTGTCCATAGGGGCCTACCGTCTTGCTGAAGAGGGGGTGATTAAGCAGATAATCACACAAAACTCTGATTAAAAATTGTGATAAGTGCCATAAAGAAAAAGTGCACACAGAGTGCTAACAGGGAAAACTAACTTTAATGTGAGGGTGACTTTCAATCAGGGAGGGCTTCCCGGAGGAAGTGGCATTTAAACTAAGACCTGAGACATTCAGGAAAGGGGACTAGGAGAGGTTGCTCCAGGCAGGGGTAACATTCGGCCTGATTTTTATATGCTGCGTTTAGTAGGGTAGGGACCAGCTTCTCGGCCCCAGCTCTGGCTCCCTCTGAAACTTGGTATGTGTCACCTACCTTCTCTGGGTCTCAGGGTTTTGTTCTTTGTTTTGTTTTTCCTCCATCTGAAAATGGAGATCTGCTACTTCATGCAAACGTCATGATGCTCAAATGAAAACAATGGCTAAGGTATCACTCTGAAAAGTCTAATTCCACACAAATAAATGTAAGGGATCTTACTATGGGCCCTTCCCCTTGGATTCATTGCATCTGTGAAAGTGGGATTGTCTGCGGGAGAACTTCACTTGACATTTAGAAAAATGACAGTCAACTGGGTTTTCCTTTTGTGGATTCCCCACTTTACGCACAATATACCCAGATTATGTACTGGCGTATGAAGGGGGGTGCACAGGGGTTGAAGACCTGGTCCCAGGCGACCTTGACAGGGAAAAGCCAACAGACGTGTGATGGAGGAAAGGGGCTTATTCAACAACCCGCACCGACAGCCCTTCTCCCTTCTTTTCCAGATGCGCCTCAAAACGCTTTGCCAAGAATTCTAATGAGAAACAGACTGTCTCGCTCCGTCCTTCACCTGCAGATTTCTGAGCAGAGATATTGCGGCCGCTTCGGCTAAGAGTCCAAGCGTGCTTTGTTTTCAATCCTCCCCTTGTAGGAATCGGGCCTTTGAGAATCGGAGAAAGCATTTCAGATTTTTCCTTCCTTTCTTCTTCAGCCAAAAAGCACAGGGTCAAAATATGAAAGAGAGAAAACCCAGGACATTTGGTGGAAACGCTGGGGCTAATCACCTACCGGAAACCCTGGTAGTTAATTAGCAAAACGCTTACGTTGAAAGAAAACAGAGGGATCCCAGTTTGCCTAGATTGCTGTTTATTCTGTCCTGTGAATGCCCATGTTTGCAGTCCCCCCTCCCCCCCACACATTCACAGACACAGCGTGGGTCAGTGAATCTATTGTGAAGTAAAGAAAAAGGCAAGACCTTAGCCAGAAAAATGCAAAGGTGGGGTTTGTCCTTTTAACCTGGAACAGAGGTTATAAAAGAGATTTGCTAACTCCTACCATCTTGGATGGGGAATCTTCATAACTGCTTAGGATTCTAAAACAAACGTGGTCTTCGCTCCTGCCTTTTTGGCCTGAAATCCAAGCCTGCCTCTTCTCCACAGCCTGCCCTGCTCTCCCTGGGGCCTGTTTCTCCCTGTCTTGTTTGTTTGCTCTGCTTCCCACAGCCTTGGCCTGCTCCAGCCTGCAGAGCAAGCAAGGGGGCTCTCCAAGGCACTTCCTCCAAGAAGCCAGCACAGACCTTGGCTCCCTCCTTCTGGGTCTGCCTGTTAACTCTGGAACCATCATTCTTTTTTTATTTCCCATGTCATCCTGTCTCTTAAAAAAATAAAATCCTTACTTTGTAAAAGCTTCCATTCTCATGGGCAATCAGGATAGTGGTTTGCTAAAAAAAAAATGATTTGAGCTGCAATCAGTCTAAGTGATGGGAAAACCCAGTTCTTTACTTCCTGTTGGCTCTGGCCTCCCAAAATTCACTCCCAAGCACCCCACTCCTGTCTATGACAGCGATGTGCTCTTTGAACCGAGTTTCATCCACAGCCAGGTTTGCCAAGACAAATCTTCACCCGGGAGGAACTTCCCTCAAAGCCTGTACTAATAGTGTGCCATCCATCAAATGAACGCTCTAAGGATAAAAACTATCGGGAAAACCATTTCTATGCTAAAGGTACACACACACACACACACACACACACACACACACAAAGCCACAAGCAAAACTGAGTTTTTCATGTGTTTTCCAAAGTACGGACCCAAACATCACATCAAAGATAAAAATGCTTGCTTAAAAAAAAGGAAGACGGGGCGGGGGGGGGGGGGAACATTCCAGAATGTGTATGGTTTTGAGGGTGAGAAGGAGCTTTCCGGCAAGGCGACCTGCCTCCCTGTGGGAGCCTGAGCAACCCACTGAGTATCCAAGAGCCTCAGTGGTCGTATCTGAAGATCGCAACAAGGCTCGTCCCCGCCAAGGGTTCTTATGAGGACTCAATGGGACGATGCTTGGGAAAGTTCTAGTGCAGTACTGGTTTTGTAAGTGTTCCTCAGCCTCTTGTTGGTTACTGTTCTGCACTGTCTAAATTTTCCATGATGTGCATTTTACCCCGAGTATGGGACAAAATAAGTTTAAAATAATAACAACAAAAATATGATCCATGTTATAGGAACATTTCAAACAAGGCAATGTTACCCAGATTAGATGCCATATCTGGGGTGGAAAAAACTTCCAAAGGCATCCTAAAGCTTTAGTAATAGCTGGCCTAAAAATTATTTTGTCCTGCCAATAACTCAGCCTCAGACTCAATCTGCCATGTTAGAGAGAAGGTTCCACTTTCTTGACTGTGGCTACTCTCGGCAGCGCACTTGAAGGATGCTGTTGCCTCCCACAGTGACAGGAGGAGTTTTACTGTTTGCTTTGAAAGATGCCCCAGCAGGCCTGATCTGTCTGAGAAAAGAGGGTGCCCCCCACATCCTCTGAACCAGAATGGCAAAGATCCTCTCATTAAACTGTTTCATTAGCATCCTTTTGTAACCCATTAAGTCCTTAACAACGGCTTTGAGGAGTCCCACCTGGTTTCCATCAAGATTTCAACTGTAAGCCAGCACAAACATGTGTGATAAGTTGATGCTAAAATACCATGACATACTCCTTGGATTTACTAGCATTTAATAAATGAAGGAGAAAGCTTTGCCTTTTATAGCCCTGAGCCTCCCGGGCCCAAAGCAGACATAGAAGTTACCTCCTGCTAAGCATTCATTACCCACTGCTTCCAAATCCAGAGACTAAGCACCTCAGGCCACTGGGCTATTGAGGACAGGAGGACCTCTCTCTTTGGGAGTGGCAGGTCCAGTGTTCTCAGCCCTGACTGTAGCTCAGCATCAACTGGGGGTGTTTTGAAAAAGTGCCCAGGCCCAGGCCCTGGCCCCAGAGATTCAGATTTAGTTGGTCTGGGGGCACCCAGGGAGCCATAATATTTAACAGCTCCCCAAAGACCTGTCATGTGTAGACAAGATTGAGATGTCCTCAAAATGATTCGGACCATGAGCAGTGTATTGTAGTGGGAAGAACATGGACTTTGGAGGGAGGGAGCAATAGATTTGAATTCACCATTTGAAAAGGATTGTTATCTTAGTTTCTTAAATCCTTTGAGCATCAGTTTCTTCATTTCCAAAGTAGGGTTAATAATATCGATCTCATAAGGCTGATGTCAGGATCAAGTAAAATAATACACTTAAACTGCAGAGTACTGGGTCTTAGGGCAGGTGATCAAAGGTTAAGTATTGTCATTAATGAGCTAAATGTGAACAGCTATTTCCTTACATTCCAGTTTCTTCAGGAGAATGTAGTAATTCAGCCGTCATCTTGTGGGGTTAACAAAGCCTTTTTCCTTCCATCAAAGTGCCTATCATAAGAGAGGCAAGCTTAACATTGTGTTAGAAATTCTAGCCAATGTAATAGTGCAAGCAGAGGAAATGAAATGTAGAGATTGCAAAAGAAAATATTTGCAGATGGCATAAATGTCTACATAGAAAATCCCAAGCACTGGTAAAGAATACAGTTAGAACTAGTAAGTTTAGCAGGGTTGGAGGACACAAGGTCAATAGACAAAACAAGTTGTATTTCTATAGGCTAGCAAATGAACAACTGAAAATTTAAATTAAAAAAAAAAAAAAGAAAAAGTATCACTTATAGCACCAAAGCAACAAAATCCATGAAATACTTAGGTGTAAATTTTACAAAATATAGGCAGGATTTGTATGCTGAAAACTACAAACCACTAATGAAAGAAACCAAAGAAAACCTAAATGAGGGAAGTCATATGCAGGCTGGAGGACTAACTATCTTTAAGATAGCAATTCTCCCTGGAGTGCCTGGGTGGTTCAGCGGGTTAAGCCTCTGACTTCAGCTAAGGCCATGATCTCACAGCGTGTGGATTCGAGCTCTGTGCTGAGAGTTCGGAGCCTGGAGCCAACTTCAAATTCTGTCTCCATCTCTCTCTGCCCCTCCCCTCCTCGTGCTCTCTCTCTCTCTCTCTCAAAAAAAAAATAAATAAAAAATAAGATAGCAATTCTCCCCAAATTGACTGATAGATTTCATGTAATCCTAATTAGAATCCCAGAAGACTTTTTGTAGAAATCAACAAACTGATTCTAAAATGTGTATGGCAAGCCCCAGGATCTAGAGCAGTCAAAACAACTGAAAAAGAAAAATGAAGTTAGAGAATTCATACTATCCTCTTTCAGTACTTACTATGGAAGTAGAATAATCAAGATCAAGTCCTATCGGCAAATAGAACAAAGAAAAGAGTCTAGAAAGAGCCCCAAATGCATATGGTCAACTGATTTTTGATAAAGTTACAAAAGCAATTCATGGAAAAAGAACGCTTTTTTTTTTTTTTTAATAAATACATTGTGCTGAAACAATTGGATATCCATTTAGAAAAAAGAAAAGAAACTCAATCCTTGATCCATATTCCATACCTTACACAAAAATTAACTCAAAATGCATCAAAGACTTAAATGTCAAACCGACTACTATAAAATTGGTAGCAGAAAATACAGAGAAAAGTCTTTGTAACATGGAGTTAGACAAAAATTTCTTAGATATGGCACCAAAAGCACAATCCATAAAAGAAAATGGATAAATCAGACTTCATCAAAATAAAAACTGCTCTGCAAAACAAAACAAAACAAAACAAAACACTGCTAAGAAAATAAAAAGACAAGCCACAGTCTAGGAGAACATTATTGCAAAACACATCTGACAAAGGACTTGTTGTATTCAGAATACATAAAGGACTCTCAAAACTCAATAAGAAAACAAACAACCCATTTAAAAATATGCAAAAGATCTGAACAGGCAGCTCACCCAAGAGCTTATAAGAAGACAAATAAGCATATGTAAACATGCTCAGCATTGTTAGTTTTTAGGGAAATTCACATTAAAGCTGCACACCTGTAAGAATGACTAAAATTTTGGGGCCCCTGGGTGGCTCAGTCGGTTAAGCCTCTGACTTCGGCTCAGGTCATGATCTCGCGGTTCGTGAGTTCGAGCCCCACATTGGGCTCTGCACTCAGAGCTCAGACCCTGGAGCCTGCTTTGGATTCTGTGTCTCCCTCTCTCTCTGCCCCTCCCCCACTTGTGCTCTGTCTGTCTCTCAAACGTGAATAAATGTAAAAAAAAAAACAAAAAAAAAAAACGACTAAAATTTTTTTGTAAATTGACCATAGCAGTTCCTAGTTAGGCCAAGAAGCAGCTACAATCCCATACATCACTGGTGGGGATGCAAAAACGGAGTAAACACTTTGGAAAACAATTTGGTGGCTTCTTATAAAGTTGCAGAAGCGCTTATCCTTTGCCCCAGCAATCCCACCTTTAGGTGTTTATCCAAGAGAAATGGAAACTTACTTTCACATGAAAACCTGTACTGAGAAAAATCTCAAGTTCTTTTGCTTTGGGCCGTGATTCTCTTTTTCTGCTGACCATACCCAATTCATAGAGCATTTTAAAAGTCAACATGTAGCTTAGTGGACAAAAGTCCTTCAAAAGAGGCCCATGGGGGACAAAACATGGTGGTGAAAAATTTGCGAATGTCCAGACTTAGCCACACATGTGAGGGAGATGAACGAATGTGATCTTTTGGGAGGGTCTGAAAACGCAAATAAGCTTTTACTTGCCCAGGATAGCTTAGCGTCATTCTGAGTAAAGGCAGGGAACCCTTCCCACCCCCACCCCAGATGTCCTCAGATCTGTGGGAACTCCAGATCAGACCTGTGTGTAAACTGCAGACTGGCAAAAACACAATCCCCTGGGTTCTGGTACCACGGGGGTATCAGCCCCCTGCCTAGAGCACCTTCTCTGTCTGCGTGGGAGATGCCTAAGGAAAAGAAGTACATTTCCAGGGCCAAACTTGAACTTCTTTGTTGACAACCAATCCATCATAACAAGTAAGTTTAGGGTTTTGCACGGACCAACACTAGGAACAGTGACGGGGAGCCCTGGCCGAGGTGGGAAAATGTGGGAGATTGTAACAGCAACATTAGACCCACCGGTACGCGGGCCAGCCAACATGCCCTCCCCTGCTCAGCTTGCACACAGCTCAGAGGAGCTTAACAGGATTAGGAGTAAATACCTTGTTGTTATTTTTAACATAGCTCAACTCTCTAGTAAGTCTCTCTATTGTCCCTGCCAGTAACCTTCATAAAGGGAGGCATCCACCCTTAGAGACGAAACAGGCAAGACCGGGCCAATGATTTGTCTGAGATCTCACCCAGTGGCCCAGGGAGTTCAGTACCTAAAAAAGAGACTCGTCATCTTCAACATTTGTGCCTTTTATGGCATGGTAGAAGGTTTATGGGCTTCGAAGCCAGAAAGGGCTGGATTTGAATAATGATTCTGCTACTTAGGAGCCTTGTCTTTGAATCTCAGTTTTCTTTTTTTTTCCTATAATTAAAAAAAATGTTTATTTTTCAGAGAGAGAGAGACAGAGAATGAGCAGGGGAGGAGCAGAGAGAGAGGGAGACACAGAATCCAAAACAGGCTCCAGCTTCTGAACTGTCAGCACAGAGTCCAACATGGGACTCAAACTCATGAACTGTGAGTGAGAGCATGACCTGAGCCGAAGTCGGACGCTTAACCAACTGAGCCACCCAGGCACCCCTGAATCTCAGTTTTCTTTAAAATGAGGATAATATTCCTTCCCTCACAAAACTACTATAGAGATTGATTAGAGATAATGAATGGAGAGTCCTTGACATGGGATTTATCACTTACTAGATGCTCAATAAATTTTAGACACACACACACACACACACACACACACACACACACACAAACACACACACCCATACATATATTTACAATTTAATTAATAAATAATTAGCAGAAAAACAAGATGTATACTTTCCCTTTTGAATGCTTCTGGGATTGACTTGTATCTTTTAATTGCTGTCAGCCGAAATTTGCTAGTAGCAACCATAGGAATGAGTCGTGACATGGTTGTCATCAAGGGACTGTGCAAACTTAGCCAGTCTGAGTAGATCACGGAACCGAGCGCCATGAGAGGCTGCTGTGTCTAATTGGTGCCTTGTGGAAGATTGTCACTAGACGTTACACACCCATCTGTCAAAAGTGTCTGGCTGACTTTCAAATTTCCAGTGATATGTAATTCAATTACAGAGAAAATGAATCCATGAGTTTAACCAAACAGGAAATGTACATAAAATGTGGCATATTAACTGTCTTTATTAAGTATACTCAGGATGTCCATTCGTGGGAAGAGACTTCATACATCCACACTTCTTTTACAGTGTTTGCCTCAACTGGGAGGAAACTTTAGATCCTGAATGTGAAGATTGATTCTAGATGCTGATATTAAAAAGGAAGATGGTGTGTGATTGTATTGATAAATATGTACACTGTTATTAGTTTTTAAAAATGGTATGATTTGGTTTGACAGTTCTTTTTTTCTAAAAATCTATATGAAATTGATGATGCATCTTATAACTGATGGCATCTTATAACATTAAATATGATTATACTAAGCCACCTCTCCCACTCCTAGCTGGTACCACACATGCTCTTATTTTCTGTGACAGAGGCTGATAAGGCTGATTCAAAATTAGCAGTGGAAGGCCAAATATACGGCCAATGAACACATCCAATGTCATTAACAATCAGGAAAACACAGAGATCACTATGAGATACCATTTTATAGCCACTAATTTGGGCAAAAAAAGTCTTGGGTGGCTCAGTTGGTTAAGTGTCTGACATCAGCTCGGGTCATGATCTCAAGGTTTGTGAATTTAAGCCTCACGTCGGGCCATCTGCTGTCAGCACAGAGTCTGCTTGGGATCCTCTCTCTCCCTCTCTCTCTGCCCCTCTCCTGCTCAAGCTCTCTCTCTCAAAAATAAATAGAAATTAAAAAAAAAATTAAAAAAATATAAATGTCAGACAATACCAAGTGTTGGAATGTGGATTCACAAGATTTCATATACATTCCTTATGCTTTAGAATACAGTTTGGTATTTTCTTATCAAGTTGAACATGCACATGTGCTATGACCCAGCAATTGCATTCCTGGTGCCAGAGTGTCTTGTGTACGGGCATCAAGAATCACACACAAGAAAGTGGCTAGTTTAGCTTGCAATTCAAACAATCACACGGATGGTTTTTCTCTACATCATCGTATTTCACCATGCAGAAGGGCTTTACGTGTGCTTCTTATCTTGTGACACAGAATATTAGAGACCTACACTCAGGGATTAAGGTTTAACAGAATTCATCATTTCTACTGTTTCATCAAGATATAGTCTTTAGTGAAACTGCCAAATTTTTCTGAGAATGTATGATAAGGAGAAAGACAGTGACTACCTAGTCCAGTTGAGTGTCACTGCCTTGATGTGTGCTAAGTCCCCTGCAGTTTTACCCATATCTGCTCCTGCACCATCAGTGCAAATGTAAATAAAGTACAAATGTCAATAAAGGCAAATAACGTCTTAGGGTTATTATGAAAATAGTTTTGACCTTGCAGATTTCCTGAAAGGATCTTAGGCACCTACAGGGGCAGACACCCCCTAAGAATGCTACTGCATGGTGTTCCACTATATGAATATACCACAATTCATTTATTCTAATGTTGGTGAACACTGGGGTAGTTTCCAGTTTGAGGCTATTACAAATAGTGTGTAGCAAGCTTTTTAAATAAATTTTTCTCCCTGCTATATAAACAAATGTACTTAATCCAGAGCCTGACATACTAGACATTTAATATACTCTGATCATTGCAAGTATTTTACAGAGATGTCCTCATTATTTTCTGTTTAGGATTCCCCTCCCCTATTCCATATAAGTCACAGTGGGCTCTCTATGCCTACAGATGATCATGACATTTTTTCAAAAAGCCATAGAAAGAAATGAAGTAGTAACATTAGAAAAGATAGAAACTAGGAGTGCCTGGGTGGCTCCATCGGTTAAACGTCCAACTCTGTCTGCTCAGGTCATGGTTCGTGCGTTTGAGCCCCAAGAGCCGGGGATTCCCTCTATATCTCTCTCTCTCTGCGCCTCCCCCACTCTCTGTCTCTCAAAATAAATAAAATCTTTAAAAAAACACAGATAGAAAACAGGAAATTAACCTCTTTCTTTCCTTTATCCTGATCCCCCAGGACATTGCTAAACTTTTCCCTAGCTTAGGAGCAGAGATAAAACACCTAGAAAAACTGCTACCCATTCCCCACAGGAAGCATCTCTCAGCCAAGACTCTGGGAGAACGGCCGAGGTCTGTCCCTTGAGGACTCTGAGCCTCCCTTCCCCAGACTGTGGGAGTGAGAGGGTCCTGCTCTTTGCCCTCTGGCAGTCAGAATGTGGAGATGGGATCTGAGTCTCTACCATTTGGGACCTAGACCTCGGAAGGAAAGATGCCAAGATGCAGGGACAGTTGGGAGATCATTCCTGGCAGTAGTGTTTCCATGACATGCCCTTCATCTGTTGGCTGCCGCCCTGCCTTTCTTGGTTCCTGTCTATTTTCCAAGCCTGCTTTCTCCAGATTTCTGGCTAATTTTGTGAGCACCCCAGGGGTCTCCCTATAGAGCTCTTCTTTGCTCAAGTCAGCCTACGAGTTTCTGTTACTTGCACCTGATGACCCTGAGTCACTCCACACCTTCAGCGGAAGCCTATTCTCAATATCCTCTCTCAGGAGCAGGTAGGGGCCGGGCCTGCCACCCAGGGGCAGTCTTAGGGGCCACCAACATGTTGGGGTCAGCTCTTTCACTCCTCACTTCCAGCCCCATTAACTGCTCCAGGCCTTGCCTGGGCACATCATCTGCCTCTTAACTGGGCCGCACCCCACTGCAGACTAACAGGCCATTATGTCCGCAGAGCCTCCTTTGCGCCCACAGGCATTAGTCATGACCACCTTCACTCTCTTGGCACTTGTGCTCGCCTCCAACAGTGGCTGAATCACATTCTCATGCACGTGTTTGTTTACCCATTTGCTGTCCCACTGCCTCTGCTCTCCTCAGGGCTGTGGGCTACCAGTGACTGATTCATGGGTGGTGACCCAGGAAGCAGTTTACATCTTAACTGACCCCAGCACAAAAACGCCCAGGACTGAAGGACAAATGTGGTCTTCTCGCACTCCCACACTTCCCACGGGGCCGAAGAACATAATTCTACGAAGAGGGGTCGCTTTAGAAGGGAAGGTTGGCTTTCCCGGAATAAAGCCGGGTTTGCTTGGTAGAAGGTATTTCCTTAGATTCTCAGAGATATTTCCTAGCAGCACAGCTGGGAGGTTGGAATCATCCACCAGCTCTATGTCCAGCACAAGGGAGTGGCTCCAGGAGACCCTCCCTGGAAACTCAGGACCCAGGAAGCATCTGGGTGGAGTGAAACATATTTTCCTAGAGGTAAAAAGCTCATGTGACTGCCCACCCACGTGAGTGCATTTCCATGCCTAAGTCTATCCCAGAGTCCTGTACCTGCTGGAGAACGCCAGCAAGCTCAGTGAGGAGTGACAGTGATATTGTTTTGAGGCTTCTCTCTGCTCTCAGGTAAAGCTTGCTTTACCTGCCTGTTATCCCTCGGAGTGGAGCATTCGAGATGGCAATGTCAGCATCACACCTGGGCCCCCTCCTCTGGAGGCATCCTTGGCCCCTGGGGCTGCCTGGCCTGCTGGGAGCCTTACTTGCCTTCGACCAGCTGAAGGGCCCATTCACTGTAAAGGTTCAGGGTGGTCCCGGGCTGGCCTCCCATCGCTGCACAATTAGAGAGGCCCCCAAAGGTCATCCAGGCCTATGCCTCACAGGACTCCCCAAAGTTCTGCCATCCCTGGTCTGGGCAGAGAGCTGTTTCCCAGAGGCGGCTTTACCAGGGAGAGCAGTCCCTTTGGGCCCCCAACATGAGGTTAGCTCCCTTTCTGGCTGTAACCAGATGCCAGGAAGACGCAGGGGTTATCACACCATGGCCGAAAGGTCAGAAGTTCTCCTTCCCACAGGGCACGTTATTAAATAACCCACTGAGTGGCCATGATCACATCACAGGAAGAATATCAAAGTCTAGTCTTGCCCACCGAGACTCTTCAGATTACCAAGGGCAGCCTCCTCACTCCCAGAAACCAGAGGGCAGAAGGCCCAGGAGAATCACTTAAATGGTGGGGGGGCGGGGGGGTGGGGGGGCTCTTTAGGAGAGAGAATTCAAATCCAACAGACTGCTCAGCTGATTAAAACTTGGAACTGGTACCATTCTAACCTCAAAGAATGATTCTCCCAGGACTCCAGGCAGATGGGCCACCAGAGATCAAACGAAGGTGAGGAAGGGGCCCTCAGGTCCCCACGGCTGTGGGCTCCAGTGCCCTGTATCTCTCCCGCTCCCCCCCCACCCCACCCCCCAAACAGCACACCGTGCAGAAGAGAGAACCCTGGGCTGACATGGAGAGATCTGGGGCCGGGGTCACTCTCCCTGGGGTGACCTTGAACACTCTCACTCACCCACCAAGCCTCAGCTCCCTCTTCTCAGGAGGCGGGCAGCTGTGTAACCCGACACCCGGGGAGACAGGTGTGTGGTCAGGTATGAAGTGTGAAGTGAAGCACAGCGTGAGCTACGGTTAGTGTTATTTTTGCTTGCTGAGTGTGGCCATCCCTGGGAGGCCACATGTGAGGCCTTGGGAGGTGGCATGTAGATGATGCCAGGCTGGCAGGGAATGTGGGCCACGGGGGCCTGGCAGGGCCTGTGATCCCAGACAGTGTGGCCAGGAGCTAAGTGTCTGAGTAAGGGAATGTGGGCAAGCCTGAAGGTGTGGACGTCCTCTCCTTTGAAGGGTCTGAGTGGATCGCTAAGGGCACCCCCAATTTCAGGACTGGATGTGCCCCGAGCCCACAAGCCCACGTAGGAGCTGGGAAGCAGGAGCGGGCGGGGCCCAGAGTCCGAGGTGGGGGCGGGGCTGCCAGGGCCACCGTGGTGCCTTGAGCACCCGGCGGGATGGTGCTGGCTACAGCCTTACCCACTCCGTACTGCTGACTAGCTGGGTCACAATGAGCTCCTGTGCCTTTAAAACCTTTTGACATCTCTGCGATTGGAAACAGAGCTCCCCAGCGGAAGGCCGGCAGTAGCTCTGGAATGCTGTTCTAATATAAAACTCTCGCTCTCAGTGGATTTCAGTGATACTCCCAATGTCAGGCTTTGGAACAAAATCACCTATTATGGTCCTGGAAGAGGCCCCAGATTCTCTGGGCTGATCCTTCACCCGCGTGGGTTAGCCAGAACAGAGCTATTTTCCTCTCAGGCTGTGCAGACCATCTTCCACCCTCGGCTGAGAGTGGCCCCGAGATTCCCACTGGGATCCAGGATAAAGGCTCAGGGCTGGGGAGGGAGTCGCAGCAATATTGCTCAAAGGCCTCATCCAGCCCCGCCCCTCCAGGCACACCTCGCCCAGCCCCCCCACCATCGGCTGGCAAAGCCTGGCTGGGCAGCCAGGTCTCCCTCCACTCACCCATTCCTTCCACCACCTCCAGTCGCCTCCCTCCCCAGGCCAGACGGTCAGAGGTTTGTGCCCCGGTTGCATGCGCACGAAGCGGGGTTCAGCCTGGACACCCCAGCTCCTCGTGGCCAGTCAGCTCCGTGATGGGAAGGTCCATTCTTCCCACCTCATTACCACCTGAGGACTCTCCAGGTGCTCCCCTCCTCCGGCTCCAGAGTCTGAGAGAGCGGGGTTAAATCCTGGCCTGCTGTTTGAGGGCTGTGGTCACCTGGGGCAAGTTGTTAGGCTTTTCAAGTCCTCACTTTCCTCCTGTGGAAAATGGGAATAGTAATCCTATACATTTCAGAGATTTAAACGAACAAATTGAAATATAGCAGCCCAGCTCAGGAGCTCTCAACGCATGGTCCAGGGGCCTTAGAGAGTCCCCCAAACCCTTCGAGGGCTGTGAGGTCAAAACTATTTTCATGAAAATTCTGAGCTATCGGGGCACCCAGCTGGCTCAGTCGGAAGAACATGTGGCTCTTGATCGTCAGGTAGTGAATTTGAATTTTGATGGGTGTAGAGTTTACTTAAAAAAAAAAAAAAAAAGAGTGGCACCTGGGTGGCTCTGTTGGTTAAGCATCCAACTCTTGATATGGGCTCAGGTCATGATCTCACAGTTCATGAGTTCAAGCCCTGTGTCGGGGTCCTCTTTGACAGAGTGGAACCTGCTCGGGATTCTCTCTCTCCCTCTCTCTGCCCCTCCCCTGCTCGTGCTCACTCTTTCTCTCTCCCTCAAAATAAATAAACTAAAAAAAATTTTTTAAAAAAAGAAGAAAATTCTAAGATATTATTTGCTTTTTTCACCCTCACAAGGGTACAGTAGAGTTTTCCAAAGACTACTGGCTCTGACAGCTAGGAGAATGTGTGCTGGGTTTTCTTGTTTTTGAATTGTTCTCAGTTTTGATTTATAAAGTGGTAAATGTCAATAGATGGAACCCACCCATACAAAAGCTCTGGGGGCATCAATAATTTTTAAGAGTGTAAAGGGGTCCCAAGACCAAACGTTTGAGAACCTCTAGCCTGGTGTGGCACCAGGTGCATAGGAGATTTTCCATTTATTGCCCCTGGGTCATCGTCCTCACCTTGTGTCCCCATTTCTTGATTCATTCAGTGGGTTCCATCTCTGTACCATCAAGGATGTGTTCTCTTATTCATTTCTTCCCAGCCCCAACCTGAGCCTTCCCATGTTGAAATATTCTAACTACTCAGCCCGATGCCTTGGTAATGGTTCCTTTTCTCTTGTCGCATAAAGCCGCATATATAAATGCCCAGCAGGTCAGCCTATTTTTCTGTCATTCGTAAGTGGATGGCCTGAGCCTCACAGGCTCACCAAGGACAGAGGTATTAACATGGTTGTAAGTTACAAAGTCTATTTGTGCAGCTCTAAATGTTTTCTCTCTTTTTTAAACTAATTAACTTTTTGAGAGAAAGAGAGCATGTAAGCAGGGGAGGGGAAGAGAGAGAGAGGGGGACAGAGGATCTGAGGTGGGTTCTACACTGACAGCAGAGAACCCCACGGGGGGCTCGAACTCATGAACCGTGAGATTGTGACCTGAGCCGAAGTTGGATGCTTAACTGACTGAGCCACCCAGGGATCCCTAAAATGTTTTCTTTCTTTATAAACTGAGCTTCAGAGTTTTTGTTGTCTCTTCTGTTGTCTGTATTGATGTTCTGAGCTGATAACTTCCTGGAAGGCACCTAAAAGGACTTAAAACTTGGCTGACAGCATTCCAGTGATCGCACCATGACAGGCATTATTGGTGTCTTGTGTCCAGTTGACTGACACAGGCCCTGCAGGGCCCTGCTTCCTGGCCGGGCTCAGGGCTGCTTTTACCTCCCATGAGAGCACAGGGCAGGATCTTCATGTGGGCAACCAAGAGGCTCGACAGAGAGATCTTCCGTCATCCTTGCTCCCAGATGATGCTGTCACCTTCACTTACCTTTCATCAGCTGAACAGGGAGGCATATTTGGAGACTGGAGTTAAGTGGCTCCGTCTTTCTGAATTAGTTCAGTGATATTTTGGTGCCTTTATTGGTTGGCAACCTGGACAGCTGGCCTGGTACTTAATTTGGTTCTGTTAAGAATAAAAGCTATGATGTCTGTTAGGTTTTTCTGAAATGCTGACAGTGGCTTGTGGACATCCCTTCTCTTCCATTATTCCCCAGTTGGGAACACCTCCGTACCAGCTTCTCCATAATATTGACCTTCTTTCAGGAAAGTTGAGCCTTCAGTAGGGATCAGAGGTGATACTGCATAGCACTGAGACACTCCATAGCAATTTCTGAAATCCTTTCTGGTCCCATCATGCAGAGCAGAACATGATAGAAATTAGAGATAATTTGGATCCATTAAAAAAATTCCAGGGTCCCCACAGCAAGTTGGGTCCAATGGAGTAGAATCCAGGTGTAGAGGAAGGAAGGAGGGGTTATAGATAAGGTGTAAAAAAGTCAGCAGAGATCAAAGAAGTACTTAGGGTGCTTGTGTTAGCTTTCTAGGGCTGCTGTGAAAAACTACCAGAGATTGGGTGACTTAACAAAGAAATGTATTTTCTCGTGGCTCTGGAGGTCAGAAGTGCAAGATCAAAGTGTGGGTAGGGTTGGTTGCTTCTGAGGGGTGTGAGGGAAAGATTTGTGCCAGACCCCTCTCCTTGGCTTGGAGACGGCCATCTTCTCCCCGTGCTTCCTCACATAATCTTCCCTCTACCTGTGACTCTGTGTCCACATCTCCCCTGTGTAATCATAACACCAGTCATCCTGGATTAGGGCCCACCCAAATGATTTCATGTTAACTTGATTACCTCTGGAAGTACCCTATTTCCAAATAAAGTCATATTCTGAGGTACTGGGGGTTAGGACTTTAACGTAGAAATGTCGGTGGCGGGGGGGAGGGGACACAATTCAACCCGTAATAGTGCTTATGATAAAGAAAAAATGCAGCTATGTCATGATCTCATTATGTAAGTACTAGGCATCTGCATAAACACGGACCCAGCACATGTAGGAAAAGTTGGTCGGCCAGATGTTCATATCCGGGTGGTGGAATTTAAGTTGATTTTCATTAGTGTGCTTTCTTGTAGTTTAACATTTTTTACCTTGAATATAGATTAGCCATATAGTCTGGTAAATATTCTGATAAATAAAGAGTTATCAGAAAAAAAAGAGTAATGGTTGCAGAGTCAGACTGCCCGGACTCAAATCCTGCCCCTGCCCCTTTGTATCTCTGTACCTTTGGGTAACGTACTGAACCTCCCTGTGCTTCAGTCTCCTCATTTGGAAAATGGGAGTGGTAAGTTGTACCTCACAGGGTTGTATGAGAGTTGTGTACATGAATATATGCAAAGTGCTCACTGCAGACATGACAAAAACCTGAGCGGTTGTTCATTTATTGCAGCGATATTTCTGAGTACTACGTCTACGACTGTAGACAGACATGTGTGCATTATACCATAGTATAATAACGGTTAGCTCATAGCAAGCCCTTTCGACGGGCCAGGTAAGATTCTAGGCCTTTCATGTACACTTGTGCATTCAAATCTCACCAACGCTCCCGGACATAGGTACTAGTTCTATTTCTCTTTTGCAAGTGGGGAAACCAAGCCACGAAGGCTATTAAGGGGTAGAGAAGGGTTGGAACATGTTGCTCCCGCCCCCAAATACATGCAGAAAGGGCCATAGCAGGGCTAGGAGGATCAGAGTTTGCCAGGGGCATGAGCAGTCATGGCCACCCCGTTAAGGAAGAAAAGATAACACACTTAGCGCTTCAGATAGGGGCGCACCTGCAGCCAGTACTGTACCAGGTGGTGTCTCAGCTGAGCCCAGAAATGCGGATCTGCAGTTTAGAGTTAGTTGGCTTCAAATGAATTCTTCCACCTTGATTTTCCTTTTATAATGACATTGGCATTCGTGTGTCCAGTCTCGTGTCCACCATCTGTTTCTTTCTCAAAAGGAGCCCATGACTCACGAGAATGAAGCTCACTGGGGCTTAGAAGCCCGGCCAAATCGCAGAGAGGAAGGGACAGAGCCAAGACCGGACTGGAAGTCAGGACTCCTGACTCCTGGCCCACAGCTACTCTTTCACAGGGCCCTGGAGCCCTGAAGGCACGTGCCCTCTGTTTTAGGCAAGTGTGGGCCTGGAGGGTTTCCCCTGGAAGGAAAAGCACCCCCCCCCCCCACCGCCCCCACGTTCATGGAACCTCTCTGCTGGCCTGCCACTCTGCCTGCACGTGCTTGGAGCTCAGGGTCCCCAGCTCTGTGCTGGCTCAGCAGCAAATACAGTGCCTGGCACACAACTCCCCAGGTGGACAGGGCGGCAGGGACCTGGAGACTGCCTGGTGTTTAGACCCTCCTGAAGCAGCAGAATCCTTTTCCAAGTGGAATTACACACAGAGTCCCTGTACAAATAGCAGACGCAAGCCGCTCTTCCGAAGCAGGTGTGGGGTCCTGACCTTCTGCTTCCCTTTCACGTACCCCTGCCCATGGGGCCTTCTGAAAACCTTGGACTCCAAGAGAATTCAGGGTGAGAACTGCCAATCTGGTCCAAATCCCCCGTCTTACAGCTGGGAAGGCTGAGCCTCAGAGAAGACACTGCAAGGGTGTCAGAGCCAAGGTCAGGAACACAGGTCCTTGGACTCTGAGTCGCTGCTCTTGGCAATGCAGTATTTATTTGCTCTTTTCAGCAAGCATTTGTTAAATGATGACATAAACCTTCCTGGAAAGCCTGCCATGATTTTCCCCGTCCTGACCAAACTTCCTTCACCTTGAGAGGCTTCCTGATTCCTGGCGTGGTTGGTGCCAAGCACCTGGCACACACCTGGTCGAGAGCAGTCGCTGCTGTCTCTCGTATCACCATGGCCTGTTTGTCGGGCCCACTGGTACCCCAACCATGAGCTGGACTTACTGGAAAGACTGCAGCGGAGCTATGACACGGTTACACCACAGGGCGTCAGGGCTATGGGCCACCTTCGAAGCCCCCTCCACTGGTCAATTTGGCCAACCTTCACAACCACCTACCCCACTGAAGGAGTGCACAGACTCCGGGCAGACGGACGAAGCTGATGTTAACAACCACAAACACTGAGAACTATCGGAGACTTACCACTCACAAGGCGAGGCGCTGCAGTAAGCACTGTGCTAGCTTCGCTCCTCAGGTCTCATTTGGTGGCAAAGCAACAGAAGCTCAACTCAGATCAACATAAGCGTTCGGGCCAGAGTCTTGATCTGAAGTTTCATTTAAAAACAAAACAAAACAAAACAAAACAAAACAAAACAAAACAAAACAAAACAAAACATCCTTCCAGATTCACAGGGTGTGGGTGAGGGGGTTTTGTGCCTTGGGAGAACATCCGCTGATCAGGAGATCGTGAGAGACAAGGACATCCATGTCCCTTCTGGTCACTGTGCAATGCAGGCAGTGAAGCATGAGACTCAGCCAGCAGAGGACAGTGCCAGGGATCAGTGGGAAGTCTGGACGCATCTAAACCATACGCACTCCTTTTTGTAGCCTCCCTGGGTTTGGGTGAGCACCTGACTGACTCAGACCAGCGAGGGCTTCCTCTTACTTGGGGGAAGCCGGCCACACTGGTGTTCCTTGTGTGTGCGAACCAGCTCCTCTCAAAGTACAAAAGGAGTACAGGGTTAGTGTAAATGAAGAGTCCGTTTTCACACAGTACAAACTCCATCTGTGGGAATTTAGGAACTGTCACTAAAGAAACAGTAGCTCAAGTTACAGACATAATTAAGAAAACCAACTATGCCAAAATCCAAATTTGCAAACCACATTATTCTCTTTGCAGAAGAATTCTGCTGTTTACAAAAACCCCTAGGGGCGCCAGGGTGGCTCAGTGGGTTAAGCATCTGACTCTTGGTTTCAGCTCAAGTCATGATCTCACGGTTAGTGAGTTCAAGCCCCATGTCGGGCTCTGCACTGTCAGCTTGAGATTCTATCTCTCCCTGTCTCTCTGCCCCACCCCCACTCGCTCTGTCTCTCTCAAAACAAAACAAAAACTTAAAAAAAAAACCAGAAAACCTCAACACATGCATTCATACATACATGTACACACACACACACACACACACACACACACAAATTTCTTTTAAATGATGTTAAATCATGTAATGATTTTTTTAAATCCAATCTTTTCAGGAACAAATGGAGGATAAAGCAGAGAATTAGTGACAGCCTGGGTATTTCCAGCTCAGAAATGCCCCAGGTCTGAATCTCCAGGATGGGAACAGGAATTTGTTCCTTAATAAGAGTTAATCATTAGCCTTTCAGATTAAAAACAAAAAATCCCCTTGGAATACTTAGCATAAATGTTTCACTATTCTGATCTTATGGCCATAAGAAAGTGCCATAAAGGGGTGTTGGTAAGAGTACAGGACTGAAGTCACAGGAGACCAGCCTTATGGAGACTCACTGTACTTCTCTCTCTTTATCAATATTATTGATGAACGCTGTGGCCTGAGCCAGCTGGGTGACCTCTCTGAGCCTCAGTCTTTATGTCTGTAAACAGGGCCAGGCCTAATGCACTTGGCAGACAACAGGTCTTGGTGTCTTGGGCACAAGTTTCACCCTGAGTGGACTGGGGAAACGGCTTTGCTTTGAAGGACGCCAGGCTGAGCTGGGCACAGGGACGGGGGCCAGGAGGCCACCAGAAGCATCGTGCCGTCTGCATGGGCAACAGCTGTCAGACCACGAGGAGTGGGACACTCCTCTGGGGGCTTAGTGACCTTGGCTGCAGGGCAGACTCACAGAGTCTTTGGGGTGTGTCAAATAGCCCTGCCTCTTGGCAGGACATTGTCATGGAACTTTTGTCGTCATGGAGCATGGACCGCTTTAGGGTCCTCTGCCCAGGGCAGCCCCAGCTATTTCAGGGCTCAAGCAATAGCTGATGTGCCTCAGGCCACACCCCGTTCACATACTGGGACCTCTACATTTTATTTTAGCTTCCTAAACCTTCTATTGTGCTTGGCAAGGTAGGAGATGAGCAGCAGGTGTTTCATGAAAGAATTTCATCAGTGAGGACACCGAGGCTCAGAGGGATAGGAAGCTTGCCCGGGCGCACACAGCTGGAAAATGAAGAAAGCATGATTCAGGGCCAGTTCTCTGGACTCCAAAGCCACTCACATCTGGGCCGGTAATCTCCGACCCGTGGGCCACATTCAGCCTGTACAGCCAGGAAATCGAGAATAGCTTTTACATTTTAAAGAGGTTGTAAAAGAAAAGAAAAACGCTGTAAAACACAAAAACAAAAATAAAAACAAAACTCTGCAACAGACGCTGTATGTGGCCTGCCAGGCCTAAAATACCTACCATCTGGGGGAAGGGGTTTGCCAGACCGCAGTTAAGGCTGACATATGTCTAGTGCTGAGCTCACCCTGGGGTGGTCGGTGAAACGACTCAGGGTCATTGTGTCTCTCCAAAGCTTCATTGTCAAAAGGACCCTTCCAGCAGCTCTGAACCCTGCATACGACCCTAGGTCTCTGGAGTCTTTCGCAATACTTGTTTTTCTGGCTCCGTGTGCAGGTGGCACATACTCATTTGGGTACACCTGTGTTTGCTGGAGCATCACAGGGAACTAGGGGCTTAGCAATTTATCCTGCCATGTTCAAAGTCCTCCAACAAGGACCTCCCGTGACGGCCAGGGGCTGGTTCCCCTTAAATCAGAAGCCAGAGCAAGAGCTGACCCAGTCCTGCTATATTCACTCTTACTTGATCGTCCCCCAAATTCTGTGAGGTCGAAGAGAAAGTATGGTTATCCTAATTAAAAAAAGAATCTTTTTAGATGACTAAACTACGGCTCAGAGTACAGAGGTTTGCTCATGCACACAAAACGGCAGGGCCTCGATTGGAACTTGGGCGTCTCCTGATTCTAAACACCATGCTTTACAACATTGTGCTACAACAGCTTTGGGTGGTCATCAGCTCACTGCCCTGTGTTTAGACTAAGGATCCCAAACTTGGAGTTAGGCAAAAGAACGACTGCATGGGGTGTGTTCTAACAGAGTCATTTAAATCTTATCTAGCTCTCTGGGGATCTATTCCTTTTTTACTCGCAAATGGGACACTGTATTACATGAAATTGCATGAGACCAATAGTCACACGTGATTCCTGTCTTCTAGAGGCACCATGATTTTGGCTGGTAAAATAGGTTACAACCCAAAGGCTATATTTTTGTTGCCTTATAGGGTAATTAATCTTGTAAACAATTTAGCAAACTTATCCCAGCATTCTTTCAGGGATGATTAATGGTTTTCTATATTTTTTGAATGAACCTTGCCATTCTACTGGTTCCTTCTTTGATAAGTTAAATAAATCTTCGACACATGTTCACTATTTGTAGGAGTCATGAATTTGACCTTATCGCACATCATATTTGGACATCCTTATCATGGTTACAAATGGGACTTCCAAGATCAGACCCAGCCAGCTGCTGGGGTTGCCCCGAGAGTCTGAAGAATCTTCTCTCTGTATAGGTCTGTTGAGAAGTGGTCCACAGTGGTGGAAAAACTTTGAACAACACATCCAGGTTTGGCTCTAAAGCCTGTGGACAAATTGTATGGCTTCTCTCACTCTGAGTTTCATTGTCCTTAGAGATTATACCATTTTATTTAACGAAAAATGAATCATGAATAACAACAGAGCACAGTGGTTGAAGATACAATCCCGAGCCAGGCAGCCTTGGGTTCACTGCTTGAATCTGCTCTTTTTTAAGCTGTATAAACTTGGAGAAAGTAATTGTGCCTCAATTTCCTCATCTGTAAAATGGGGTTGGTATCTACCTTGTAGGTTTGTAATGAGGATGTAATGAAGCAATGGAAATAAAGTTCTGAGACCTGTGACTGGCACATTGCAAGCACGTAGTGAGTGTTAGCTCCAGCAAAGAAAATGACGGTACTTATGAAGTACCTAGAGGAGCTCCTAGTATATGATTCATACTCAAAAATATTGGTAGCTGTCAAACATCAGGGATGCCCTTCATCCAGGCTCAGTTGGAGTCATGGCAGAAGACAGACGGCCTGTTCACTGATGAAAAAGACGTTCCATGGAGTGAAGAAACGTGCCCAAGATCGCCCAGCCAAAACTAGAACCCAGGTCTCATGACTCCCAGCCGGATTTGGTCCCCTGCACAAAACTAAGGAGCTAGACCCTGAAGGTGAAGTACACTGATCTGTGTCATTCAATGGTAGCTCAGTCTCCTCCCTGCCTTATTCTCCCCTCTGGCTTTCAGTTATTTTCCTCCCCAGGGAAATGCCTTCCCCTCCTGCCACAGCTACTTCTGTTTCACTTGGACTTCTCCTGGGGTGCCTGGGGTGCTGGCTGGGGGATGCCAAGTTGAGGATGGTGCTGTGCCGTCCTGGGAGCAGGAGAAGAGGGAAAACTATCCTACCTACCCGTCCCTACTTCCTACTCCCTGGATCCTCAGCTCCATGCTAATGCCTCCAGACAAAATAGTGAGGGATTTCCTTGCCAAGTGATGAACAGAAAAAACAAACCTACACCATACTGCATACCCTGCATACCAGACATTCCTCAGATGGTTTGCTTGGTAGGTGATTGGCCAGACTTCTGAGCTCACCAGTGGCAGATGTCTATCTGAAAGGGAGGGAGGGAGCCTGGGGGTGGAGGAAGTGGGGGGTGTGGGGGAGGGGAGAGCCGTGTTCCGGTTGATCATCCCAGAGTCCAAAAACAGGACTCAGACCTCTGCAACAAATTTGTCTGTTATCTTTTCCACCCCGATCACGCACGCCATGAGCTGAAATCCAGACATTACTGACATCATACTCTAGAGGAGTGTCATGGGTTAAGAGTCATTCAAATACTTAACTGAAGACCCACTATGAGTCTGGCACCACGTTAGGCCCGTGGGAGAACACTTGGGCTGCTTCTTAAAAGTGGAAGAAATGGGGTTTTCTTTGGCCACATTTCAAGATCACTTTTACGTAGGTGTGAGGGAAGGGGGAAGCAAAAGGTTGCCGAGCGCCTAATACGTGGCCAAATGCTTGTGGCTCTTTTCCACCATGACTGCTGGCTGGGGTCAGTCATAGTGTGCTGGGAGCAAGTCAGACTGAGCAGGCTTCGACATGGTAGGGACGTACTGGTTAGGGATTGGGAATTCTGGAAGAATTAGAGTTAGACAAGTTGGCCGACCACATCACCAAAGACACAGATTCTTTGTCTTCACTGTGCATCCTTGGGATGGGCTCCATCCTGAGGCTGGCTTAGCTGTGCTCAGAAGCAGCCTCTCTTTTCACTATTGATGTGGGGGAGAGAGAGGCTAACGCCTTCAGCAGACATTGCCTCCCAGCTGATTGGCCAGATCAGGTTTTTCCAGAACCAATCACCAACCTTGGAGTGGTGTCCTTGGACCAGTCATGCCCAACCCTGACTAGGGTCCACTGGCCCCAAATGTTGCTGCAGCCCCATTGGGGGAAAACAAATGCTGGGGAGAGAAAGGGCAAGGTCCATCCAATGTATATCCCCGTGGGCTTGGAAGCAACATGATGTGCTTAAAACTAGGTCAACGTATAGTCCAGAGCCCCCGTGTGTGTTCTTTTCACTTCACTGTGCTGCCTTCTGTGGCAAAAAAAAAAAAAAAAAAAAAAAAAAAAAAAAAAAAAAAAAAAGGATGGATTGGGGAATTGAATTTCAGGTGCCCTTTTGAGGCAATGGAGCTGCTGGAGAAAACTTAAGAAACCCCTTCCTCCCACCCCAGCTTTTCCCCTTTCTTCCAGATGCCCTCTGCATTGCACTGGGATTTGGGCCATGGGCACCATTTCGTAGGGATCAACTCACAGCATCCGAAGTCCTTTCAATGTTTCATTAACAACCCCCTCTGGCCTGAGACTATCCTCTGGATTTTGCCACATGTTGGGGGAGTGTTACCAGGAGGTTTCAGGATATTTAGGGTCAAGATGTTTCCATGCAGCTGTGTTAGGAAGGGAACCCTAGGAGAGCAATTTTCGGAGAAACCGTTTTAACCGTAATGTTGCCCTGTGGCACGGTGGGGCCCTGGGAGGCAGTGGGGAAAGGAAGGGGGTGGCTATCATGTGTAGGCACTGTTTGGGAACAAATTTTTTTTCTTTGGCCTATTTGAGTTCAAATCAGCCAGAGTCCAAAACAGCTGATCCCCAGGTCGTAAACACTGGTGCAAACGACATGGTCTCAAGTTTATCACCCAGGTCATCAGTCTTTAGGAAATATCTCACATATCCACAGCTCGGTTTTAGGAGCCAGGGCAGCTACGTGCCAAGATGTGATCCCCGCCTAGGACCTACATGAGGTTGCTGCACAGACGAAATATTACCTAGTAATGTTAGACAGGGTGTGCCACATGCGACAAGTGAGGAGGGGGGGGCAGTCATTCCCCACGGATCCTTGAGCAGAGCGTCCCCGGCTACGCTGCGTGGGACATTTGTCCCTCCAAGTGCACTGGAATGAAAAGAAAAGTGCCTTAAGGCCAAATGTATCATACGCTCCTTTGGAGATATCCAGCGTACCCGAGTATCTCGCAGGCCTGAAGACATCTCACAGAGGCTTCTTAAGGCACTCGCTTGTTTAATACTCTGTTTCTTAAAAGTATTTGCCAGAGGAAAGCCCCTTTTCCCTCAGGGAAAACAAGAATGCCTGGTTGGTGTCCCGTGGAACCACACTGCCCCCTGGGGTCAACACCAGCCAGGATGCACAATAAACTAGGGCCGTAAGGGTGCAGAGGGCCTTCCTCCCTGTAACCTGGGAACAGCCTGTGAGGGGCAGAAGTGTGCCACACCGAGGCCTCTGCCTCTACTTACCCTGCAGTGTCTGGCCTCTTCAGGGTCCACCCTCTCCTTCTGTCTCCCTCCCCCGTCTGCAGGCTTAGGCCCCCCAATGTTCTGCCTACTCCTCCCGCTTGCCCAGCCTAATGGCTTCCTGGCCCTGCCAGAACCCAGTCCCTGCACTCTCCCAGCCTTCGGCCCAGGGGCTAGCAACATGTGTCGTCCTCACCTCCTTGGAAGGAGACTGCCTTCTCCCGGAAGGTCTGACATCTGTGGAGGGAAGGACTGTGCCTTTATTCTCTTTCTACCTTTCCTCATGCCCAGAGCCCATCTGCCTCTCTCTGCCTGATCCCTCTGAACGTCCTATTTCAGGGTGCCAAGAATACAGTCGGAACCCCTTCTCACTCTGGGGTGCCCCGAGACCCAGGCTGTTTGCCCTCTGGCGAGCACAGAAAGCATGTCTCAACATTCAGTTCTGGGCTTCACAGAATCAAACTTCTCTTTCTTTTTTCTTTTTTTTTTTTTTTAACGTTTATTTATTTTTGAGACAGAGAGAGACAGAGCATGAACAGGGGAGGGGCAGAGAGAGAGGGAGACACAGAATCGGAAGCAGGCTCCAGGCTCTGAGCCATCAGCCCAGAGCCCGACGCAGGGCTCGAACTCACGGACCGTGAGATCGTGACCTGAGCTGAAGTCGGACACTTAACCGACTGTGCCACCCAGGCGCCCCCAAACTTCTCTTTCTAAAAATAAGACATAGAGCAAAGAGAAGCCCAAGCAGACAGGAAGCTCTTCTTGTGGCCCCAAGTGCTGGGGCCCCATTACTGTCCCTCTCAGGTGCCAGCCCCACAGGGCATTTCTGTCCCCGTTTCCAGGCCAGCCAGTACAGAGGACCCGGGGCTGGGCTTCTCAATCGGGAGGTTCAGTTAGCGAAACTGCTGCAATCACACCCTGTGATTGCAGACAATGTTCAAATAAAAACCCACAGTTGCATTGCTCTCCACCATGAGGCATTCTTGAGCACTGGAGATTTAAACTATTTTATTTTTTTTAATGTTTATTTATTTTTGAGAGAGAGAGAGAGAGAGCGAGTGAGCACACGCAGGGGAGGGACAGAGAGAGAGAGAGGAGGACACAGAATTGGAAGCAGGTTCCAGGCTCTGAGCTGTCAGCACAGAGCCTGATGTGGGGCTTGAACTCATGAACTGTGAGATCATGACCTAAGCCAAAGTTGGGATGCTTAACTGACTGAACCACCCAGGTGCCCCTATTTAAACGATTTTTTAAAACTTGAGAGATAGCAAGCGGGGAAGGGGTCAAGAAAGGGAGAGAGAGAGAATCCCAAGCAGATTCTGTGCTGTCAGCGCAAAGCCTGACTCGGGGCTTGATCCCACGGACTGTGAGATCATGACCTGAGCCAGTATCAAGAGCCGGATGCTTCACCGACTGAGCCACACAGGTGCCCCAGCATGGGGCTTTAGACTCAGGAAAGAGCTGTGGTCTGAGAGAGAGAGACCCCAGATGAGGATTTTGGAGTACAGGTGGGAGTAAAGCCAAGGCTGGCTCTTGGGAACCTGCACGTTAAAGAACAAGCTCCTTAGGCACTCAGTGACCCCTGGGATGCCCCCTGCCTCCACACACTTGAGGACTTGCCATCCTCTCCTGTCCCGAATTGCCCAGCAGCCCCTCCAGCATGTCTCTGGCTCTGCCACATGCATACGGAGTTCCCTCTGTCCTTGAGGTTCCTTACCCCTGCCTCTGCCTAATTTCTACCCAGTCTTCCAGGTTCTCCATATACTGCTGGTCACAAGCATGAGCTTTGGAAACAAACGAGTGTGAGTGTCTGCTTTGCCACTCACAAGCTGCATGATCTGAGCACAGCGGTTGGGAGATCCCAGTTCTGCCAGCTGTGTGGCCTCAGCTATGTGACCTAACCTCTCTGTGCCTCAGCCCTATCATCTCTAAAATAATAAAGGAGTGCCTCTGTGTCGTGCTCTGTGTGGATGTGGTAGGGATTCCAGAGGGTAATAAGTTCCGTTCCTGGCATGTGCTAAGTGTACAATAAACTAGCTATCTAGACATGAGCGCTCTATCCGCTCCCCTCTAAGTCAGTCCCTCCTGTTGTGGCATCTCCTGCCGGAGAGGCTCTCGGCTCACACCCTCTTTCCTTGCTCTCAAGTTTCCTGGCACAATAGTCTGGGCCCCGACGCACTCCTGAGTGGCTGACCTCTGTCAGTACATCACCACGCTTCGATCACGAGTTCTCTGAGCTTCCTGCAGAGGAATTCATCTGATAACAATCCCAAGTGCCCCAGCCGGATGCAGCGGCCCTTGTGCGGTGTTCCTGGCCGCCCTCCTCTCTGGGCCGCACGCCCCAAGCCCCGACTTCCTCCTTGTTCCCCTAAGCGATCCATCCTTCAGAAACCAGGCCTCTGCATGGGGTGGTCCCTAATGCCTGGAATGCTAACCCCTGCCTCTTCTCTACCCGGAAAACTGTTAGGAGTCAGGCCAAATGCCCTCTTCGTGAGGCTTTTCTCAACTCCAGGGCTCTGCCCTCTTTGCTCAGGGCCCTGGCTCAAGTGTTGGTGACCTTCTCTACGGTCTCCAGTGTCCTTCCCAGAGCGGGCGATGGGGCACTCAGGTCTTTGTGGGCCAGCCTGATTTAGCTGCACAGAGGATGTGAATTCCTATAGCCGGCCTCCAAGCCCTCGCCTCCCACTGCTGTGCCTTGCCGCCTTCTTGCTGTGCCCCTCCGCCAAACGGCCACAGCACCTTCCCCACTGCTGTGGAGGTAAGAAACGTAGGGGGCCACAGGAACAATGGCTCCCCTCACTCCCTCCTGGACTGCACCTCAGGCCGTCCGCAGTCTGAGCCCCATTTCCGTCAAGTCAAAGATAGAAACAAATCACCAGTTTGCCTAGAGATCCTCCATCACCATTTCAGGGAGGGAAATAATCCTCTTAGTTGTGAGACATAGCGGGCACACTCTCCGTTGCCGTGGTGATTCAATGACATCGCCCTCTTGCAGGGTAGAAACGCCTCACAGTTTTCGGAGTCTGGCTTCCCCCCACAGGGATGCTGCCAAGCCATCTGCACTCCCCCCGCCCCCCAACACAGAAGAGAAGGTGCAATCCCTGTGGGTTGCATTTCAGCCTCAGCTGTCAGAGGTGAAGCTCATCTTCCTGGGTCAGGTGCCCCTCAGGGTCGGAGAGTAACGCAGGGTCAGCTGGGTACCACACCATGGTCACTGAGCTCCAAGCTGCTTGTCCACGGGGCCTGCTTCTTTCAGAGGAAAATAATCATCTTCCTACTTATGGTCTATTTCTCTGAATTTCCTCCAGAGCCAGCAAAGCTACATAGACAGTGGTCCCTGTGGCTTTGCCTCTGTCACACTCACACACACACACACACACACACACACACACACACACACACGAACTTCCTTCCTGTCACACACAAACGCCTGGTTAACTGTGGGGTTGTACTCAAGGTAGAATTTCTCGCCCATAAAAAAAGGGCACATCCTCCTCCCTCTCCCCACCTTCCTTCCATTTCCCAGGACATTTTCACACAGGCTCATTCCTTTAAAAGTTTATTTCTGGTGAATTAAAAAAAAATAATTTATGTGACCAGATCAATAAAGACATTATGACATAGGGCAGAGCTTAACTTTCCTGTTTGCTCCTAGATTTTGCAGCCAGGTGGGAAGGTGGTGGAGGGAGACCCACACTCATGCACTGTGGAACAAGGAGAGGCTGACGCTTACGGGAAGGCCGAGCAGGGCCCAGAGGAAGGCCAAATCCCAACCTCTTGTACAGAAATGTCCCTTCATTGTGTTTTTCAGAGTCACCAGAAGCTCTGTCACATGCCTGTTCCTAATGACCATAAACATACCAAGCAGACGCTCAGAAAGACGGAGTTGTCATCTCAGGGACTTTTAAAGGTGGTAGAACCTTGCTTGTGGACGAAGACACCTTTCCCCTGAGGCCCCCTACTGGGGAGGCCAGCACTTGGAAGAGACCTTGGGGAGTTGGAACCCGAGCCCCTAGCACAGCTGTTAAGATCTTTGGGTTTCTGAATTCTATTTGCCTCTTAGCCTGAAGGGAACATTTGTCCCCAACTCCTTGCATTCCCCTAAGGGTCTCAGAGGTGGCTACTCCCTTGGTCAGCAGCGGGGACAGTTCCTCCATGAGTCTGAGAACTGAACATGCTCATAGTCTGTCCTGGGGTCTCAAAGCCAGAATCCCCTGAGGCTCTGCCATGACCCAGAACCTCAGAGCTTGGGGAGATGTGAGGGTTCACTGCTGAGGAGGAGGAGGAGGTGGCCTATCAGTGGGAGGTCCTCAAGTCCCCGGGGAGTGGAGACCACAGCTTGCTTACCACCATTGTCCTGCAGCCTGGTTCCTGCATGAGGTTTCGGCCTTGGGATTACTTTGGTGGTGGGGTTCATTGCCTTGGGGGATGGTGAAATTTGGTACTAATACATTGATAAACTTAGAATAGGCTTTGGTTACTACAAACTCACGGACTGACGAAACACCCAAAAAGCACACAGGGAAAGCCTCTGAGAAGCCCTAAGGGTATTTGTGATAAAGCATTTGCAGTGGTTCAGGTGGCTCATCCTTCAAGACCACGTGGCTCCTCAGTAGGTGGCCTGGGGTCCCCATGACACCTGACTGCACAGCCGCCCAGGACTCAAGGTTCCACTCACACTGACCTGCTGGGGCACCGCCAGTCTAAATAAGGGCTGGCTGCTTAACTGAATGTGGCTTTAAGCATCCTTACACTCCAAGACTTTTGAAAGGCAGAACCAAACAAAATCTGAACTCCCAAATCAACGAGCAGTTCTTAAGTCCAGTTCAGGTTCCTTTCTTGACCTTCTGAAATAGAAATTTTGGGGCGCAAAGATCAGCTGAAAGCTTCGAAGCCCAGTGCCAGTTCCCCTCATGGGGCAGACACCTGCTTTCCCTTCACAGGGACAGAAGCATTTCTATGCTCCAGGCCTGGGACCATTTTTACCCTGAAACCATCTTCTTGTTAGAGGCTCCTCAATGAAGGCTCACACCCCAAACACAAGTCACATCTGCCTTAGCTCCTTTTGAAGAAGAACCAGAAGCCCCCTCAATGCCATTTGGGGTCATGTGCTGTAGAGTCTACTAAATAACTCCTGAAGCACAGTCTTTCAACCATTTGATGAAATGGGAAGAGATGAAGGCAGCCACAAGGTCATGCACACACATACGTCTGCAGTGTGGACGAGGAAGGGACAGGTGAAAAACCAGCACCACACCCGGTGATAATGATAACTGGGAACCAACTTCCCCAAAGCTCCTAGCAGCAGAACACTTGAGACAAGAGTGTATTTCTATAGGTCATACAAGAACAAGCTTGGTTTCATGCCTGTTCTCTCAAGTTGTAAACGACAGGCCTCTTCGCTGCCTCTCTCTGAAGGGTTTTCTGTATCGAACGCAATAGAGGTTTTCAATGACTGAGGCAGGGACAGAGAACTCCCTGTCTGCTCTTGCCTCACTTCTGGGACGCCGGGATGTGACAGAGGACAGGTGGGAAGAGGAGAGGGAACCAAACAGCCTGGAAGAAAATATGGGGAGGGTGGGCCATGGAGGGGCTCCCTGGGTCCTGCTACATGAGGCCATTAACACACCTTGACTCTGAGCCTTTGGGTCTGATTAAGAGTCTCAGAAAGCACCCTGTGCCTGTCCAGGGAACATCTTTCAGGGAGAACCCTCACCCCTGCCAAGTCCAGGGGGCCCTCAGTTTTCATCCTGAGGTCTGAGAGGGTACAGCCCAGGGCAGGGAGGAAGAGTTGTACTAGCTACACTCAGGGAGAACCAAGAGTGTGTGAGCTTCTTCCTGAGAGGCCAGGGCTCTGTTGCTCCCTCCTCTTCAGAGCTGGTACCCACATCCCCCCCCCAGTGCCCTACACTCTCTCCGCTTTTTATTTGTACTGTATTTCCTCTAACTTTCCACTTGTCTGGAAACAAATTTGATGTATAGTGCTTACAAGTCTCTAATAAATACGGGCAACGGTCAGAGGTTTAATTAAATTTTAAAATTATGCCACAGGCTAGAGTCTATTAAAGTAGGACCAGGGGGCAAGGTCTAAAAGTGATGCCTTTTGAGGATCCAAGCGTCAATATTGACCCTGGGTGGGACACTGAAGCCATCCTGTGGATGAAATAGGAGACATGACGCCACATTACTATAGAGAAGTGGAGGATGGCCGCCTTCACCGGTTATCAGCTTTGAAACCCATGGATGTCCGTTACCATCGTCTTCCCCTCATGAATTCTCTCACGGACGCTGGCTACCTGGCGTTCGGATCTATTCCACGAGTCATTCGTCCTTCATGTACTGTTCTGATTAAAGAGTCAGATTAAAGGTAAATTCAAGGCCTTAAAATGCCCTTTTAAAGAAAGGGATCTGAAAGGAGAGCAAAAAAAGAGAGGAGGGAAAATAATACGAAATTTGGGAGGTGCAGCATCAGGAAGATGTACTCTGGATGTACCATATACCTTCCCTTGAAAGATGCGAGAGTGAGCAAGTCTACTTGTTAAAGGTTCACACTGATTTTAGTTTGCATCTAGATTGTAAGAATATTAAGACACAGAACAAATTTGCACCTTGGGATGGAGGGCAGGGGACAGATTTTGAAACAGATGCCTTGCAGTTCTGAAATCTAACCATTTTGAGAGCAGAGGACCCCGGGAAGGACCTGGCAGTCACCAAGGAAGTGCTTTATTCTAGCTGAATCCCCACCTCGGATGCTTCGGAGGGGGTGTTGAGTGGACTGTCATCGGAGGACATGGGTTTGTCATCAGAGGCCATGGGACTTGTATGAACTGAAAAAGTCTCTGCAGAGTAAGGAGCCCACACATTTTATTCCAGCCTCTGCTCACCGAGCCCTGACAGTCCCCCATACTTCTGCCCTTTGGATTACGGAGGAAAAAGATAATCGTTCAGTTTTTTTGGGCCACAGAATACAAGACGGATCTAGATTGTACAAGGAGCTTACACACTGAGGCAAGAAAGCGTGCAAATGGGAGCAGGAATTCTCCATCCTCTGGGTGAGCCAGTGCTTGAGATACAGAAGGACGGCAGTGGCCCTCCTGGAGTCCACACTGGTTTACGTTTCTAGCTTTTATTAGCCATGTCCAACTCCAACCTCCATCTTCTCCTGAGAGGGAGAATAATCTCTAGGATATCAATGCTTTCCCCCAAGCCATTATTTTTGTTTCCTCTTAAGATTTCACAGAAGGCCCAGGAGCAGGCCTAGAGAAGGACCAACAAAAGCAAAAGTGTCTGAGAACGACATAATACTGACTTCTCTTTTTTTTTGGTAACAGTTCACGAAACGTGCGCCCCTCTCTCCTGAGATACGGTGAGGCATGAGGGGAGGTGGCGAAGGAGCTGTGGGTGGGACACTGTACCGTGTGACATCACGATCATGCAGCCGGTGCCCGACAGGACAGAGACGTGAGAATGAGCACTCAGGGCTCTGCGTTGGCCCCAGGGGAGGCAGGCAGTTTCCAGGTAAGTCCCAGCTTCTCAAGAACACTATTTGCAAAGTCGTTCCCTGGGGCACGCCATCTTGGCTCTGGCCTTAGCCTTCATCCTCCCGCAGCTCAGTGGGTAGGAATTTATACTGCTGTTGGCGGATCTGGGCCAGTTTTTTCCTCGCTTCTTCCAGTTCTCGTTCTTTTTTCAACATCTCTTCCTGGGCGGCAATGATCTAGAAGGAAAAATGACAAGCTGGACGAATCTAGAACTCTCCAGGAAACTGCCCTCCCAACTCTACTGCTTGTCTCATAAGTTCCCATAGCTTCTGCTATACACAGCCGTACAATGGTACTAAGTATCTTAGTGCTGGAGACCAGCCTATGGGCCACAGTTAGGTTTTTGAGATCCAAATGACCCAAGAAAATTAAGTGGCTTCTGGCCAATGATTTAACAGCAAACATCTACTGCATCCCTACTATGCACCAGATGCTGTGTAAACACTTTGCACGGAGCGTCCCATCATCCTCGTGACAACACGGTGAAGTCCTTATTGAATGTCCCATTTTTCCAACGAGTAACTAGAAACTGAGAGATGTGGGTCTACCTTCCTTAACACCCAGCTAGTGGAGCAGGACTTGGCCAAGTGATGCTGAAGCTAAAGCTGGAGTCCTTAACCAATTGACAGCTTTCATATATTTGTTTCATGTTTCTAAGATATGATCTGAGGAGTATCACTTAATAGATAACAGGTGAAAAAGGTAAGTAAGTGTTCAAGAAAGCCAAACAGCGTACTTTCCTGTGGGCCCTTTCAGAGCCTCTACTAACCATCACTGTGCTAGTCCAAGGTGGAGATATAGAGGGCAGTATTTCCCACCTTATCCGATCAGTGACTTTTCCTCATGGAACTTCTCATGGAACTAGCACATCAAGAAATCGATTCTGATAAAAATTGCACCCAGTGTATGTCTACTGGGAGTGGTTTGGGAAGAGCTGAGGAATGCATGGGGATGAGTAACTTCTGGGCATTGATAAGAAAACCGATCATGTATAATGGATTTGTATTAGCACGTACCCTAAACGGCAGGCCTGATTTCCTGAAGTTCGCTCCTCACTACCATGCACAAGAATGCAATCCTGTGTGAGTCTGAAGCCCAGCTGCTCTTATAAAAGTTGTGGGAAGGGGTTATCGTTCATTCTCTCTGTAGGGCCAAATATGTGAAGTGGGTAGTATTTCCAAATTCGTCGTTTTATTTAAATAATACTACTGCCTTTCACTCTCTCTTCTTCCCCCTTTCTGTAACAGAATCCCTGATTTTTACCTAGCCACAGGGGTACTCAGAAAAGAATACTACATTTTCCAGAATCCTTTGCACCGGGTTGGTTGGCCATGTGACTAAAGGCTGACCAATGGTATGTGAGCGGGAGCAAGGGACGCGACTTCAGGGTCTTGTGGTCCCTTCTTTCTCCCTTTCTGATGGCTGGGAAGCAAGGGTGGTTACTGACCCATTTTGGAGCAAATGGCCAAGGCAACATCTCAGGGATGGTGGGGGGAATAAGGCAGATGGAACCTGGGGATGACACACAAAGGAACCAGCACACCATCCACAGATTGCCTACACCCACAATTGTTTCCCAAAGGAGAAATACACTTCCATCCTGTTGAAGTCATTGTTACTTTGAGTCTCTGTAATAACAAAAGGCCCATCTCGGGAGTAAACACTGTCTAGATTTAATCACAAACCTGAGCAATGCCCCCTACAAACTTTGTTTTCACTACAACATCGTCATCGTCAGCTTTGCCAAATGCTGCCTTCTGGGCTGCACGAACAAGATTATCTGAGGCTCTTTTCACAGCATTTCCTGCTGCCTGGAGAGGGGGGAAAAGCATACATTATATCATTAGAAACAGCCAATTTGGATTCACCAAGAATAGACATGAGAGTACAATTCATGGGATTATGAATGGCTTATCATCCAATTATAACACAGAATTTCTCTTTAGCAAGTATCCATCTGTCTGTCCAGCTGTCCAACGATTCTACCAATGCTGGCACCTACCTAACCTTCGCTCATTCACAGATAAATGAGATATAGTTCCTGGCTCCCAAAGAACACATACTTTTTTTTATCTTTTACTATTAAAAAAAAATTTTTTTTAATGTTTATTTATTTTCGAGAGAGACAGAGACAGAATGCGAGTGGGTTAGGGGCTGAGAGAGAGGGAGACACAGAACCCGAGGTAGGCTCCAGGCTCCGAGCCGTCAGCACAGAGCCCGACACGGGGCTCGAACTCATGAGCTGTGAGATCATGACCTGAGCCAAAGTTGGCCGCTCAACCGACTGAGCCACCCGGGCGCCCAGAACACATACTTTTGAGGGAGAATTAAAATTATGTACACAAATGATGGTAGCAATGTGAAACGTGTTAATAGAAGCATGCCCAGTGGTCATCTCCTTGGTCTAGAAAACTATCTCCCACTGCCCCATCCAATTAAAAAAACTCAAAGATGTGGTTCAGATAGCACTCTTCCTGTCTGCCTTGGCCTTACCAACACCTACTCACAGTGCTCCCTGCGTGCTCTGCACTCGCTTCTTTGTGGCCATTTCCACACTTGGGGTTGCCTCTCCCTTCCTGGACAGTGAGTCATTTGGGGGCAGGGGCTGTGACCGTTCTCTCTGCATCCCTAGTACTTGGCACACTGGATGCCCAGGGGTGGCACTTGCTGAATGCTTCTTGAGGGAATGATGGGCTAGGAAAGCACAACCTATCCCTGCATGGGAAGGCTGGGAGCCCCACAGTAACTAGGGCCTCGACAGGTATATCTTCCGAGTCACAGCTGGGCTTTATGCCAAGTGCTCAAGGATGGGGCAATTGCTAGAGACAGGTAAAGAAAAGCTTTTTGATGTGAACTCATACTGGCTTACTTTTAATGCTCATGAAGCATGGCCCTGGGGACTTGTCCTCTGCCCCCTGAGGTTTGGAATTTTCTTCGAAGGGTGGTCAAAGCTGCATTAAGACTCCCATATTCCTTGCCCAGGCCACCTCTGGGTCAAGGGCTTGTGTGTGGGGATTAGCCATCAGAAAGTTGAGTTTTTCTCAAAGCGAACTAGCTCATCTGGCTGGTGATCTCAAGTCACCAACAGGGACTATGAGGGCTTTTGCACAAGAAGAGAAGGGGAAGCCAATTAATATATATGACAAACCTGGTCTCAAAATAGCTTTCTGAGTTTAGAGGTCATCAGTGCACTTTTCTGAGGCAGGAAATGGGGTCGAGTAACTTACCTCAGACCCTGCAGCTAGTATGTTACAGAGATGGGATTTGACTACAGATCAGTCTAGCCCCATGGGACCTCTGGGTCACTGCAAGGGACTCAGATAGGACACTGCAGCATCCAGTTAAATCAGCAATGATGACAAAGAGAGTGATGCTGTGCTCTGTCTGTGTAAGTCCTTGGGGGTTAGAAAAGCACATTCACATCTCTTGACCTTCCTAAGAGCCAGTGAGGTATCTCTATCCACATTTTATAGCTGAGGCAAACTAAGGCCTGAAAGGTTTTGAGTCATCTGTGTTAAGATCACATACTTCATACATGGCAGAGGCAGGACTTGAACCCAGGTCTCTCTTAACTCAGGATGCTTTTGCCAGAAGTGTCCCCCAAACCCACAAACCACATGTCATCAACATGAAGCTCCCCATTTCCCCCCTGGGTTAGTCCAGGGGTCAGATGAAGGTAAAGGGAGGTGGGTGAGAGAGAGACTCAGGAGAACCCAACAACAGAAATACATGTTAGGACTTGCAAAATAAAATTAGAGTTCTGGGTTTTGGTGAAATTGTTCTCATACTTCTGCCATTTATGAGTTTATTCATGACGTATAAACACTTTTTTTCAGCAACAGAAATAGTCTATATTCTAAATACCTGGAAAATCTAGGAAACTGGAAACAAAACGTCCAAGGCATAAGGAAATTCTGGCATAATCAGTTGATGTAATATCATGCAATCATTAAAAATGAGACTCATGAAGAATGGACCAGTTAGCTTTGCATAGAGAAATTATGACGCCTTGTCTTCAAGTAAAGAGACACGTATGATAAAATGTTACGTGAAAAAAAGCAGAATGTCTCTTGCTATGATTACAAGTAGACACAACTATCTTGTATAGACATAAAACAGGAAGAGAAAAAAATGATAACATTTGACATGGGAAGATGTCGAGGCTATGTGATTTTTTCATTCAACCATTTCCTTCGCTGTGTTTAAAACACTTCTGTAATTAAAACAATCAGGAAAATGTATATGCACTGGGAGAGACTGGATTATAACCTACATAATAACCATGTCCTTTGGGCTCTGGGAAACCTTAGCCACAGTCACATATAAATGCCTCAGTCCTTTCTCTGCTTTCTTTTGCCAACAGTGGAGGAGGGCCCCCTCTTGAATAGGCACCATCTCGGGTGTGACAGAGGCAAAGATAAAGATGTGGTGCCTGTGCCTAAGGAGTTCACAGCCTCCCGAAAGATAGATATAAAAATAAATACGGTGGTATCAGGTGACAGGAACCCCAAGAGTGGTCTGGCCAGGGGCTCTGGCAGGATAGAGGAGGGAATGACTGCCTGACATGCAGGAGGTCAGGGAGGGCTTTCTAGAAGAGGGGACTCTGGTGAGGAGTCATGAAGAACGAGCAGGTTGGGCTGGTGGGGAGGGGCTGGGACATTCTAGGTGAGAGAGGGCCCCAACTCATGAGACCAGAAGGCACACATGGACAATGTCAGTCTGCTGGGGCAGCAGCTGTAGGATGCATGGCCGTACGTGGTAAAAATGAGAAAAGTGGGACAGCGGTAGCCGATGGAAGGCCTGGTGGGTCATGCCAAGGAAGTGAGACTGTCCCCGTTGGCGACACTTACCCGCTCCAACAGGAGTATTTTCCCACCAGCATCAGTGACCATTACCTGTAGCCGCCTCATGGCCTCTGAATCCTGGTCGGCCTTCACCTTGCAGGCCACGAGCAGCTGAGCCGTGGAAGCAGCGACCTGCTTGGCAGATGAGATGAGCTTCTCTTCACTGGCATGTCCCTGAACAGAGGCATTGGCCGCCTCACAGAGACTGCTGGTTGCAGCTGCCACCATCCGGGCCTGGGGACAGTTGACAGAGAAGTGACCCAAGGCCCAAAACTCCCTCAGGGGACCCAAAAAGCAAATGGGAAGGAAGGAGAAGGTGACTCACGGCAGAAATCAGCCCCTGCGACCACTGTCCGTCATCCGCAGCATTGGCGGGGATGGAGCCCACCTAGAGAGCGTAGAAATCCGTAATGAGAGCCGGAAGGTGCAGGGTCATCTGCAGCCCCTCAGACTCTACCCTGCTTTGGAACTGGAGAGAACGACATCTCCTCGGACACACAGCACCACCGGCGTGAGAAGGGAACACCCTTTCTCATGTGGGATTCTGCCATTCGGAGACTGCCTGCGGTCCACGGCACCACAGTGACTTAATCTGAAAGGCTCAGAATGGTCTCCCTTTAGTTTCTGGGAAAACTGCTCAGGAGTGATGGACTGGGGCTGTCCTTACATGCTTATTTCCTCTGCTGACCTTTCTCCATTTCAAACATGGGAGCCACTGAGCCCTCTTCTTTCAAGGGCCAAGGGAAACTTACATCTCTCCTGATCATTGACCCTCAGGCCATGCTGTGACTTTCTGGCAGATGATGGGGGAAAAAAAAAAAAAAGATAGTGCCCTTCCTTTAGTATGGTGGAGTGCAGACCTTGGTCTTAAGGAAATACAGACTATTTTGTCAGGGGTGGGGAGAGAAGTAGGAAGCTAGATGTAAGATGATCTCTGCTTTGATTTAGAAATTATACGAAGAAGTGAAACATTTTCTGTCCAGATGTAGAGGGAATGGCTACGGGAGGATACCTTTACATACCTTTACATGGCGGGAGGTGCCTGGAGAGGTCAGAGAGGAGATCTCAAACCTCAATTTGAATATGAAATTAGGGATCTGCCAGCAATTATTAGGCACCATACCAGGGCTCGGTGAACATCAGATAAAACCCCAAGGTCCTGTCTATAAGCCTATAGCTTACTCAAGTCCAGGGGTGCCTCCTTTACCAACTTTCTCAACGTGTCAACAAGTTAGGTTCTCTTAGTACCTAGCAATCTGGTGCACAGTCAGCCCTTTATCAAGAGACTGAAATTTGTAGGTAAGATATTCCTAAAATCTTAAAATTGATCCATTTCTAGTCTTTACATATTGATGGGTCAACAAGTACTTGATTAAATAAGGTCAACACTCTGCTATATCTACAGAGCATAAGGGAAAAGCACAAAGGGACAGACCACATACTGGCTGGAGAGAAATACATATGTCAATAATGAGCAATAGAACACACGATGGTTTAGAAAGAGGAGCCGAAGTCTGTGGTCTGGACTACGACAAGGCTTAGCTCACAAGCCACTTCATGGAGGAAGACAGATGGCCACTCGTTGGACCTAACTTCCTGTCTATATTACAAGTTTTCTCAGGTCAGGGTGCAATCCTATCCATCTACCTATACACTGATGGCAAAGGCCTTTTAATATTAGGCAGAAATAATTGAAAATGATGGTGACGAAATTCCCCAAACCCACAACCTGACAGGATTTCTGTAGTGCCTCTATATTTGAGAGGCTGTCTGCAAGGCGCGATTTGGATGGAGTCATTCCATGTTGTATGGGAGCACCACCAGGGGTATTCTACGTTTCTTATTTATTTTTGGGACAGAGAGAGACAGAGCATGAACGGGGGAGGGGCAGAGAGAGAGGGAGACACAGAATCGGAAACAGGCTCCAGGCTCCGAGCCATCAGCCCAGAGCCTGACGCGGGGCTCGAACTCACGGACCGCGAGATCGTGACCTGGCTGAAGTCGGACGCTTAACCGACTGCGCCACCCAGGCGCCCCACACCAGGGGTATTCTAAACTGTAAGACCCTCTTATATCCAGGAGTACTCTAATATACTAACAATCCTTTGGGTCACTGAAACAGAACTATGCTTTCATGCTAATGAGGATGGAATGGGTTACTAGGGATGAAGCAGATAAAAGAAATCTCAGATTTGAAACCAGACTGGCCTTTTTTGATCAATGGGCTCAGGAAAATGCTAACTGCAGAGTTGGACGGCATTTAGCTCAGCAGTCCTCCAAAATGGATTGAGACGTTGGAGGTGGAAACTGTATTATATAAAGTCCCTGACCACGGTGCTCCTCCAGCCATCCGCTAGGAAAATATGACAGTTCACATCTTTAAATAGCTTAATCTACAGTGGGAATATAAACGTCTTGTTCAGGCCCTGATCACTGTCTGGAATGGGACGCTTTCCTTAACAAGAAGCAGATGAGAGGCCCAGCAGCCAAACCCGTCCTTCTGGAGGTCAGGCTTAAGCGAACAGAGTTTTCAGTCAGATGGGGCAAAGACGAGCCATCCAGTGAGGGAGGACGCAGCGCTGGTTTCCTCAGTGCGGGCCACGAGCGTTCACATCTTTCCCTCAGCCCTCAGAGGCTCTTGCTGTGGCAATGTTCCAGCACGTGGCCAGAGGGGTTTACCCACCTTTCCTTGGGCCACCAGCTCCCTCTGGGCTGCCGAGGCCGATTTGACCAGGGCACTCGTGGCAGCGGCAATGGATTTAGCAGCTTCCAAAATCTGTTCTTCAAAATCCAGGGTCTCATCTGCTTGCTATAACAAAAGAAAATGGCGTCACATGCCATTCACATCCACAAAGGGCGCTTTTTTGCCCAACGACTTACTGCTCCATCACCTGGCTCTTCATCCATTTATGTCTTTTGGCTGACAAACCACACCCAGGGCAGGTAGGCCTAAGCTGCCCCAAATCTCCATCTGCTGCCTCCCCCCCTTCCCCGATTCTAAAAGGTACAAGCTGCTAGCATTGACATTCTACACAAATTTCAAATCAGGAAATTCTAAGACTATTTTTCCAGACCAGACTCTTTAACAGGATGTAAATTCACCGTGAATAACCTACGCTCAAATTGCTCCATTGGCATCAATAACCGAAATTTAAATAATCGGTAATCAAAATCTCAAGAGTGGGTGGTGGAATCCTCTTCCAGACCTTAAGGCTCAAAAATGGGTTGAAACAATGATGAGGTGGCTAGGAGTGGTGAAAAGCCTTATTTTTCTTGGGTAAAAACAAAAGCAAAACCGTATTTGCATCTTCTGCGGCTGAGCAGAAGGAGTGACTTACTGGCCACAGCTCACCAAAGGGGGGAAAGAAATCCAGGTGACATGACATCGAGGTGGAGCTTGTTCAGCCCCCTGGGAATGTGAGGCCCGGCTCCATCTGGGGAAGACCTCCGGCCATGACTGTGCAGGTGTTATGAAGCTAGGAGGGCCCTGCTCTAAGTTCACCAGCAACAGGCCAGAACAGCCCTGGAAGCTGAAGAGAAGCTCTGCTAAGTGGGGCAAGCATAAGGACCTTGATCCCAGGCTGGCTGGGATGCAGTCTCACAATTTGGGGTGGTCACGCTGGATGCCCTCCATGGTCCTCTCACCACTAATGTTCTGTGCACCTGAGTACGGTTAAGTCCCCCTTTGGTTAAGGAAAGTTAAAGGTGTGGCTGGTACCTTTCAGGCACTGCAGTGAGGGTCAGGTATAGCAATACTTTTCTTTGTGTGTTAAAATATACATGCCATTCACCCTCTGAACCGATTTTAAGTGTACAAGGCAGCATCATCAGGTGTATCTGCAATGCTGTGCAACAGCAAAACGTCTTTAAGAGTGCCTACCATGTGCCAAATGTTTTGTGAGGCATTTCCACTTCCAATGCTTGTTTAATTCTGAGAAAGAGGAAAACAAATCTTACACTGTAGTTATATTCATTCTTATATTCACAGTGAGAAAGCAGACTCAGGGAGCTAGAGTGTTGGGATGAGGTCACAGGGCTGCAATTAAGATTCTCCATCTCTCGGACTCCATGAGGATCTGTTCTTACTAGCCTGGTCACCCCTCTGGGCATCAGAGATGACTAACTTCGTACCAGAGGCTCAAAGTTGGTCGCTAATGGTCCCATATGGAACATCAGACAGGATGGATACATAGGTACAATTTTTTTTCCGTTCCCCATTCTTTATGACCACATCTTGAACTATGAGAGATTCCAAGCTCATTTTTATTTTATACAAGTCATGTTATCAAAATAACATTTCAGGGCACGTCTGGTGAATCCAGAGAATGACGCCAGCATTTTAGAAGTTCTGAGAAGCCATACATTCTTTCTTATCTGACCAAGTCTTGCTCTAGGAGCATTCAGGACAGAAGTGGATTCAGTTGCAGTGGATTCATTTTGGAGTAAGGGAGCTTATAGTAGTGGTGGAGTATAACATTTATTTACTGAAATAGAAAAACAACTCATCGAAAGACACTGGCATAAAAGGTACTATCATACGTAGGCCCCAAAGAAATTGCATTAGGCTCTGATATCAGTAGTTATCTAGTCAGTGACCTCGAATTAAGAACTTTTTTGGAAATTCATTCTACAAAAGAAACTCAAGTATCTAACAGATTAAAGCACCAGGGAAATCATGTAATTTGTGAGCCCCAAGGGAGCCCCCTCCACTGTGGCAGGGGAAACAGAAACCCATGGGGGCTTCTGAATGGGTCCCAGATCCTGATCTTAGGCGGCCTCCAAGGTGAGTCCATGCATAGTGTGAAGTACCCCATCCGATTTCTGCTTTCTCAAATTTTAGGATCCACAAAAATGGAGTTTTCTTCCAATTAAGTGCTAACTCTAAGCCATGGCTAGATCTTACAGAATCATCCTATTAAAACTAATTTCAAAGGCCTCTACCACGTCTCCTGCTGCCGTGAAGTTTTTTTGTAGAACACATACTTGAAACAGATATTCAGCTTGGAAATATTTTTGACACCCACAGATTTTTCTTGCAGTGGCAACTGGTATAATGCCTGCTGATGAATTTTTGTTTTTCTTTCCATAACATCTCGATGTTTTCAAACGAACATGGCAGAAAGCCTCCTGTCTGGGAGACACTTGCTCTGACTAAAAAGTACTAGTTTCCCAAGAAAGGCTTAATAAAGCCGAACGGGATGACAACAGGGACAGAGGGCTAATGTCTAGACATTGTAGGCCAGGTTTATCACTAACTGCCCATCTTTTCTCTCCTGCTGGACATAAACATCAACACTGGGCACTTCTTCATACCACACACAACTTCTAGCCTACAAGGTGGGATTCTCCCCAAGCCAAGGACACTCGGAAATGCCTAAGTGTCCCTGTCCATGCTGCCGTCTCCTTGGCTCTCACCAGCACCTGTGACGGCATCTGGGGGAAGGGCGGTGAGAGCTACAAGAGGAGGAGGGCGCATGCTCAAGCGTGTTGCAGAAAAGGAAAGAAACAAAGTGGCTTGGTCTTCAAAGGATCTTCCTACATAAAAGGATCACAACGAAATTGCAGGATTTGTCAACAGAACAAATCCCGCTGTAGCTGGGGGATGGCGGGCAATGAGGACAGTCACATGGACGCTACAAGGAGAGCCTGAAGAACCCCGAGACCCAGGGCACAGGGAACTTAAGAAAATGCTTTCATTAAACAGGCTAATAAACGGGCAGCCCTTGCTCAGAATCACCCGATGATCTGGTTCAAGATGCAGATTGTGTTTCAATAGGTCTCATTTCTAATGGAAGTGGGCTACTCCACGGGAAATGCTAGCCTGGGCTACGGGAAACAGACCCCAGTTAACTGAAGCCTAGCCGCCTGACATTTCCTCCAGGACACGGACTGTGTTTTATTCCACTAATGTGGTCTCTCGAGTATACAATCAGGCAGCGTAGACTACATGATAAATGTTTGCTGAATGAATGTATCCATTCAAAACGAGTCTTCCAAGTTCTAGAGTTCAGCCAGAGGGCAATTTACATGGTTGGGGAAGGAGAAATGCATGGAGTAAGCATCTACATCAGTAACTGTCCGTTCTGGGTTCCTCCGGGAGGAAGAAACACACATCTATACACTGGCTCCTGCCCCGTTCAAGGCCATGGGTTGTTATTTGTCTGCTCTGCCTTCACCCCTCAACCTGCATCCGTAGTTTGTTGTGACATCTACTTGTGCACATACGGATGCAAATGGCATTTCCAGCATTTTGCAAAGAGGCTCTTAGCAAAGCAGTGCTGGTGAAAAGAGCACCAGATGTGCAAACAGAGAATCTGCTCTGCTTAAATGATTGCTGAATCTGTCTTCTCATCCTCTGTACGGTGTGCCCTTTTCCCTGCTCCCCTTCACTGTAAGAAAGCACTGGCCAGCTCACCACCAGCCCTCAGGAGCTGTCCTTCCTGGACTGTCCACTAAGCCCTAGCAGAGGATAGACCTATCCTCATCTTGACTTTCTGGTAGCTTTGGGAAAGGCCCAAGCACCCTTTTGCTGGTATTTTTCCTGTTTGGTGATCTCCTGCAGAGCTTCTCTTTTAAAAAGTTGGAGGTCTGGGGAAGTGCCTCTGGGGAAAGGCCACGTTTTGGGCTGGCTCTCTTGATGCCTGCTTCCTGTGCTCAGCAGAACATGTGAGGCTCTTGTTTTGTTCTGATTGATCTAATGTGTCTCAGGAGCTTGAGGTTCTACTGGGGTACAAAGGGGGAGAAGAGAAGGGAAGGGAAAGGGGAGGTCTTTACTCAGTTTGTATTTTGCCTTTTGGCCTTTCAGGCATTCTGAGGACATAACCTTTGGAGCAATTCATTTTCTGAACCTGCCTTCCCTCCTACCTGATAGGGTTGTTATAAGTACATTATAAATACATGTAGAGCACAACTGACTCATAGCAAATGCTCAACAATTCCTAACAATTAATTTCACGGTGACTTCTCTTACTACCTTCGTGTTCTGGGGTTTTAAAAACTGTTCTTTTTAGACTTGGTGCTAAGCTAGTCTGTTTTCCCTCTCTGAACCGTTTTCCACTCATCATTTGGAGAAAGGGTCTAACTGCCACTTCTGATGACAGCCTAAAATAACTATAAATAAAACCCATAATACACCAATGATGAATGAAGTTTCAAGTAACACATGATACCGACTGGCACTGCTTCCAGCTTCTGCCTCAACCCCCGCAAAGGAGATGGGCAATCTGGGTTTGCCCTGCACTTTCTGACCACAGAGAATTTGCTGCCTTTCTCCAGGTATCAATCAGTTTTCTATTCGTTACTTACGGAGGAACCTCAGCTCTCTTGGTCCTGTAGCCTAGACGTGCTACAGTTCCAAATTAAACATTTCTTAAGAAGGTGCTGACTTTCTCTCTTCCTTATTCTCTTAGTCTCCTCCATGGAGAAACCCTGCCTCCCTCATGCCGCATCTTGGCCAACCTTCTCCCTGACAGGTTGTGGGGCACATGGTGCCCAGAGAAAAAATGTTTTGGTCTGTCGTCCTTTTACTTGCCATTTGTGAATTACATCCCTGCAGCCCTATGGCCCCTTCCCCCATGAGCTTGAAGGTGAGGTAGCTGAGGGTATCCATAGGAGATGGTCCAAAGGTCCCTGCCCTGGTGTCCGCCTCCCTCTGTGTAAACCTCCTTTAAGGGACTGCCTTGCTAAGAGCTGATAAACACAGGGGTCACCTTTCTCACAACTGGCTACAAAAACCAGATCACAACTCATGGTGCCATTTTTCCATTTAGAAATTGTGCTTTGTTCTGTGTTACCAAAGTCCTGCAGAATGCTTGCTGTTAAAAACAAGGTCATATCACATCAGACACTTAAAAAAAAAAACAACTTTGGAAATATTTTTTAAAGGTGTGGACATTTTGCATATAATTTAAATATACTTGAGGGAAAAAAGGAGGCCAACACCAAGAACACACACAACACCAGGGAAGCATTTTCTTGCCAATTGGAAGCCTGAGTGGAATAGTTTGGCTGCTACCAGTTTGCTTCTGGTATTGAACTAAGAAGTGCCTTGGGGGAGACCTTAGCCTGTACCCAAAAACTCAACTGTATAAGAGCCAAATCAGCTTTTCTTTTAGAGGCCACATGGGTGGGTTGTCTTTAGGACCACCACTCTTACTATAAATGAGAATTTATAAATGGGAAGATTCTTAGAATAACTAGACCTGCCAGGATCCCAAACCTGGACAGCTGGCCTCGTTCCCCTGAAAGCCCTAGGCAAACAGTAAACAGTCAAAATGGATGATGGAGAGAAAGGAGTGCCAAATGGTTTTGCCTCCAACTTGGGGAGGGACCACTCTTTGTACCCAGGTAATAACTGCATATTCATGCAGCATCCATTAGGAAGTGTCCGAGCTTGCACGATTCGTATGTTAGGAGTGGTTTTCCCATGGTAGCTGTTGTTTTATTTGTTTTATTTTATCTTTTTCCTGATAAAAAGTAACACCACTGAAACGATCTTTTAATTGCTACTTCTGTTTGATGGAAAAATTATTAAAGATGATCGTGCTTTCAAAACAAGTCATGTGAGTGTTTACTTAGGAAGCACAGACAAAAAAGATAATGGAATGCTTTCAAATATCTCAATCAGATACATTCGCTGCTGTGATAGGAATCCTCTATGTAACTGACGAGAGTGTGACAAGACCTCCTGTTCTACACGGTCAGGAGTCACCTGGGAACACGGGCGGGATGAGTTCCCCGCACACCTTTGCTTTTCACACTCTTTACATCTCCGGGACTGGCAGCCACTAGTGGCAGATGAGCTCAAAGCCCCCACTTCAGCCTTACAGAAAATGTCCTATCTGTTCCTACTGCTCCCTGAACACCTGGCTGTCCCTTCCCATCCACTCAGCTAATCAGTACAGCATGCTGGCCAACAGCAAGATTACAGAAAGAATTAAGAAAATCCCATCAGTTTTAACCAATGGGTTTCCCCTCAAGGCCCTTTTAAACTGGGTTTTTTTTTTTTTTCCGTTATTTATAATAACTTGTCATCTCTTTTCCATGACAGTTTGTCATTTTGATCCAATAACTTTAACTGCAGTCAAAACCCAAACGCTGTCCTCTAGCTGCGTGAAGGTGGCAGCATCTTGCACACCCTCGAAACTGATCTGTTCTCAGTGGACAAGGATCCCAGGGACAGGCTCCACGTTATAACTCTGGAAGCTGGGACTCCAACACTGTGTTTCCCTCTCCTGTGTCATCACTTTGCTGCTGTCACTATGCATTCACTGCAAGCAACTTGGAGATGGCTTCTAGACATAACAGGGGAAACTTTCCTGACCAACCTGTTCAAACCACTGGCTCGCCACCTGTGTGGGGCATTGCTTATACACATACTCAAATGTGCTCTTAAAAGAGCACTTCTCTGCTCCAAAAGACTGAGCTGTTGGCACAATGGTTCTCTTTCCAGAAAGCAGTGCTCAGTCTTCTGTTGAGACAGATCAGAATGAACTCACAAACTGCACAGGCGCTTCCATGAGGAGGAGGTCAAAGCCAACCAAAGGCGGCTTGCTACGTGCCAGAAAAAAATGTTTCATAATCCCAAACTTCCTGTTGCACCCAATTAGGCCATGGAATTACTTTCTGATTGTCAGCTTATTCTAAATATTATCAACTTCGACTGACCAGTTAACCTATTACAGGAAATGTGACAGACAGAGTGCACACTATCTTTATTAGATACATTTAGTCCTGAAGTTTCTATAAACCCAGTGACTCACCATCCCTACAGTTAGTATGGCTGATTTGGTTTATATGTTTTGATACTATGGGCAGAAGGGAAATTTACAGACAGTTGATCTGTGTTTAAATATTTGCTAGAAATTAGATTATGAAAATTACTAATTTCTAAATTGAAGATCAGGATGAAATGTAAATCTACGTGTGTGGGGGTTATAATGCTTTTAGCCCATGTCACAAACATGGCCTGGAACCTTCCATTTTTTTTTTCCACTGAGCATATCCCTTAAGGATTCATTACTGACAAAACTAAGCTATACATAATATCTCAAGCTCTTACGAAAACATCCACAATTATGATTTGTTTCTACAGCAAACAAAAGAATCTAGCGACACTGATACAGGTCTTAAACGCTACAAGAAAAAACGGAAAGATAACATTATGAAATGGAATGAGCACCCCGTCTTCTAAATCTGCTTGTGAGTTTAACATATGCTTTCCTGTTGCCTTATAAACTATATTAGGAACCCCCGGAGACAGGGCAAGACACTGTAGGAATATGTTTGATATATAGTTGGATTAAATAACAACCTAATATATCAAACATATCACACAGAGGCCTGCAGAAAAGGCATCCAGGTTTGACTGAGCTCGAGAAAAGGCAGAGTACTGCAGGCTACGGCTGCAGGGGGTGGTCACCACTGCCGCAAGTCCATTACCTCTCTGTGGAGCACAGTCTGTCTGTAAGTGTGGAAACGACACCATTAGCAACATTGTAGGTACACGCACCAGCCTCAATACCATCCGACCTTCTCTCCTTTTGCTTTGATACAATCTTCCCAAGAAAACAGTGGATCCAACAGTGCCAATTGGTTATTTGTGTTTGGCAGATCCCAGGCAAAAAGAGGTGCTGAGATTTTAAGGGCCTGAGTGGGGAAAAGGTGCCAGGAATCATCTTCATAAACCATGGAGCATTCTACTTTTAAAACAGGCGACCTGAGAATGCGGTGAGCAAAACAATTCAAACAAACAAAAAAAATAAAACATTGCCCATCCCCGATACTATTCCTCTAAGCAGTGTAAATGCTCTCCCGTCACGAAAGGAAAGCATTATTTGCTCTCTACTAAGGGCTTGTGTGTTCGTGTGTAGTTACAGGGATGGGAATGCGAGAGCAAATGCTTATTCACAGTATCTTGGGGATGACTTATTTTTTTTTTCAGTTATGGAAGGGGATGGAGAGAACCAATGAACCACAAAAGACTGGCTGCTTTTGGTGTCAGACTGGGAATTAAAAAAAAAAAAAATGTTTATTTTCACAGAGTGTGTGTGAGTGCAGGGAGGGGCAGAGAGACAGGGAGAGAGAGAACCCCAAGCAGACTCCCCACTGACGGGGCAGAGCCCGATGCGGGGCTCAATCTCACGAACCACGAGATCAAGATGACCTGGGCTGAAATCAAGAGTCGGACGCTTCACTGACTGATAAACTGGGGAAATGCATTCCTTTATAAAGGTAAGGAAGATATCTGATTTTATGCAGTTATTACCACATAGCAGATGGTTTTGTTCCTAGACAGGCACAAAAACCCTGGTTTGGGTTGAAGATTTCTTTAAAAGAATTTTATCGATAATATAATCCATGTGTCAGGAGCCTCTGGCCAATGGGTGGCGTAAGACTTCACATCATTGTGAGACACTCAGAAAGTACTGAGCACCCTTCCTAACAGGAAGAGGGGAGCGGCCTAAGGTAGGCGTCCCTAAGGAAGAGACTCAGGTCAACAGTTATGTCCACTTTGACCTTGACCGAAGGATTCCTTGGCTCTCAGTAAAGAGCCACACTGTAAATACAAAAGCTAGATGACCCCAGAGCAGTGCAGGGAGCACCCACACATCCACCTCTGCAGCCATCACTTATTTTTTAAGTGCTCTTATTTTTAAAACACTGTTTTACAAAATTTTAAAACCCAGGCACTCCCTGAATTCCACTGTCATTCTTGTACATTCCCCACCTGTCTCCTTTGTATGTAAGTGTTGTTTACAGAGTTATACCGAGCACATAATTCTGCATCCTGTTTTTTTGTTCTGTTTTGTGTTTTTACTTTACGTTTATGCCATGAGCAGAATCCTCTGCACACCGAACAGTCCTACCAACATTATTCTCAACAGCTGTGTACTTCTTCTCCAAGGAGACACTCAGGTCACGTCTAACTTCCTCTTACTACAAACAAGGCTACAGGCAACAGCCCCGACTGCTTCCCCTCCCCCAGGTTTCTTTCTCTCTGGATTTCCTCCTTTGCACAGGAAGTGGCAGTAACAGGTCAGAGGGTACAGGCAAACCAAAAAGCTTCCCTGTGGAGCTGCCCCAGCCTCTGACATTGGCTAAACCCAGAAAACTGGTATGAACTGACTGTGTCATCCATAGCGCACATACAATGCTTCCAGATCAGTCGAGGCCACCTGACTCTGGCAAGGTATTTTGCCTTTGATTCTCCATGGACAGGTGTTGCTTTGTGGGCACATTGCAAGGACCCGACGAGCCAACGCCTGTAAAGCACTGCTTAGCACATACTTGGTACTCAATCAGTGTGAATTTTTTATTTTCTTTTTGCTAAGGCCATCAGCTCATGGGTCTATGGAAAAACTATTCTTTCAGGCATTCTCCTAGGAAGTAGTAAATAAAAGTCTCTGAAGCATCTTTTTGGTTACTGCTTATTCAGTTAGGCACTGTATTCTTAAATTATCTCATTTAACTGTTATAACAACAATGCTATGGGGTAGGGCCTCTAATTGCTGGTTTTTTTTCAGATCAAGAATCACGAGGTATATCAATGGCTGGACAGAGGGCAATTAGGACTCAGAGACAGAGCACAGAGGGACCTTACAAAAGGACAAAAGGAGAGGGATTGAAACAGGAGCTCTTAGAATCTGGGGAAGTGCTAATGTTACATGAGCACCAGGCTAATTCTCCAGAACAGTGTCAACTGACATGACTTCAGCAATAGCAGACGCAAGCTCTCCAGGAGAGGCTACTTGTGCTAAATCAGATGAGGAAAAGGAAAGACAAATTACACACAAAGCCTCCAAATCTTAGTCAACAGTTGCTTGCTTCTTAGTTGAATGCACATTTTCCATTTGCAATTAACCTGATTTATCAAGCACAAATAAAGACAAGGCCAGAAAGTGGGAGTTGCCCCTATATACACACCCAGTTCTTAAACTTGTTGAGAACACCTTGGACAATCTCAGACCTCTTAAGACCCTTAGGTTAGAGGCTAGTAGAGAGAACCCTGGTAACCCCCAAATCCGAAAGCCATAACTCCTAAATTACATCTTGATGAGAGATTTACAGAAATGTCTTCACCAACTATCAGCAACTATCAGGAGACTGGTTCTAAGAATTTAATGGTTTTAAGAAGGTTCCCAAGCTCAATACATTCATTTACATGCTCACGTCTGTTTTACATGCAGCATTAACCTGGGTGCTGCTTTTGAATGGTTTGGTGTATTTCAGTGCTCAGACTCCATCTTCTGGTTTTATAAAAATGGTAGAGTTTTAGGCATACCTAATCTGGGGATCCAGCTTTTTCTGAGGGGAAAAACCATATTTTACCTCCTAAGGTTTTTGGGTCCTTGGAAGAGAAGTGAGGTGATAGGGACTTGCTTGAATACAAAGAAAAAGAGGCCTCCTCTGATTCCACCGTCTTCTGGGAGAAGACAGCCATGGGAGGTAGAGTGAAAGGTAACTGCTTCTGGACAGGACTGGGCTTTGCCCCTAGACAGCACTAGCTCACCATCCTTTTATGTATAATTGTCCTTTCTATGGCCCCATCTTAGAGTAAGTCCTTAAATGTCTGTTTCTCTTTAACATCTTAAGTTTTACATTTTTAAAAATGTTTTTATTTATTTTTCACAGAGAGACTGAGCATGAACGGGCAAGGGGCAGAGAGAGAGGGAAACACAGAATCCGGAGCAGGCTCCAGGCTCTGAGCTGTCAGCACAGGGCCCAATGTGGCACTTGAACCCACAAACCGTGAGATCGTGACCTGAGACGAAGTCAGATGCTTAACCAACCGAGCCACCCAGGCTCCCCTTAACGACTTAAGTTTTAAACATTTATCTAGATGACCAACACAGATGGAGAAAGCATACCAGCCCACCAGTCTCCAGCATACACTGAGGAACTCTGTTACTAGGTCCACTTTGAGGTCCACATTACCCTTTATTGATTTGAAGAAAAGGAGAGACCTAGCATTGCTATTTGCACTGCATTGTGGAAAACAGAAAATTTGAGGGTGACAACGTCCCCTTCAGTAACAGGGACTTCCCATAGTAAACATCTAACACCTGCTTTCTATATAATGGAACTAAATTCAGATCCTAAGTGCCCTGGATTCTTCCTTTGGATGCCCAAAGGTATTTTTCTGGGTGGTTAACCTGAAGGATCAACCCATGGGTTTTTTTCCATGCCCTGTAAAAAAGTGCTGGGCAGGTAGAGCAGGTCTGCCGCTTGCCAGTCTAACCACGGGGAAGGAGACAGGCTCCCTGTGGGCACACCTAGCTTCACTTCACAGCCATCCACAGGAAGACCTATTGACATCGGACAAGCAGCCACACATGGACACTCACTTTCGGTTTGGCTCTTGGCTTCAGTTGCTCTAACTTCTTAGCAGCAGCCTCAATGGATGCCGCAGCCCCCAGTAATTCTGTTTCCGCGATGACAGTTGGGTCTTCCGGATCCACCCACTCTGTTCCTAAAATCAGTCCAAAGAGGGTCATTCTTGGTAGCTATGACCGCAGGGCTCTGGCTTCATTACCAACCATATCTGGATTTACACGCAAGGAGGCTCCGTCAGCCTACTAGTTGCACCGTCCTAAGGGATCTTCTCTCCAGCTCTCACCGAGATCAGCTGGGCGAAGGGGAGCTCCTATCTGATCCTGTCGCTTGTGTAAGTCAGTTGTGTATACAGCCCTACCGCAGGAGCACTCATCGATGCAGTGTCAAGATCTCATGGTTCAAGGCCAGCTCGAGCCTTACTCTGACTTCTTTCTTAAAGCTCATGAACGCAAGTAACCATTTTCAAGATACTTGAGACTATGCGGACCACACAGATTTGTCATCCTCTTCTCTTGGGGACTCATGGAGAACCACCATTCACCTCAACTCAGACAAAGGGAACCTGGTAAGAAAACCTTGCTCTGGTGAGGTGACTGCTTCTAATGTGACCACAAGGGGGTGTGCAAACAATGTACACAGATGGTATCATTTCCTAGACATGGACTGTATGATTTGAATGAGGATATTCTGATGAAGGCAAATGGAGATAAAAATAAAGGGCGATACCCTTAAGAGAAGTGAGCTGCTCTAGGTGGATTATACCATTTAAGTGCAAGTACTTAATCAAAGGACTGGAAAAGAGCCTTGCTCGAGGAGGATATTACTTTGAAATTCTAACTCTATTCTCATTTGCTAAAAAAAACAAACCAAAAAACCCAACAAAAAAAACCCCCTACTGTATTCCTTCTGACTGCGTTCACCAAGAAAGGGCCTGTGGTGGCTGCGGGGTTTCTTTGCTCAGTTCACGGCTGCTGAGTGGTGTCCCACGAGATGACACGAGAGAATCCAGCCTACCTTTCATGGCTTCTGCTGCCTGGATGAGCTCAGTCACGGCACCAGCGACGCGCTTGGAGAAAGCAGCCAGCTGGTGCTTGAGTTCCGGGCTGGGTTTCTGAAGAATCTGAGGATGAAGAATAAGTCAAATGCATAAGAAAGATGGTAGCCGTTGTGACAGAAAGCACACTCTTACTGGTGAACCGAGTTGGACAACCTGGTTTGAAGTTGCAACTCTGCCACCCAAGTGACTTCAGAAACTTGGGGGAAAACACTTAAGGCTCACTGGCCTTCAGTTTCCTGTGAGAAATGAAAAGTTGGGAATTATGAGTTTTTCTAAGGTCCCTCTGGACACATTTCTGTAAGATCGTAAGTGAGATGAAGTCCTTATTTGTCCTTTATTTGCCCTTTCTTTTGTACATAAACCAAACATATGCACACGAAAATTACGCACAGTTTAGGAACATTCCGAGCGAACGTGAAAGCCTGAGGTTACAGGTCAGATGGTACTTGTGACAAAACAAATGTGGGACCAGAAGAAATATGTGACTCCGGTGGGGTCTCAGAGACAAAGTCCCAAGAGAGCACAACCTTCTGATCAGAGGGCAAGCTCTCCTGCGAGAGATTCTGAGGATTTTCCTTTTTTTTTTTTGAACTAGCTCAAAGGTTTTTTTAAGTTTCTTTTTTGCCTTTTGGTTTTTGATGGTGTTAAAGAAGATATTGGCTATCCAACACCCAATCCAATTTATAGGATATCCTGTGTGAGGATTTCTTCTCCAATTCACTCAAGAATGGGATGAGATCTTCACCATAAATTTACATTCTGACTTAAATCACCCTGCTCCTGCCTAACTCTGAAATTCCTCTTCTAACATTCTTTTTCTGCATTTCTTTCTCATGCTTTCCAGTGCTACTCTTCAGATTAAGAAATGCTCAAACCTTCAGGAGGAAAGCACAACTGCTGCCTCTCTCTGGATAATTTTGAAGCCTCGAGCCAGGGATAAACATCGCTTTGGAACTGGACAAACTTGTGTTCACACCTGGCTTCCTTTGTGCCTGGTTTTGGATGCTGGGCAGATTAATGAACCCCTCAGAACCTGTTTTCTCCTCTGTAAAGCTGGGATAATGCCTGTTCCTCAGGATTGGCATAAAGATCAAAAGGAGTAACACATAAGAAACACCCTGCACAATGCCTCCAACACGGCAGGTGTTCGTTAAATGTTAATTCCCTTCTTGGTGTCCCATACTCATTCTTAGGAGTCTGGAAAAGAAGTCTTTTGGACCCCAGAGATAAAAGAAAACTGTAAGTCTGGTTAAAAAAAATCTGGGTTTGGGGGAGTTAGTGGGATTATACTTTGACCAGCACTGGCTGCACCCGTGTGTAGAAGACATTGTATTATATGCCTGAGCTGATTAGTCAAAGGTCTTTGAGCATCACTTTACATGCATCCATCACCATCCTCCTTCCTTTGGCAATCTTTAAAATTTATTTTCTATTTGCTACTGTTCCATGAATTGAGTTACTCTGCTCTTATTTTCTCACCCTAGGACTTATGCATATCACTATGCAGATACTAAGAACTCAGTACAGGGGCATCTGGCTGGCTCAGTTGGTAAAGCATGTCACTCTTGATTTGGGAGTTGTGGGTTCAAGCCCTATGTTGGGTGTAGAGATTACTTAAAGAAAATTTTTAGGAAAAGAAAAGAACTCAGTACAATTCTGAGAATGAGTGGACAAATGAATGGATGGGTAAAAACAGAGCAACATACCATTGGGACAAGTCCTAATATGATAGCTTCATGGACCAGTTCTAAAATACTAGAACCATGGAGAGGTGGGGGGGAGGAAGTTAAGTGTCTTTTATTTTCTAATACAGCCAGGGGTAGGCAGTTAAGTATAGGTTCTAGAGTCAATTTACCTATGTAACCCTGGTCTAGTTACTTTTCTTCTAAGCCTCAGTGTAAGTAAATTGCTTAGTAAATAGGCATAGCAACAGTCCTTTTGTTACCGACTTGTGGTAAGACTGCATAAATTAATATGTAATTTGATACAATATATATTCCCATCAGGGCTATTGATAGAATTGGACTGAAGTACAGCTTGGGCACCAGGGTTTTTAAAAGTCCCCCATGTGATTCTCATATATAGCCAAAGTTGTAAACCACTGCCCTAGACTCAAATGGTACCATTTGGCACCACTTAATCAAAGGCCTGTACTATTTTTTTCCCCCCTGAAACAATACATGTTGTAAGTTCACCAGGTGAATAATGGTTATGGCTCAGGGTTTGAAAAGCTAAGTGGTCCATAGCCTTGTTCGTTGGTTAAGTTGGTTTATCCATGGTGGTCAACACAACAAGAATAAGCAAAGAATTAAAAGTATGATGGGGAGATTCACAGTAAATGATGGAAGACTGAAAATTCTCTACCTAAGATCAAGAATATGGTAAGGATGTTTAATCTCACATCCTTATCAGTATTGTACTAACATTCCTGGACAGTGCAATAAGGCAAGAAAAATAAGTAAATGGTACAGAGATGGAAGAGAAGAAGTAAAAGAATCTTTCTTTATAAATAATGTGAATGTCTACATAGAAAATTCTGAGGCATATGTAAACAAAAGCTTCTAGAATAAGTGAGTATAGCAAGGTAACAGGCTATAAGGTCAGTATACAAGTATCAATTATATTTTTAGGTTCAACAGCAATAAAAAAATAAGAATTTTTAAAAAGCAGTATCATCTATAGCACCATAAAAATTATGAAATACCTAGTGCTAAATGCAACAACACATGTGCAAGACCTGAATCCTAAAAATTATAAACATTGTTGAAATTATTAAAGGAGACCTAAATAAATGGAGATATATGCCATGTTGACGGATTAGAACACTCTTAAAATGTCAATTACCCTCAAATCTCCCCCAAAATCCCAGTCAAAATCCCCAAAGCTTTTTTTTTGAGATATTTACATGATGATATGAAATGCAAAGCACATAGAAGAGCTAAAACTATTTTGAAAAAGAACCAAGTTGAAAGTCTTCAACTACCAGATTTTAACATTCATATAAAGTAGTAGTAATCAAGACATCATGATATTGGTACTTGGACATATAGATCAATGGAGCAGAAAAGAGTCCAGAACTAGATTTCACATATATAGTCAACTGATTGTCATTAAGTGTGCTCAGATGCCTTTAATTCAATGGGGACAGAATAATTCTTTTCAACAAATGATGATGGAACAATTGGATAGCCATACGTAGGAGTATGAACCCTGGCCCTTTCCCCACATCTAAACCTAAATATAAGAATTAAAACTATACAGAAGCAAACCAAAGAAAATAATCTTAGTGATCTCAGATTTGGTAAGGATTCTCTGAGGACAAAATATAAACTAGGCTTGAAAACTTTAAAAATCATGAACTTGGAAGTTTATGTTTTATAACTTTAAAAACATTATGTTAATTTAAAAAAGCAGTTACAAAAGACCATATACTGTGTGATTCCATTTATATGAGAAGTCCAGAATAGGCAAATATACAGAGGCAGAAAGAGATTAGTGTTTGTCTAGGTCTTAGAATTGGAGTGAGGGCAATGAACAACTGCTTAAGGGTATGAGGTTTCTTTTTTGGGGTGATGCAAATATTCTAATATTTTGTGATAGGTGCACAGCTCTGTAAAGACAGGAAAAAACAATTAATTTAATGCCTGAAATGGGAAAATTCTGTCATATGCCAATTATACCTCAATAAGGCTGCTCAAAAGAGAATCAATCGGGCATGCAAATTAAAGAACAGGAAGCTGGTGAGAGGTAGCAGAGCATGGCAACCTGAAATAACCTCTTTGGTATACGGATTGTTTTGGGCTAATTATTGTGAGAAATAGACACGGGAGAAGCTCTGAAAACAGAGTAGAAGTTACTCTTTTGAAAGAGAAATTTACAGTGACAAAGCAAATCTTCCTCTGTTTAGAGTGTCTCCCTCTCCCTGCCTGAAGAGAAGGTTGACTCTTTATCATGAGAGAATTTATCAGAGGAGAAGGCACAGATTTAAATCTGCATAATCTCCTGGCAACCTCCAGGAGGTTTTTCCTGGCAACCTCCCATCACCTGTCCCAAACCAATTACACACCTTTTTTTTCACTGAACTGAACATGGGTATTTAAGCCAGTGGTTTCGGCCACCTATGTAGTTACTCATGTTTCCCCTGGATATCTGCTATGCATCCATGAGGTACACAATGTATTTGTTTTTCTCTTGTTAATCTGCCTCACTACACAGGGTCTCAGGCAAGAACTCTGAAGTGTAGAGAGAAAATTATTTTTTCTTCCCTTATACCGGGGTAGAATCCTAAAAATAATTTGCAAACATAACTGATGCAAACAAACATTCAATTCATCTTATGTGTTTAATTATTTGAGATATAAGATCTACTTTGGCTTTACTTTTCTATTTTTTCAAGTTTTATCTGAGCTTTTTGTTTCCTTAACTCTCTGCAGCATTGTTATTTTCTTTTTTAATAACACACATTTCCATCTCTCTCCAGACGTTGTTATGAAAACAACAAGGCAAACCACACCCTAAGAGAAAGGATTAAAAAAAACTTCACAATTTGTATCTAGAAAATGTAAAAAATTCTCAAAATTCCATAATAAGACAAACCCAATGAAAAACAGCCAAAAACATCTGAATAGGGACTTCACCAAGAAAGACATACAGAGGGCAAACAGGTGCATTAAAAAAGATACTCAACAACGTACATTAAAACCACAGTGAGATACCACTGCACACCCACTGGAGTGACTAAAATTGAAAAGACAGACCATTTCAAGTGTTGACAAGGGTGTGGAACAACTGGAACTCTCCTCCTCCGCTGGAGGAAATGTAAAATAGTATAACTACTATAAAAAAGTTTCCCAAGAAAGGAAAAAAAATGCATACCCTATTTTATAAGTATTCCACATCCAGGTATTTATCTGAGAGAAATGAACAAATTTAGGCTCAGAGATTTATACAGAGAATGGTCTTGGCAGTTTTATTAGTAATCAGAAGCTAGAAACAACTTAAATATTTGTCTCTTCACCTAATGATGGACAAGTATGACAGACCCATTTGATGGAATACTACTTAGCAATAAAGGGGGACAAATTATTGTTATACATAACAACATGGCTAGAATTGAAATATTGATGCTGAGTGAAAGAACCAAAACAAAGAAAAGTATGTGCTATATATCCCGTTTACATAAAAGTCTAGAAAGTATAAACAGATCTATAATAACAAAAAGACCAGCAGTGGCCTAGAAATTCTGAGGAGTAATGGATACATTCGTTATTTTGATTGTGGTGATGCTTTCAAGGATATATTCACATATCAGTACTCAAAATGCACACTTTAACTATCTGTTTATTGTATGTTAGTTATGGTTCAATAAAGCTGGAAAAAAAGTTAGGGGTGTGGTGGGCAAATTCACTTACATCATCAAAGTGGAGTGATTAAAGACTTCTGTCTTTAAAAAGAAGAGCCTGGAGGGTGAGAGAGAGAGAGCCACTCCTTCATATACTCTGGCTCTGAGAAATTACAAGTCCTATGGTAAAGTATCCTATTCAGACAAGGCAGGAGGAAAGGAGTTCTATTTTTATTCTGCCATTAAGTCAACATGATTTCTAATAGCAGACAAGAGACGGAACCAAATTAAAGCTCTGCTAGTGGAAGCGAGGGTAATTTTAAGGCTGTCAAAGATCTCACATTGTGGTTTAGCAGCAATATTGAACTGTGGTTGCTACAGAGGCAATGTGGCTGCCTCTTGCAGTACAAACCTACTATGACAAACCAGCAGAGAGCAAATGCAGGAGGCCAACAGTGCTCACATGGGCGTGTCTAAAGCTTCACAGAGCAGCTCCCTGGACAGCAGGGACAGGGCTCTGCCTAAACTGGATCCCATTATTTGTTAATTGCTAACTAGATTCTCCAAAGGAAAGGATTCCCCAAGCAGGGGTTCTTGATTTGGAGTTTCTAAATTCCCAAAGAATCCAGCTGGGCATTTGGGTCTGGGGACCCTCTTAACAGTTTAAGGAACAATTTTGTGCGTGTAATGTGCTGCGGTTTCTCTGATGCTGGTAGTGGGAGGCAGGAGATGGACTTTCAGCTCCAAGGGGTCTAAGAATGCTAAAATCGTGATAGTTATTCGTGCCTAGAGAAAAAAGGAGAATGGGATTGATAACGGATAAAAAATTATTGATATATATTTTTTAAAGTAGGGATCTAAACCCAATAGGACAAAGCATTAACAAAGTTAGTTAATTATAGAGGGTGGGCACATGGATGTTGATATGATTTTCTGTATTTTTAAGCTCTTTCAAAAGTAAAAACTGAAATATACAAACCAGCCATTAAAGTTAAGAATCCTTGGCCCTAACATATTTAAATCGAACAAGACTGAAGCAGCATAACTTTCCCCACATTTTGATGCGCCTTAATTTAAGAAAAGCAGCAGCTCACTAAAGAAGCTCCCTGACCAGCTGAAAGTGACCTCAGTTTATTTCTGTAAATCACTGGACACTGTCTCCAAACCTTTATTTCTACTTCTTTCTCTTTTTGTAAAAATTAGACAATTATCTGGCCTTTCTTCAGCTTTCAGGAATCTTACTAGTTCTCTTTCAACAATTAAAACAAGACGTCAACTTTACAAGAGATCCAAGGGGACTGTCTCAAGATCTCCTGTTACAGTTTTTAAAATTTATTTGTATTTTTTAAATTGTTTTTAAGTTTAATTATTTTGAGAGAGACAGAGCACAAGCAGGGGAGGAGCAGAGACGGACAGAGAAGAATCCGAAGCAGGCACCGTGCTGTCAGCACAGAGTCTGAGGCGGGGCTTGATCCCACAAACCATGAGATCGTGACCTGAGCCAAAATCAAGAGTTGGACGCTTAAGTGACTGAGCCATCCAGGCGCCCCATCTCCTGTTACAGTTTTAACTTTCTTTTCAGAATGGAGATGCTGTAGCCATCCCATGAAGACCAGAAACGAAGAGGAGAACAGAATGCTGTGTGTTCATGTGAAAATCTCTAGTTTTTTAACTGTTTCTTTATTCATCACCCTCAAGGAGCCAATTTAGTATCTGACATGAATGCTAACTTCCCTGTTTGTGTGTCTCCATTTTCCTTATTCCTTGCTGGGTTCTCCACCAGCACTGGCCTCAGTCTTGTGGCTCCTGGGCCTCTCACTGGTGTATAATCTTCCACACTTGGGCCTCGTGTTAGTCCAGATTTCTTCTCAGTCTGCTTTGGAGGAAGAATTAGGGCTAACGATATGAGAGATGAACTTATTCTCAGCTGCAGGCCCAAGAAAACTACAAATGTCCACAGCAGACGTGAAAGAACGCTGTCATAGGACTTCTGCAATTTTCAGTTATGAACTGCTATTTTTCCTATGTTTATGATAATCCCCGGGGAAGCCTTGCTCTCTTGCTGTGTTTTTATTAGAAAATAACCTTCAAAGATTATGTCCAGCTTTCCAAAGAGACGAACATAAATATATGGACAAATAAAGGTATGATGCTAATTCATTCACATTTCCCTCAAGTCGGAACCATCAGTACCTGTCATGAGGAGGCAGAAACATCCTTGCAAAAGATGAGACAAGTTCTGCATGTTTTATACCATTTTTAACGCCATTCAGGCTTTCTTTCTATTAATGATTTCTTTTTAGCACTAGCTACCTTCACAAAATATACCTCAAAACAGCTCTGGGGAAACAAGATGTTTCTACTTCCACCATGATTCTGGGTCACAATGATGAAGACCGTATAGAAAGATGAAGAGAAACTCAGATGGCAGGCTTTTAACAGTCACCTCGACCATCCAACTTGACAACACATAAGGCTTAAGAGTCTCGTTTCTCTAATAAATACAAGGAAGAACTCGTAACAGAAAACCCATCAACTAATATGAGCAGCCACAAGAGAAGCACAATCTACTGCAAAGTGCATTCGCTCTTGCCTGGGCCCAGAAAAAGAAGGGAGTGGATGCTCCCGTTCCTGCTAAGCTCTGCCCTCCATAGTTAATCTCCCAAATCACACAGGATGTGGGGTTTCCATGCACCAAGTGCCCTTCTTCCTCTTCCAGAAAAACCTGATGATTATCATTAGGCCCGATGCCTGATACAGTAATTAAGCAGCCATAAAACTGGGGTCTCTGAATGTGTGGACTGGGAATGGCTACTACAGCTTCCCTAATGTTCATGGAGGCATTGGACCTCTTGGCCTTTTCTCACGCAAAGAGGCCAATCATCCACCCAACCCCTAGAGGCCTTGTCTTCTTTTGCTCACCCAAACAAGATGCACACGGAGAGAAGAGGTCAGAGACAGGGGGGTGGGTATCCCTTTGGTAGATGTGACATCTGGCTCCCAGATATTGGTAAAGGGTCTAAAGTTGGCTTGAGGTGGGAGGGGACCCTCTGAGGGTTCCATTTTTTCTTCCCCCCTTGGGAAAATTTCTCAAGTGCTGGCCCCTGCCCCTCCTCATGAAGGCAAAACTCCTCTCCCAGGTATAAGCTGTCTTGTTGCTGCAGAGCACGACAGGAGACCTTCAGTCCATTAAACACCTTAAAGGCTGTTGCCTCCTTTTTATCCAGGTTGTGGCTCTGTCAGGGACACAGCTGGAGGTAGATGCCTCTGCAGTGACATTCCTGGTACATGGCTCACCACGAGCAAAGCCGGAAAGCACCAGCCTGAGGGCAGTGTGCCTGAGGCCTGGACCTACAGGCGTGAGGTAAATGATCAGCCCTGCACAGATACAGGCACAGGTGCTACAAGACATAGGGTTTGCTCAATAAATGGAGCTAGAGAGGGGTGCCTGGGTGGCTCAGTCGGTTGGGCATCTGACTTTGGCTTGGGTCACAATTTCACGGTTCATGGATTCGAGCCCTGCGTCGGGCTCTGTGCTGACAACTCAGAGCCTGGAGCCTGCTTTGGATTCTGTGTCTCCCTGTCTCTCTGCCCTTCCCGTGCTCATGCTCTGTCTCTGCCTCAAAAATAACCAAACATTAAAAAAAAAAAAAAAAAAAAAAAAGAGAAAAAAAGAAATGGAGCTGGGGAAAAGGGGCAAAATGAGGATCCCTCATTTAAATGAATATGAAAATCCCAGTATTTTCTTCCCTCCCAATAAATGATTAAGAGGAAAAAAAAAAAAAAAGTCTGAGACAGAAAGCAATATGGGAAATGGGCACCCTGTGGGTGGATTTCGATGAGGTGAAAAGCACACGTGAGCTGAGCCCCGAAGCCCAATCTTCCTGACATTCTCATGGATTCCTGACACTGTTTACCATCCGAGGAAACTCAAGTCTGGACAAAGCAGTAGTCATGCAGCTATTTATGTGGCACAGCTGGGAATCGAATGCAAAGATTCTAAACCTAAGCCTAACACTGCTTCTGCTGCAACTCCTAATTTTCTTTTTTTTTAATTTTTTTTTTTTTTAACGTTTATTTATTTTTGAGACAGGGAGAGACAGCATGAACGGGGGAGGGTCAGAGAGAGAGGGAGACACAGAATCCGAAACAGGCTCCAGGCTCTGAGCTGTCAGCACGGAGCCCGACGCGGGGCTCGAACTCATGGACGGCGAGATCATGACCTGAGCCGAAGTCGGATGCCCAACCGACTGAGCCACCCAGGTGCCCCTGCAACTCCTAATTTTCTGATAGAACAAGGTTCTAAGTGACTAAGACTATATGATTCCACCAAGAAAAAAATGCCTTTTGGAAGCCTTGCTGGCTTCATTCTGAATACCCTGAATTTCCTGCTAAAACGCATGCTCCAGACTGAACACTTTAACTCTGTTCTAACGCAGAAAGTTAGTTTGGCAGCAGAGGCTCGTGCCTTGTGAACAGGGACTGGCCAATGTGTTTTCTTGGCCCACATGCGATGATACACTGTTTTCTAGTCACCGGAGTTCAGGGCTTTTGGAACACAATGTTAGTAACCCCAGACTGCCTCCACTCACAGAAGATACACTTTCACACAGACCACACTTAACCTGGGTGAAGAATGAAAGTAATGCTCCCTCCCTAAGAGACCTAACATGTTTAACATCAGGAGGTAATTTAATTTCAAGGTGGCAGTGAAGTGCTGGAATGAGCACGGGCCTGGAAGTAGTAAGAATTGGGATTCGGTTCCAGGACTGTCCTAGTAGCTAGGTGACCTCAAGCAAGGGGCCGAACTTCTCGGGATCCTTCCTTTGCCTTGCTAGCCTCATATATTAGCGCCAGGACAAAATGAAAAATCTCAGGGCTCCACAAATGAAAGGCTTACAGTTGTCTGTGGCCTGGTGGTGATCTTTTTTTGTTTTTGTTTTGTTTGTTTCGTTTTTAAGGTTTGGGAAGGAGCAGTAAGGGAATGTGGGGCATCGTCAATTCTCTTCGGAGGCTGTGTCTGACTCCTGGACAAATTCTCTCAGGGCCTGCCCCAGACCTCCCCATGGCGGGTTTTGACAGAGAGAGACACATAGCAAATACACTTCTTGATTGCTCAGAGTTTGGCCCTTAGGATCTGTGGGGAACCTAAGTCGGTATAAGCCCGAGGCTCCCATGTGGACAGTCCCTATAAGCCATGACCAGTGTCCCCACCTCCCCTTCTGGCATTTTCCCTACCAGCCTTCTGTCTCAGCTCCAGGTGGGTACTCTAGGCTGACAGGAAGGTCATCAGAGGAAGGGAGGCATCATTCTCAGTGTGGTCTGAGTACTCATTCAAGGGTAAGAGGCTGGTAGGTCACCTGCAGCACCGGTGAAATTTCTCCTTAACTTGTCATGGAGGCCAGGGTGGCTCTTTCTGGAGCTTTCCCCGTCCTCGCAGGATGGACTGGGGTCTTCCTAACAGGATCTCCCAATGTTGTTTCAGTGGTGGCTTTGCCTGTCCCACCCTCTGGCATGCTATTCTTGCCTCTTTGGTGCCAAGAGAGAGCCTGGCTCCCCTGGATGCTAACTGCAGCTTCTTCTAGAGCCTTCTTTCATCTCGATGTGCTGAAGCAGTGTGATGCTGGGCACTTTCTAGCTCCATCCACCCCCAGCCTCCCAAGTGGAGCCCACACAGTGCTCTACGAGGTACTTTCCTGAGGAAAGGATGGTCTGCATCTGAACAAGCTCTTCCCCAGTCCTGGCCCGGCCCACGCCCCTCCTCACCACCAAGACGTGCTCGAGAAGGTCCAGGTAGCCAAGGGTGCACTCCGTCCCGTACCGCAAGGCTCTCGTGCGCACCTCTTCGCTGACATCAGGGTGAAAGGATGCTTGCTGGGGAGAGAAAGAAATGTGGACATATTAAACAGGAAGAGCCAGCTGGTGAGTGGACCAAGGAGTAAGGGGGGAGGGGAAGGCACCTGCCTAGAGGGAGGAGACCTTGATTCTGGAATTCCCTCTGCCTTGCCCTCAGCGACCTCCCTGAGAAGCCTTCCGTGACTTCCTGGATAGAGAAGGTGGCCTGCCTCCGTGTTCTCCTGTTAACCTCACACCTGTGTCCACGGCAGGTTCTCTCACCACATTTTGTGTCTTGCCTTTTTTAGTGCCCTGGAGCCAGACAGAAGTACCTGAGTCCTGTCCCTCCTCCCATCCTTTCTCCCTGTCCCCTTCTATTGCATTGTAAGAAATTCCACATGCACTAAGAAGCCCAGGAAAGGGTCATGATTAGGGCTTACAGCAGGACATGTGCTGCCTGTCCCAGGGTGTGCCTGCCTTTCTCCAGCAGCATGGGGGGGGGGGGGCGGTTCCTGAAGCCCCTCTCTGTTCACAGGCTGATCACACTCAGGCCCTCACTACGTGGCCTGACCATGCTGCACTCACAATGTCTCCTCTGGCTCTTGGGAAACTTCAGATGGTAAGTTCCCCACTACCCTCAGAGGGGCCGTAAATAACTCATCTCACATTATACACGGTGAGATAAGCAAACAAGGACGTATGGTTAATACAGCACCCTGTGCTTTTTTTCTTGCACTTGTGACCTGTTGACTTCATTCAATCCTGATGTAACAGATGACACGCCCATTCACAGGGTTACCAGGTTAATCACAGTTAACTGTATTTTTGAAGAAACAATAAAAAAATTTTTAATGTTAATTTGAGAAACGCCATTTTTTATTTGCTAAATCTGGCAACCCTGCCCAGCCTTTCTTCCTTCCAAAGCCTTACCCTGGAAAGAACTTGGGGCTTACAAGAACACATTCAAAACTGCAAATATATCGCAAACCAGGACACGTATGAATCACACATTAGGATAAAAAGTCAAAGTGGTGGGGGATAGTGACTAGCCTTCACGTTTGTTCCGCTCAAGCCTTTCCGTCTAGGATTGGGGGATGCTGGTGGGAACACCTGTGGGTGCTCCCCTCACCTGCTCCCCCAATACACCCCAGAAAGAGTGAGGATAATCTGAGTGGCCAGGATCTATCATTACTGAGCTCAGTTTTGCCCACCTGAGGACTAACGGGCCGTGCCTTTAACCACTGCCCTGTGTCTCCAAGTGTGAGAATGGAGCCCATGTCTTGGGGAGGACACAGGCTATGACGCTACCTCTGGTATGCAGTGTGTCAGACCCCAATTTAGAGTTGTATGGGGACTGAGGGTGGGTGCTCTTGTCCACTGCTGGTGGCTCTAACCAGGCAGAACTCTTTGGGAGAGCAATCTGGCACAAATTAAAATGCCAGACCATCTGACTAATTCCACTCCTGGGAGACGTGCCTAAGGAAATTATTCAAAGCATGGAAAAAACAGGTATGCCCAAAGATGTTCCTGGCGGTACAGTTTATGCATTATTTAAAAATGCAGACAACTGAAATTTCTGGTAAGAGGGTAAAATTATATCCATTGACAGAGTATTTGTGGTCATTAAAGAGTCAGTTATAAGGACTCAGAGCACCAGAGACCAGAGCCATACGACATTAGCTGTAATAGTTGATTGTATTGTATATAGTGCAGACATACGCACATGTAAGTAAGACGAGAAACAGACACAAGAATTAACTCAGGGTGTGGGGTAGCCCTTGTCGCCACCTGAGCATTTAGTGTAATCCTCCTTTTCTGATAAAATGAGCCAGGATGTAACTTCCTGCGCTTCCCTTTTTGCCCCAGCCACCCTGCTCGGCCCCAAAGGCAGTGCTCCAACATGCCAAGTTGGCCTTCTGGCTGGATATAAGGGCTTCTTCTTGATCCACTGCTTGGCCTCCCTGGTTTTCTATATACTCCTTATTGCACGTCCTTTCTGGCAAGCTGCCTTATTTCCTTGCTGCACTAAGTCTGCTAAATAAGTGCTCTCCTAACAGCAGTCTCAGAGCTCAGCACTGACACTTGTCATCCAAGTCTGGCTTTGAGGTATAAAGCTCCGGCTGTTATTTTGTCCTGCAAAGTCAGGGTGGCCTGATCCGGGGGCAGGAAGACAGAGAGGAGCAGAGGCTGTGCAAATGGCACCTGTCCTTATCCTCCTCCCCTGAGAACAGGGGTATGTGTGTCAGAAAGGGACTTGAAAATCGAGCCGCCTTCCCTTTCCCCCTTAATCTATTTCCCCTTTTCATTTCAGGTCTATAACACGGAGACAAAGCACTTGTCACTCATCAACCTCAGCGTCCTTAAGAGAGGAAATAGCTGTGTGACCATGGTCATTCCCCTTAAACTCCCCAAGCCTGTTTAATCATCCATCAACTTGGGGTAATCCCTGGCGCCCTTCCCCTCCAGGATCCAATGACAGAATATGCATCCCAGCCTTCCCTGCATGTCATGGTGGCATTCAGACCTTACCTTGCTAGAAAAGTGCTATTTTCTGATTGAGGCCATAACCCCTCTGGAAAGTTGTCACTTCTGACAGGGCAGATTCCATTAAGTACATCATAACTGCAAATACTTACGGCTTTAGGAGAGTCTAAATCCCTGGCACAGCACACGTGGTCCCCCATGAAAGCGGCCCTACCACCTTCTACTGTCTTCTCCTCCCCCAACCCCCCCACACTGTCTCCCGTGCCTGGTCCTCACACACCCATTCCTTCAGGCTGGATGCCTCACCGTCCCTCTCCCCAGTTACCTTTCACCCATCCTACCTGCTCTGAGGAAACCCTGAGAAGCCATCATTGGACCTGGCACCAGCTCTCCCACAACTGACTTCCCCACAAAAAACGGCCCTGTCTCCTCAGACCCCAAGCTGCAACAGCTGCTTTTTCAACTTCTGTGACTCATCCCCAACCCGCTCACCATGGTGGGGGGTTATCTATCAATCTGAGCAGAAGCCAGAGTCTCTGGGACCCAGCTGTCCCCAGAAGGGTGAAGGTCTGGTGTGGGGTGCTCAAGGGGGGTGGTGGGAGGGCTCTTATGACTCACTTTCTTAATAGATTAAAAAAAAAAAATAAAGTAAAGCTTTTAATGGTCAGGTCCCACCAGCGCCCTCACCGAGGATGGGTTCAGGGCAGCTACCCTGCTTGTCTAGCCAAGGATCACGAGAGTTTCTGCAAGATGTCTGGCACAGATAGTGAAAAAGGCTGTTCCCCAACATTCTGTCTTGTTCCTCTGACTCACTTCCTCCCCCAGTCATGGCAGAACCTCTCCTGGCCCAGAATGCTGACCTGCAGAGGCTGGAAAGGGGGGCAGGTACAAGTGGGATGTGTTTTTTGTTCAGAGGGTCAGGAGCCTCTTCACCTCTGTCAGAGCAGGCATCCTGCCTACTTGGCAAGAACAGAGAGGAAAAGTGGGAGGGTGAGTTAGCAGGCCGACTCCATCCCCTCTCAAACACAAAACTACCCTGGAGAGTCATTTCCCGTGGGCTCTTCAGCACGCATTTCATCACCGAGTTTGAGGTACTGAGCTGCTCCCTTCTGCACACGGCCGGCCCCTCCCTGGCTCCAGACTAAACCAAATAGTCGTGACAGGGCATCATCCGGCCACCCAAAACAACGCCAAGGCCTTTACCTTACAAGCCGTCAGCATATCTGACACGGCTTTCCGGCTCAGGTTGGCGGTGGCAATCACATCCTCCTGTCTGCATGAGTTCCCAGCGGCCACGGCTTTGGCTGTTGCCATGGTGATGCCTTTCGTCATCCTTATCGATTCTTCAGGTGATGATGTCTTTTCAGGCACCTCTTTTGACTGGAACACCTGGAAGTTGGAAATACAACAGGTGAAAAAAAAATGAAAGAAAAAAGACAAAGACAAAAATAATTGGTTCTTCTCTGACCAGGATGCTGCTCACGGTCTGAAAACTGAGCCAGCAACAGGAAGAAACTGTCAAATGGCAGGAAATTAGAAATTTGAGTAATACTATTCTTGCTTTCAAGATGCTAGCACAGATAAGTCTTGCACACCTGTACTCGGCATTCAAGGGAACCATATGGTGAGGGAGACAGGTCTACAGCATTAACCTGTTCGCCTGCGGAAACAGACCCTCGGTATTTGTAAACTCTCCGGGGGAAGGTGGTGGTGTGGCTTCCCAGTTCTTGCCCCCCTCCCTGCTGGGGCTTCGGCAGCTCCCGGAAATTCTGCAGTTCTGATGCTGGTTCCTAGGCAGGACGGACCTGGACGCATCCCTGTGAACTCCCCTTTCTTTCTTTAAGAGGGTGTGGGGTTGGGGGAAATGAAGCATTCAGTTTCTTCTATTCTTAGCTTGTCTTACAAATATAACTGCATAATTGTGTGGAGGCGTTCGTGTCGAGGGCGCCACAGTGACACTGTGAATTATTTAAAACCACACACACGCGCGCACACACACACACCACTCTTTAGAGAAGCTGAAATAATTAACCGTGCTGAGTGAATATCCCACTTTAAAATTCCACCTGTCAGTCAAGCCAGCCATTTCTGCTTCAAGCCCATCTGTCTTGTCTCTCTAACATGAGTGATTGGTGCCAGGGACTGTATGTTGCATGTGCATCTGTCCCCACACATGAGTACTCCTAAACCAGTTGGGGTTGCTCTGTCCTCAGCCCCAGGCAACCACCTTTCAGCCAGGTAGTTTTCCCTGAGGCAAAGGGGAGAACCCAGCCAGCATCCTTGCAGCCTGTTAACCAGCACCAAACATCACCAGCCCCCTAAAAATGGGCAGGTGCAATTAAGCTACCCAGGACCATGCCTGAACGCTCAAGAGGAATGAATACCACATGTATGGAACCCTTTGCATTAATGTGGCCCTTTGGCACATGCTCCTTTGGAAACTTCCCACGTCCGTGGACACACACAACCTGTCAATTCCAAACCACGTTGGCAGACTTCGGTTGACCGTGGGTAATGTCCCAGGAATGCTCCCAGTTTCAAATCTCTTCCATTGCCCCCATTAGCCCCACCCACACCTATCAGAATACAGACCCGGACTTTTGATAGGAAACATACAGCCCACAGAGGCAGGTGAGCGTCAGGAGGCAGTGCTTAACGACACCACCTGCAATTTTCAGTTTTTTCTTTGTGCAAGAACCTGGTTTAACACCAAGCAAGACCGGCTTAATTAAAAACAGGACAAGAGAACCCAAGGCTCAATCACCAACAAAACATAACAGAATTGCTGCTTTATACTGCTGATCCGCAGGGGCCTTCGGCCTTCCCAGGTGACTCTCTAAAGACGCAGAGTAGCTGGAAGCAAAAGCAGGTCCCCTGCTTCCTGCACAGAGAAACCGAATCTGTGATCAGACCTCCAGTTAGAAAGAAATCTGTTTGAAACCCTCATTTTCAGCATATTTCTATTTCTAGGGATTAGGGTGAGTCAATCCACAGCCATCACAGGATCAAAAGAACAGGAGAGAATATCCATATCACAGGAACACCGGGACACCCTCACTATACAATGCGGGAACACGGCAAGAAAGAACATGCGGTCAATTTCTTGGAGATCAGAGGGACCACGCACAGAAAGATGCTGAATTTTACAGGCAAGTATCTCAGGTAAAGGCATTCGGGTTTTTCTAACAGGGCACCTCACCCTCTAAAATCCGCATGTGGGCAGCCGTGTGAAGCTGATGCTAACCGCACTGGGAATCAAGAGGTGCTGGGTGGGCCTACACACCATACACATCATTTAAGCTCAAGGTGACAGCCAACACCCGTACCGAGTTTTCCCTTTGCCGGCAATCTTCTGTAATGCTTTAGTTTCAGTTCCAGTTTTAGTGGAACTAAACCTGAACAGTCCTAAGTGACATATTTGAATTGACTTCTTAATTACAAATTGATTGTAGACAAACGCTGACAAGTTCAGTTATGCCCGGGGCCTCAATTATGCAAAGCTGCCGGCAGGCAGGTGAGTGGGCCTCCTGGGCTCAGGTGCCCCAGGTAAAACCTCTTTATGCTACAAATCACTGAGATGTCTTGGGGGTGGGCGGGGTGTCAGCTCTTGCACGTGGATGCCAGAGGGAGGTGACTGCTGGCTCCTTACCGTGAGCTCCTGTTTCATGTATTCGATTGTGGCCTCGAGCGCCCGTGTGCCCCGGGTGGCCTCGTCCTCCACTGCCTTTACAGTCTTGAGGAGGGAGGTGACATTGGTCACCATCACCTGCATAGGAAGGAGAGGCCGAGAGAAAATGAGGAGCACCCTGAGGTCTACTCCCCGCTCCTTTTAGTTCTGGCTCTGATGCCAGGAGGACAAAACACTGCTAAGCAAGGAAGGCGCTCAGATGCATATGTTCCCATTATTCTTGGGTGTGCTTCTCTCATTCTGCACCGCCCGCCACGCCTGTCCCTGCTTGGCACCCCGCTCTACCTTGGCGGCCCCCTTGAGCTGGTACATGGAGGGGTCATCGGCAGGCTTGCTGGCGGCCCCCTTGGTAGCACCTATCAGATCTGAAAGGGCCTTGGCCACGTCTTTGATGGCATTGATCAACACCACCTGAAAGAAAGCAGACAGCCCAGGTGAGCAGCCCCAGTGGTCCCCTGCGGGCAAGACCAAGAGCCCATGGCCCGAGGGCCAGGTGCGGGCATCCGGGAGGCCAGTCTCTATCTCAGCAGCTCCACAGCCTGCAGCAAGGCAGACTCCCCAGGAGCCACCCCTGAAGATGCTGACGCAGGAGTCTCCCCGAGAGAGGCTGACGCTGAGCCGGAAGACAGACCCCACACACACCCAGCACGTTTGGACACCTCCCAGCCGGCAGTTGTGACGACAAGTTGCCTAGGAAAGGAGGCGACCAGCTAAGCAGACGCCTGAGAGGCAACGCTACTCACCCGCTCCCTGAACTGGTAACCCCAAACGTGGAGAACAAAATGCAAGCCTCGCACCCTGGCCTGCAAGGCGTCCGTGGCATCCTGCCTGCGTCTCCAGCTTTGGTTCGTAGGATTCTGTGACTCACTCAATATGCTACGGGCATACGGGTCTATCTTCCCCAGGACAGATCCCCCTCGTTCCTCCTTCAGGGCCTCTCCTCTTGCTCTCCTCATTACTCACATCTCAGCTTACATGTCGGCCCTTCGAGACCTTTCCTGACCACTCCCCATTCCCCACCCCCCACCTGAAATTCCATCAGCGCGTCCTTATTTACAGCAGGTACCAGTACGTGGAATTATTGTCTTCTTCCCCCACTTGGATGTGAGCTCCAGGCGGGCCAGCCTGGACTTGTGTGTATTGTGTTTTGCGCTCGGAACGGGGCCTGGCCTGTAGCAGGCACTCCGTAAATACTCACGGAATGACTGCATGGATAGGTGTGCACCCTAATGACACCGGACAGCATGTGCTATCTTCCCTCTCGTGACTCAACAGAGAACACAGGCCACCTTTACAGTGTGTGTGTTGGACCTGGGGTCTGAAGCACCAGCCATACTTGGGAAAGACGTGACACTGAATGCGTAACACGAGTCTTCTTAGCTCCTGCTGCTGTAATCGCGACAACTTCCCTTTACTTGAGGGCAGTGTTCCAAGTGCTGAGCCATGTGTGCTACCCATGCCCTCACTTAATCCTCACCCCTGCTGTTTCAAGTGGGAGCTAGGGTGCTCCTGTCCACACTGTCTCAGGGCCTGGGAGCGGCAGGGCTGGGCTTCAGACTCTAGTCAGCATGATCCCAAGGGTTATTGGTCTTAACCTTCACACTTGGATTATGCTCTAGGGCTTTGGCTCCTCACGTACAAATGGCATTGGCAGTGCCACTGTATCTCTCACTGCACGGCTGTGAGGGTGGCTGCGTAACATACATGAGAACACATCAGAAACTCTAGTGTCCCAGATGGCTGGGGAGCACAGTGACACTGTGCCTCTGCCCCTCCCACCTTTCAGGCTCCGTCCTGTGCCTTCTTACCCTCAGGGTACATGGAGCCTCTGGCAACCTGAAACCACGCGGCAGAAGGGGATCGGCTCCTGAGGAAGGGCTGACGGATGTGGACCTCACTCACCCTGATTCTGGTCATCACAGCGGGGAGGGGCAGCCAGGGAAGAACAAGGGACAGCGAGCAAAGGTTGCTGTTAACACCCAGCATGCACCGTCCCATCCCTGGTCACTGGGCATCTGACTGGTGAGTAGGCGCATTTTTCTGAAAGGATATTTTCCACTAGAGATCTCATTAGCGGTTGTGGCTCTAGGACATCTACTAGACCATTTGGGAGTGAAGACGAAATAATTCGATACATTTCCGTGTATTTCAAAGACTTAAATGCTCCCCAGCCTGTTCACTTTTCCTAAGGCTGAGCCAGGCTCGGAGAGTGTGGATTCCAACCTCACTGAGCGTTTTCAAGCTTTTCCTTCCTCCACTGGGTAAGAACAAAACACAGGTAGGCATTTCTGTGAATGCTTCAAATTCCAAGGGGCAGCCAATCGGAGCTCAGATGTTATCAGAGAGAAATCCAGCAGGAGGAGTAAAATGGCCACACAAGGAACGTTTCCTCATGGAGCTCTGCTCCACTGGAGGATGTCGGGCAGGGAAGGGTCACGGTCACATGCGAGCAAAGCTGACGGCCTTGTGTTAACCATAACAGTAGCTGTCGTCAACAGGGGCACTGGATGGTAGGCGGCTTCCAATCCAGTTCTGTCCACGTGGACCAAATAGACGAGCAAACAGAGTGGTTTAAGCAGTGAACACGGAGGTGTTTGCTATCTGATGGTGCCGGAATGGAGCAGAGGGGTTTTCGGTTCTGCCCTCGGGAACGGGTAGCGTCCGTTACTGGTGGCCCTGGTTGGCTACTCATTCAGTAACAGCTAAGGAGACATTTGCTGAGTATCCACCTTGCGCTGGAGCGGTGGCGGGTACTTGGCTCTCCGAGGTTAGCGAACTGTGGGTGCTGTCCCTCACCTGGACCACCAGGCTGAGGACGAAGGAGCGGGCAGACGGCGCTAAATCAAAGCGTGGTTCCAGGAGCACAGAGCCCTTCCCAGCCCAGAGCTCGTCCCTCCCCGTCCCTCCAGAGCCAGACTTCTCAAGGGGTGTCCATACATGCTGGCTTCCTTCCTTTCCCTCACCGGGCCACTCCACACAAATGGCCCTCCATGGCACGAGGGCCAGTGGCCAGCTCTCAGACCTTCACCTTCTCGACAACTCAGCCGTGCCTCCGGTGGAATGAAACACGCCCGCTCTTAGCATCAGGACCCCTGGCTTTCCTCCTATCAGCTGCTGCTGCTCCTGAATCTGTCTGGGCATCCCTTTCTCCTTACCATGGTCTTAAATGGTGGCTTCCTCAGCTCTGCTTTGAACCCCCCTTTTCCTCTCGCCTCATGCTCTTCCTCTCCTATGGCTGTAGTCATTGTATGGCAACACCCCTGAATCCACATGCCCTTAACTGTGCAGGCTTATACCCCCTCTCTAGTTCCACCTGCACGTGTGTCTAGCACGGTCCCACGCCGAACCCGCCTTTGTCTCCCCAGGGAGCCACCATCCACTCACTCATCCCGCCCTTTCCCTCTCCCATATACCCAAGGGGTCACTGTGCTCAATCCCTCACCAGTCATCTCTACCCTTGTGGCTGCCATCACAGTCTGTGCCACCGTCCTGCCAGGATAAATGCCTCCTAGCAGACCCCAAATCAACAGACATACTCGCGCACCTACTGGTCACTGCAGAAGTTCCTATTTCGCCCTGGGCCTCTTCTGCGGTCTGCGGCAGTGTTTATGGGAACATGAGGGTGACTGACCCGCACCCCGAGGCCCATCCATACCTGCGTCTCCGGGTCATTAGAGCCGAGGCTGGCGGCCCCCAGCTTGACCACTTCAGCGAGCTGGGTGATGGTGGCTGCCGACGACTGGGCTGCCTGGGCCAGCTTGTCCGGGGTGGACGCAGCCCCTGACACCAGGAGTTTCGTGTCTTCCACCAAGGCCTTGGCTGTCTTCAGAATGTTCTCCCTGAGAAAGGGGGGAGGGCAGAGAAGACGGGGACAGACAGAGGTCAAAGTTTGGCTACCAGCAATTAGGAAGCAAAGAAACCCTTCATACGGGGCTTTTTGTTACAGGGCTTTGAAAAAGAGAGGTGATGTGTTTCCCCTCCCTTATCAGGGGTACTCAGTTTCTGTGTAGGAAAATTGGGAGAGGAGAGCAAAGTCAGCCCAGTATCCACCTAATCGATTAATAGTAAACTTCCATGAAAGACTCAGGCCCGCCAGTTTGGCCCCCAACCCTGTAGCTCAGTGAGAGGTCAGCTGGGTCCTGGAATGGGTGACAGCATTGGCAGTCTCCTCCCTATCCCGGCCCTGGGACTGAAGAGAGGAAGAAAGGTGACAGACATGTGGCAAGGCTACTGGGGAGCGGGGGTGGTTCTCTAACAGCAAGTGGAGACCCCCGCACCAGCCTCCGGGAGCAGGGCCTAAAGAGCCAGTCTGGGAGAGACAGTAGGCTCAGAGCCCCACTCCCCATTTATGTAAGAGCTAAATGTGGCTGTCCTGGCCACTCCCACGGGGGTTGGGAGCAAATGAGAGGCACATCTTTTCAGCTTGGCAAGTAGAAGATCAAAAAGCTGTCTTCTGCCAGAGCAGGCTGGGTTCAGGCTGTGAAAGGCACAAAGCTGGAACATGACTACATGTTTACAGTTGGCAAGAAGGGCTTGTTTTGATTATGTGGTTCACTTTCTCCCCTTGAGCATCTTATTGAAATCAACATGGATAACCGCATTTCTGGCTTCTGAGCAGTCTCTAACATCCATCAGGCCAGCCTGAACCTCTCCAGATCCAGGAGCCCCCAGGACGACCTCCCCTCCCATACCTGTGGTCTGCAAAGGTCTCGTTGTTCTCTGCATTCAGGGTCCCTGCAGTCGCAAACATGATGGTGGTGTCCAGGTCGGCGATAATCCCAGATACGGCAGTGGCAGCTGTGATACAAGCCTGGGTCCCCTTGTTCCCAGCCTGGAGAGCTGACAACACCAAGGACACCTGTAGGTACAGAGAGAATGCCAGGGGGAACAGGGAAATGGAAAAGATGTAACCCAAAGATTTTCAGACTCAAACATCACTGAAAAAAAAAAAAAAACAACTCAAAAAACAGAAAAGGATGGAATTCTTCCAAACTCATTTTATAAAGCCAAAATTACCCTGATACCAAAGCCAGACAAGGATGCCACAAGAAAAGAAAATTGCAGGCCAATACGCCTGATGAACATAGACGCAAAAATCCTCAACAAAATATAGTGAACTGAATTCAAAACATTAAAAGGATCATACACCATGATCAAGTGGGATTTACTCCAGGGAGGCAAGGATGATTCAACATCCACAAATCAGTCCATGTGGTACCCCAACAAAGGATAAAAACCTTTTGATCATCCCAATAGATATAGAAAAAACATCGGACAAAATTCAATACCCCTTGATAATAAAAACTCTCAACAAAGTAGGTACAGAGGGTATGTACCTGAACATAATAAAGCCCACATGATAATCCCACAGCTAACATCATTCTCAATAGTGAAAAGCTCAGAGCTTCTCTTCTAAGATTAGGAACAAGATAAAGATCCCCACACTTGCCATTTTTATTCAACGGAATATTGGAAGCCCTAGCCAAAGCAATCAGGCAATTCAGAGAAACAAAAGGAATCCAAACTGGAAAGGAAAAAGTCAAACCGTCACTATGTGCAGATGACATATTGTATACAGAAAACCCTCAAGACTCCATCTAAAACTGTCAGAAGTAATCATTGAATTCAGTAAAGTTGCAGGATACAAAAACAATACAGAAAAATCTGTTATATTTCCCTAATACGGACCCATCAGAGAGAAATTAAGAAAACAATCCCATTTATACAAATGCATTGAAAAGAATACAAGACCTAGGAATACATTTAACCAAGGAGGTCAGACACCTGTGTATAGAAAAACTATAAGACATTAAAGAAAGAAGTTGAAGAAGGCACAAATAAATGGAAAGATTCTCCATGTTCACAGATTGGAATAATCAATGTTAAAATGTCCATACTAGTCAAAGCTATCTACAGATTCAACACAATCCCTATTCAAATTCCAATGGCCTTTTTCACAGAAATACAACAAACAATCCTAAAATTTCTACAGAGCCACAAATGACCCTGAATGGACAAAGCAATCTTGAGAAAGAAGAACAAAGTTGGAAGTATCATACTCCCTGATTTAAAACTATATTTCAAAGTTATAGTAGTCAAAACATTATGGTACTGGCATAAAAACAGACATATGGATCAAAGGAACAGGCAAAGAATAAACCCAAGCATACAGTCAATTAATTTATGACAAAGGAGCCAAGAACATACAATGGAGAACAACAGTCTCTTGAATAAATGATGTTGGGAAAATTGGACAGCTACATGCAAAAAATTTAAATTGGACCACTATCTGAGAGCATACACAAAAATTAAAAAGGATTAAATACTTGAATGTAAGAAGTGAAACCATGAAACTCCTACAGAAAACATAGGCAGTAAGCTTCTTGACATAAGTCCTGGTGATGAACTTTAGAATCTGACATCAAAAATGAAACAACAAAAGCAAAAATGAACAAGTGAGACTACAAAAAACTAAAAAGCTTCTGCACAGCAAAGAAACCATCAGCAAAATAAAAAGCAGCCTACTGAATAAAGCATTTGCAAATCACATATGTGATAAGGGTTTAATATCTAAGATATGTAGATAAAACATACAACTCAATAGCAGAAGAACAATCTAATGATAAAAATGAGCTAAAGATCTGAATGGACATTTTCCCAAAGAAGACAAACAGATGGGCCACAGGTACGTGACAAGATGCTCAAAGTCATTACCTATCAGGAAAATAAAAACCACTATGAGATACCATCTCGCACCTGCTGGCATGGCTATTATCAAAAAGACAAGAAAGGACAAGTGTTGGTGAGAATGTTGAGAAAAGGGGGCCCTCTTGCAGTATTGGTGGGAATGTAAATTGGTGTAGCCACTAGGGCAAACAGCAGGGAGTTTCCTCAAAATATTACAAATAGAACTATCATATAATCCAGCAATTTCACTTCTGGGTATGTAACTGAAGAAAACAAAAATTCTAACTCAAAAAGATAATGTACCTCCAGGTTCACTGCAGCATTATTTACAGTAGCCAAGCATTGGAAACAACCTAAATATCCACTGATGGATGAATGGATAAAGAAAATATGGGACCTATCATACAGTGGGATATTATTCAGCCAGAAAAAGAATAAAATCTTGCCATTTGCGACAACATGGATAGACCTCGAAGGTCTAAGTGAAATAAGTCTGAGGAAGAAATGCCATTTGATCTCTCATATGTGGAACCTAAAATATAATTTAAAAAGCCAAGGGGTGCCTGGGTGGCTCATTTGGTTAAATGTCTGACTTTAGCTCAGGGCATGATCTCACGGTCCAGTCTGTTGGTTCAAGCCCCGTGTTGGACTCTGTGCTGACAGCTCAGAGCCTGGAGCCTGTTTCAGATTCTGTGTCTCCCTCTCTCTCGCTCTGCCCCTCCCTCCCTCCCTCCCTCCCTCTCTCTCAAAAATAAAAAAAACATTAAAAAAAAAAAAAAGGCAAGCTCACAGAGACAGAGAACAGACTGGTAGTTGCCAGAGGCAGGGGATGGGAGTTAGGAGAAATGGGTGAAGTTTTTTGTTTGTTTGCACGCATTGAATAAAAATTAAAACAAAACAAAACCCAACCAACCAGCCTCACAGAAAAAGGGATCAGGTTCCTGGTGGGAATGAAGTTGTATTTTGAACAAAGGTGGTTAAAAGGCATAAACTTCCAGTTACAAAATAAGTACTAGGGATGTAGCGTTCATCCATATTATACAGCAGGGTTAAGAGTAAGTCTTAAAAGATCTTACCACCATGTCTTATCTACATGAGATGGTGGACTGTAACTAAACTTCTTGTGGTAATCATTTTATAATACACAAGACAGATAAATCATCATCCGGTACAGCCTAAACTTAGTGCCTTTGTCAATTGCATCTCAAAACCAGGGGGAGAAAAGTACAATACAAAAACACTTAATTTCCTCTCTGGGACTCAATGCAGCTGATGGGTTAACAACACAGTTTTGGTGTCAACATCACAGGCTGAATACCAGTGAACATCATTCACTGGCTAAACAACTTTTTTTTTTTTTAATGTTTATTTATTTTTGAGACAGAGAGAGAGCATGAACGGAGGAGGGTCAGAGAGAGAGGGAGACACAGAATCTGAAGCAGGCTCCAGGCTCTGAGCTGTCAGCACAGAGCCCGAAGCGGGGCTCGAACCCATGGACCGTGAGATCATGACCCGAGCCGAAGTCAGACACTTAACCGACTGAGCCACCCAGGCGCCCCACAACTTTTTTTTTTTAATGTTTCTTTATTTTTGACAGAGAGAGAGAGAGAGAGAGAGACAGAGGCAGAGACAGAGCATGAGTGGGGGAGGGGCAGAGAGAGAGAGGGAGACACAGAGTCTGAAGCAGGCTCCAGGCTCTGAGCTGTCAGCACAGAGCCCGACGTGGGGCTTGAACTCACAGACCTTGAGATCATGACCTGATCCAAAGTTGGACACTCAACTGACTGAGCCACCCAGGCACCCCGGCTGGCTAAACAACTTTGGGCAAGCTGTTTGACCTTGGTTTCCTCATCTGTAAAATGGGAATATTATTTCTTGCCTATAAGGCTTGTTGGAGGAATAAGGAGGCAGGACGTATGTAAACTGTCTAGTATGACACATGATCACATACTAGGTGATGAGCAGGGAGATAATTTTAATAGGATTATGTTTGTGGAACCAGAAAGAAGTTCAGGCTCCTGTGAAAGGTGTGACCATTTGTGCCCTGCTCTGATAAGGTTTTCTGTAGAACAGCCTTCCGCTAACACTTGATATTCCTTCCTCTGGCTGCCTATCGATGAGAAATTCTTCATGGTCGACTCCACTGAGGCTAGAGCCCAGAGCAGACCTGCATGCGTCACCTCTCCACCCCGACACTCCCTTGAGCTATCACCTGTCACTAAATAATAATTCCAGTGACCTGAGAGTCGAGCAAGTTGGCTGTGTTCCCTCCAGCGCCTTTCAAGTCAGAAACCCTTCACTGCCACCTGCCACCCATCACCCCCTCTAGAAAACCCTCGCTATTCCTAGACACACTTTCCTATAACACAAAGCTAACCCCACACCCTTGCGTACAATTCTCCCCTGCTGTCAAGGGAAGCTGAGTTCCTCCCACAACCAGACCAGTTCCACTTGTGTGGCTTCCTGCCACATTCTTGCCACATCGGCCAGCTCCTCACTTCCCCCGCCTCTCATGCAGTGGGTCTGCCCCCTGCCTGCCGTGCCTCCCCTTCCCATTCTCCAGCCACTAACTTGCTCATCCTGCAGAAGCCAGCTCAAAGTCTCAGCTGTCCTCGTCCAGAGACACCAGCATGCTGTCCCTGGCCTCGGGGCAGCTCATTCAGCAGAGGTTAAAACAGCACGCGTCCAGCCAGTGACCGGAGGCTCTGAGTTGAGAGACAGTCTGGAGCTGTCGTATTAATCTCTCTGTGCCCACACACGCACCACCCTTGACTATGGCCGGCTCATAGAAGAGTCTGCAAAGTTTCGTGAATGCATTTTCTAAAAATACAATGGCCGGGACAGAGGAGTTATAGCAACACTGAGAGGCACAGAGCTCGTATGCTCTCTTCCTTCTGCGCTGCTCACATCTTAGGAGAGGTGGTGGACACAACCCAGCATGCGGGGCAGAGGGCCCACTTCCCGAGCACCGGCCACATCCCAAGACTAGCCCACAAGGAACAGCTTCTCTTCCTCATTTGCCTGATTCTCCTTCCTGGAGTTAAATGCCACTATGTCCCACCAGGAACAGAGATGGCCCGAGAATCAAGCATCTAGTTTCCAGAAAGAACTCTGAGGACAGGTGACAAAGGCCAAGACGAGTGATCATGAGAACAAGAGGGACGTTCTCAGCCAGATTCAAAGAGTCCAGAAACAGTGTCCCGCCTGCTACAGAAGCTGTGTGAGTTTACTGAGCAGCTACTAGTTCCTAGGGGACAAGGACATAAAGATGAGCAAGTGAAGCCTCTTGCGGCTGGTGGGAAGTTACAGACACAACCAGGACATGTAAGAAAGACACACCAGGTGGAGATGGGGGGCCAGAGCATGTAGCAAGAAAGCACCAAAAAGGCTGGTTTAGTCTGAACAGCTGATCCTCTGACTCTGAGCCTCCTCCGGGCAGGAGGTGGCAGGGACCCTCCGCTGGGAGAAGCAGTAAGACAGAGAACAGCTCAGGAAGATCATGTTGCTTGGACCTCTGCCTCCCCGCCTTCATGTGCCAGTTCCAAGGTCTTCAACAAGGGAACCCGGCCAGAGTAACTTCAACAACAAGGCAGGGCTTTGAAAGGAGGGAGAATGCCTTCCTCCGGCTGAGAGATTTATTTCCTCATCCTGTGGAGTCCGAGGAGGCCTGGATAGTCCTGTGGGCTGCAGGAGACGGCCAGGCGTTGCTTGGCTTCGGCTGGCAGCCCTGTACAGAAAAGCATCTGTACCGGCAGCTGCCAGGTGAGGGGTCCCCCACCCGGCCCTTGAGTCCTGTGGCCAGGCTGCTCAACAGTGCAGAGCTCTGTGTCCTGGGGACCCAAGAGAAGGAGAGGGAGAAGCCAGCAAAGCACAGATGCTTCGGCCTGCAAAACAGCTGTCCTGAAAAAGGACTCTTAAGAAATGAGCAAAGCAGAAGAGGAGTGTACTTTGGGGCCATCAGGGAGCCACGGGAACGAAGGGATGCGGAGAACCGGCTTCGTCGAGCAGGGTAGATTTCGTGGGAGGAGGGTGTCGGAAGGCAGCTTACAGAGGACAGCAAGTATCTGTGACATGTTGGGTTGTGTGTCTGGCACGATGCCAAGCAAGCACCTTCACGCTTATCACCGCATTTCATTTTCACAACCTTATGGGCCAGGAAATGTATTTCTCTGTGCACATTCTGCAGGTGAGGGTACAGAGGCTCAGAAAGGTGAGATAACTTAGCTGAGACCCTGGAGCCCCACTCGCTACACCATGGGGTTGTCTCCACAAACAGCTGCTGCTAGACTCTAAAAAGATCACGCAGGATCCTGCTCTTTCAACCAAGGTGCCGTGCGACTTTGGGTGCGGTGCTCAACACTTGCACACCTCAGTCTCTTCTGGGAGGAAGGAGATAACCCAAAGAGAGCTTCAGGCCCTTCTTACTCAGTCCCCAGCACCTGGGAGCCTCCCTGAGAAGGAAGCCCAGGGGACAAGTGTCAAAAGGGGGCTCCTGGTACTCATGTGACTGTCATATGGTCTTTCCAGTCTACCTACAAGAAAACCCATCAAGGAGGTGCACTGCTGGGGCCCTGACTTTCATGGGACAGTACGTCCCATGTTCAGAATTTCTCAGGGCTATGGGTTACCCCGGCCCCCTTATGTGCCCCATCCCTGGGGAATCCCTGCATGTGGGGGAAGACCAGACCGGACTGGATCCTTTTTGGCATAGCGTCCCGCTTATGCCACTGGTCACAGTGGGCCATCGAGGGCGGGTGTGGGTGACCGTGGCCGTGTCTGACCTGAGGGCTGCTCCTTACCTTCTCTGTGACTGCACGGGCACACTCGATGAGCTCCCTCTTGGTGTAGCTGTCCGTGGGGCACACCTGGAGGGCCCCCGCCTTCTGCACCAGGAAGATGCAGCCGTGGCCCAGGTCCTGCACACGTGTGCGAATCTGGAAGCCGATCTGCGGAGGCAAGCCCGGGGTGGGGAAAGAGAAGCATGAGGGATTCTGCCATTGAGGTCTCCCCTATGTGGAAAATTTCTCCTACGTCCTATGGGAGCCTGGCTAGGAAAATTCCACTGCTGTTAGGAGTCTGTGCTTGGTGGAGTATGGAATTTCATTGATTTTACTTCCCCTTTTAGAGACTGTAAAATGCCCACGGTCCCCAGGAAGCAGGCCTACACCTCATCCTGCTAGCCTAAAGGCTTTCTGATATTTGTTACCTTTTCCAGTGAACTGCCAACTTCTATCTGAGCCACCTGATAGGTATGTTCATTAGATGAACTCTGTGGGGGTAATTATTAGCCATTCAAGCACTTATTGAGCCCCTACTGTGTGTCAGGGCCTCTTCTAAGCAGGTATTGCATTTGCTTTCATTTATTCCACACAACAGTCCTAAAAAGTAATTAGAAGTTCAAAATACACAGCTTTAGTAAGAAGCATAAAGCTTGCAGATTCTTGCAACATCGGGATGTTTCCAATCAGAACAACCCCTTCCTCAGCTATATCCACACTGGGCCCAGGCTGCCTATCAGGCAGGGTTGAGGTTTCCTTAAAAAGGTGTATTTTCAGAGCTAAAGGCTCAGCAGGCACGCATTCTTTTAATGACCTCTGGGTCATGTGATTATAAAAGGTACTTGGCCTAAAAGAACCCAAACGAGCTCCACTATGGATAAGCTGCCAGCTGTCTCTTTATTGGGTAATAAATTCCACTGCCCAAAGTGTGCATTCCTCTGGTGATTTCACATCAATTTTCATTTGGGTCTGATCAATACAGCTGCCATAAATAATCTGCCCTCCAGCTGAAGTAAGCAACTAAAAACAAAAAACCGTAAGCTCTCGTGAGCAAGCATTATTTCCAAGACTCCACGATAGCAAGAAGCCGTGGCTTCTCCTTCCAGCTATTCTACCAAGAATAGCTACTAAGATCTCCGGTGTCTTGAGTAAAAGCTGGGAGATCTGGACCACCTGGGTGCTATCTTCCAGTATCGTCCTATTAGGAAGGGGGGCTTTGGGCAGTCAAGGGGGCTGCAAATGTTAACTCTGTTATTGAAACACATAATGCTTTTGGGAAGATAGGTACTTCCCTTGACCTTTTAAGGCCGAAAGCATGTTTAAATCCATTTAATAGAAAATTGTCCTGATCCAGAAAGTGGAATTTCGGCTCTTTTGGGGATGCTGAGAAAGCTTCACGATCAGGCAGGCCAGGTTTCTTATGGACTATCTCCAGTCCGATTCAGCCCACTCAGCAGAAACGCCCCTGAAATGTAGCTGTTTGCTGTTGGTTTAAACATGAGGCCCAGCTGAAGTAGGAGGATGCCCCATGAAAGCTGAAAACTCAGCCTGGCTCTCGAGGCTTTTTCAGATCCGTGTACTTTAACCGGAAACACTTGAGGCTCAGCACTAATCCATAGGCAAGAGCTCTGTGTCAAGGATGCTTACAGAGCTCTAAATGACAGGTGCTGCTGGGAAAGCACAAATGGAGGAAGAAACATATGATTTCAAAATAAAAACGACTTCACTAGTCAGACCTCAATGACAGATGAAGAGACTGTGCAGAGACTGAAGAGAAGTGATCAGAGCCACCCTCTGCCCCCTACCCCCCCCCCCCCCAAACCTCTCATGGAAAGTCAACATGTAAAATTGTTATCATCTGTTATTAAGTATACCTTTCCTATAGGAGTCAAAACTTCTTTGACTTAATAAAAAGTCAACAATAAGGCTAAATGAGCCAAAGTTTAAATGTCAGACTCTGAAGGCCAGATATAGATAGCCTTGGCCACCAACTCATTTCTATATTTTGATTTGGCTGCAGTGTTGAGAAAATCCTGTTTTGTGCATAAGGCAAACAGGAGCGATTTTCCCCGTAGTCCCCTAAACCATAGCAGGCAGAGACTTGGCTCAGCCTGACATCTGCACAAGCCACCCAGCAGCCCACGGTAAGGTGCTGGTGGCCCCCAATGGGTTACCATTTGGCCCAGAGTATGTTCAAAAATACACACAGGTTTTCCTAATAGTTTTAAAAATAGCTGAATTATGTTTAAAAAGTGAGCCTTGAGTCAAACATGCAGGACTTTCAAAGCACCTCCCGGGGTCAGAGCTCTTAAGAGTGAGGTGGGTGACCTCGGTGCTAGGAAGGACCAGGCCCAGAAAGAACATTCTCCGTGCTCTGTTCCTACTCTCTCCTTGGAACCATGCCTGAGCTTCCGGTCTGCACAGTGGTGGGCACCAGGGCCAGCAGAGGTCTCTTAAATCACTCTCAAATCACCCTCGAGGTATGAGGGAGAAGGGACCTGCTCCTGCACTGTGTCGAGCCTGAAACCTATGGGCGGGCAGGACATTCTCATGCTCCCTCTGCACCCCTGCAAGAGGCCATGCTATGAAAAGCACCCCAACGTCCCGACGCTCAGCCTCTTCCTTGGAGGGGACATCGTGCACGTAGCAAAGGATCCTGTAAAGATGACTGTGGAGCTGGGACACTGATCATTAGCGATGAGATTCCAGTTAGGAAGCCCCGATGAAGACCGACACCAGAAAGCAAAAAGATGTGCCTAAAATAAGGCCACAGGTGTACAAGCCCGTGGGGTTCCTGGCCAATCCAGCCCTCAGTCTGGGTATCACGTCTGTGCCAGGTCACATGACTGCCTTCTTGGTTGCCATGCAATCCTCCTATATACTTGGCTGCACGGCCCTATGTGGACAGCATGCAGGAGGACAGAGGGTCACAAAGGACATGCTGAAATAGGGTTTGCGCACGTCCACAGGCCAAGGGCTGAACGCAACAAGAAGGGGAGGCGTCCCAGGATGCCAGCCCCACTCCTGGCCCTTGGCCCATGAGGGCAGCATGGGCAGCAGAAAGGCCCATGGACCCTGCTTCTGGCCGGCCCTCTCATGGACATCAACTCCCTGGGCGAGCCAGCTAACCTCCCAGGCCTCTGGTCCCTCACCTGTGAAATGGGACAGAAGCTGCCCTACTTCCCGGGGCTAACACACCACCAAGTCAAAGATATGTGTGTGAAAACATCTCCAAGTAGAAAGTGCCACGTGAATGTTCACTGCTGTGATAAGAGGAAGCTCGGTGAGGGGCAAAGAGCAAAGGCTGTGATGCCCTGGGTTTGAATCCCGGCATTTCCATGCATTATGTACTTACTTGAAACTTCACTTATTCCAAAAAGTTATTTCAAGTGGCTTCCACACTAACTCCTGTAGCTATGTGGTCTTGGACAATGTGAGCTCCCTGAACCTCAGCTAACCTGTGAAATGGGGAAGAACAAAGGTCTGTGCAGTTGTGACGGTAAATGAGGCCGCAGCCATCACGGGTGTGACGTGTGGTATGGACCTGATGAACGCCTCTCATCGTATTCTTTTCTACGTGAGACAGAGCAGGCGTTTACGTAAAAGGGGTTGACAGAAGCAACATACTCTATTGCAGTGTCCCAGAACATCCTGTACTGCTGGAGGAACATCCGAGAAAGGGAAAGTGTTTTGAAGACTGTATTCAAAAAAGATAAGGGCTTTAAAAACGTTAACTTGTCAAAGCAACACTGCAATTCTCAGCAAACAGGACCGATCCCCAGGGTGATCCGCCTTACCACCAGGGTGTGTTATAAAGGAATATTGCTCAGAGACATCCAACTTGGGGTTTTAAGTTGGCAACTTAGTCAAAGCATTACTCGAACGGCAAGAAAAGCCTTCAATTCCCTTCTTGCCCAAATAAAATGGGCATTGTCTCCTGGTTTTATGCCTTGGGGGAAATTGGAAGTCTGGCCTTTATGAAATTTTGGATCAAATTTCAAGTGGAGGGGGGGTCTCAGAAATCCTGATCATCTTCTTTACTACATAAAACTAAACAAAACGTACAGATTTTTCTCAGGCTTCCAAAACCATCATATCTGAAATCAGGTCACATAATTGCCTGGGAGAGCTTATGAACACTGAAGAGGCAACAAATGGCTATTATGACAGGCTTTGCAAATTTCTCCTTAAAAGGAGAAATCAAAAGTGTACAACAGAAGCAAAGAATCACTTCCCACCTATAGAAACTGTGTCCTGGAGTGGAAAGTTTTAGAGAATTCTAGAGCAGACACTCGTCTCATTTTTTGGGAAAAGGCTGTGGTTCTTGCCACAGGCTCTTGACAAACGTTCCCGCCGGCTTTGGAGACAGGCAGTATTACACATGTCCCAGCAGAGTTTTCTCCAGAGACAAAGCTGTAGTCACTAGAGCCTTCCCCCGGCATTTATATTCAGGACTTGGGGCTCATAGGATCTACATTTCCTTTTTTAAGGAGAGCAGTGATCTTCGATCGTGAAGTTGCCTGAGGGTTTTAGTTTTTATGAAGAAAGTAGTTTTCACGGTGATGTTAACAGGAGTTGAGTTTCCCATGGAAGCAGCAGCAGATAAAGCTCCTGCTGGATGTTCAGAGGGCAGAATTGGGACCTGTCCGGGAACGGTCACATTCCGGGAAAGCCCAAAGCGCTGACTCGGCACAGCCTACAGGACTGCGGCCGGGGGAACGGCTTCGTATTTGCCCTGAGTATAAATACTTTCACATGCTGTGATGTGGGGCCCTCTTGGATATAAAACTAATTCCAAAGTCTTGGAAAAAAAAAAAAAAACTACATTGCTTTAGGGATCTCCCAACCTTCTCAGTTTTCCCCTAGATATCTGTCTGGCAAATGCACACAAAGAATTTTCCTGAGCAAGCCACTGGTAATTTTATATTCTCGCTGCCCCCTTTTGCTTCAGGTCACACTGCTCTTGTGTCTGGAATGTAAAACATAACTCAAGATGCAATGGTGAAAAGGGAGAACCTTAATGAAAACGTCAGCTGCTACAAACGCAGGGCCAGGAACTAAAGTCATTTTGTGTTGTGCTTTTAACGATACCTTTTCTTTCCCGGCTGCTCTGGCATTATTTTGTATTTTGCTTCATGCTCTGGGTTGCAGTAAGAAAACCTGCTTGTTTCACACATGGGCCGGGTAGCTGCGAAGAACTCAGATGTGGAAAGGTCTCCACAGATCATGGGCTCTTCACTCAGTAACTCAGGCAGGTCAACATCTGAACCAACCAGACAAATGTAGATTCCGTCTTTAAAGATTTCTACAAACAGAGATCTGAACCTTCCCCACAGCCTGTTAGTGTTTCAGTCCTACAAAGCCTAACATTGCTTCCTTCTGTCCAAACTGTTCCTTTCTGTAACCCAAGTTCCCTTACATTTATTCAGGAAATTCAAAAGCATGAGTAAAATCAAACGAGTTATAGGAGTCCAGATGATCTTACTAACACAGGGAGCCTATTTAAAAAAAAAAAAGATTGGGCAGGGGCCACCTGTGTGGCTCAGTCGGTTAAGCATCGGCTTCAGGTCATGATCTCACTGTTCGTGGGTTTCAGCCCTGTGTCGGGCTCTGTGCTGACAGCTCAGAGCCTGGAGCTGGCTTCAGATTCTGGGTCTCCCCTTCCCTCTGATCCTCCCTTGCCTGTGCTGTCTCTCAAAAAATAAACATTAAAAAAGAATTAAAAAAAAAATAACAGGACTGTGTAAAGAATCAACAGAATCCTGACTGGGGTCAAGGTGGGGAGATCTGACGATTTTTCTTTCTTGGTAGTAACTTAACAGACTCATTACAAACAGAATTATTCATGCTGCAGCCTTAATACTCAACCATACTAAAATCTCAAAATGCAGGCACTGTTAGAAACTTACATCATCCCATGCTAGATATATATGTATGCAAGTACATACATATGATACTCCTATTTACATGCGTTGTTACAACATATGTTAGCAAGTGATTTTGTTTTGGGTCATTCCTGTATTATCTCTGGGAGTCTTTGTAAAGACATACTTAGAATGGACTCCTAGGAGAAATGACACCAAGTAACCTGGGGACACGGGCTGTCACCACAAAGAGAAAGGTAGATCAGTCACAGCCTTCCATCCTGACAGCACGCTTCATTTAGGAATATCATATACAGGATCTGTGCTTCAGAAATGGCTATGCTAACTCCCACGGTATGTAGTTACCTTCATCTCCCCAGTGTCCCTATAATCGACTCCACTATTCTTTATTCCAGACTGAGCTTTCAGTCTCTAAGGAGCCGGGCGGTCGCTCGGGGAGGGGCACCTTCGGTGTGCTAACACTGGTATGGCTGCAGCATTCAGGCATGTGAAGCCCCCACCGGCTTGTTTGTTTCCCAGAGGACCACCCGATTACTTGGGGTATCAGAGATGAAAGCAGGTTCTTAGCAAGTGGCCTTTGGGACCAACCTCTCACCAAATTCAGAATCTTACAGGTGCAGGCATTCTAAGGCAAAGTCTGTGTTTGGCCACTAAGGAAAGTGCGTTTAGGGAAGGCAGGTAGGTAATACAGAGGGGTCCAAAGGAGATTATGGGGGGGTAGATCTTAGAAAGCCACCAACCATATCTGGACAAGACTTTGTTACACAAAAGCAGGCTACCCGGCCCTTAATCAGAGGCAGTTAACTCCCATACTTGGTTCTTCCAACATCTCTGTGAGCCTTTAGAAACAGGAAAATAATTGCGGGGGATGTGCTAAGCACGAGGATGATGGCAGCATGTGTTCTGCCCTGGGAGCCAGGTGATGGGCTGGAAGGGAGGTGAGCTGGCGAACACTCTCAGCAGAGGCCGTCTGTCTGAAAACCCACTTCCCCAGATGGACCCAGCTCTCAGCCTGTTGGCATCAGAAAGGACAGTGAGCTCTGAGCACAGCCCAGGGCTACTGGATCTGGACCTGGAGGGCTGGCAGGAGAGTAGTGAAAACTAAGCCTGGTCTCGGCTATCAGGCTGGAATCTTCTAGGGTGGAGCTACGCTATAGAGCATCCCCCGGGCGTGGGTACCAGTGTGCATGTGCTTCTTAAAACAGGGGCTTATGATGGCAGACCTCCTCTGGTTCCGCCGTGGCTGCTGCCATCTGGCCCTGGAGAGCCAGGTGCCCATAGTCACTGGTCATTTGTGAAGCCAGTCCTCCCAACTCCTCCGGGTTAGTAACCGACTTAGTCATCTGGAAAAAGAAAACAAGCAAGACACAAACACACATACACATACAGAGAAAAGCATGAGAACCACGTGTTAATATCACTGGAAGCCAAAGGGGTTGTTCACTTTTAAGCTCTTGACTTGCGTGGGGGGCTGGGCACCAGAGAGGGCAATTCAAGCGAAGCCCATGCTGCGACGTGCACAACAGGCCAGGGCCCCTCTCAGGCCAGCAGGCCCTGGCCAGGCCAGTGGGCGACATGCTAGGTCCCGGCTGTGCAGCGTGGAGGCCGGGCCCTCACGGGCGTCCACTCCGGGAGGTGAGCGTGGCAGCCCCTGGCCCGGCTGGCCCTGCAGGTAGGCAGGAGAGTCCCCCAGGGAAACACGGGGGGCACGGGCCCCATGCAGTGCACATCCCTGGTCACATGCTTCTGCAGAGAGCTGACCTGGTCTCTGGGAACCCAGAAGCAGGTCCCACACGGGTAAGAGGGCATGAGGACAGGGCTGTTAAGGAAATCATGACTGAGGAGGGATGGGCGAGCCGGATGTCTGGGAGGACGATATTCAAAGAGAATATAGCTTTGTAGTAAATTTGTGCCAAAGAATAAGGTTTCAGCCACAAATTTAGTTAAGAGTACACTCTAGAGCACCTGGGTGGCTCAGCCAGTTAAGCGTCTGACTCTTGGTTTCGGCTCAGGTCACGTCTCTTGGTTTTTGTGAGTTCAAGCCCCGCACTGGGCAGAGTCTGCTTGGGATTCTCTCTCTCTCTCTGCCCCTCCCCCACTTGTGCTGTCTCTCAAAAATAAACTTAAAAAAGAGTATACTGTAGCCTAAATGGTCGAGCTCTGCCTTTTCATTATCAGGATATTCAGTGTTTTCCTCCTGCTTCATAGAAAAACTTACTTAAGTTTACCCTACAAGGCTAACACAGTGGTTTCTAGTTTTTCCTTTTCCTCCAACAAAATGCCTGTTGGTTGTCACAAGAGCAGTTTTAACTGCCACCCGGGAAGATATCCTCATTCTCTTGAGTAAGAGGCTTCGCTCCTGCCCTACCCTCTCCTCTCTCTTGGTGGCATTAGAAGACCTTGGCTTCAAAGGGCTTTAAAAAATGTTTTAAATGGCTCCATGTTCACGGAGGCTGGATGGGAACATGTAGCCATCTAACGCAGGTGTACCAGGAAAACATCACAGGCTTTCTGGCATAGGCGTGGGCTCCCAAGAAACACACACGCTAAACACCCTGCGAGAGGGAGGGTGCTTTGTGTGAGCCCTGGATCCCGGGCAACCTGGCATGGCGAAGCGGACCCTTGCCAACCCAGGGTCCAGGCCAGCCAGCCTAGGAGCAGACACGCCATCCCAGGCGGGGCTCCTCAAGAGCATGCACATCAAGGATCAGGATGGGCCTGCTGAGAACCTAGCCTGCGAGAGGTTCCAGAAAACACCACGAGGCCACTCAAAATACCTTCATCTCTTGCTGCGCTGTGCTCTCTGCTCAGAGAACTTGGCACAGGAGGGCCGCCCGATGCGACCTGTGCCCCGCCCTGGAGCGCCCTGAGCAGAACCAGCATGGGCCTGACTCCAGCTCTTTTAGTCGCCGAGACAGGCACTGCTCCTGTTCCCCCTCCCATCCCAAATCCTTTTAAGTACCAATGAGCTTGGCACAATCACAGAGTTTCTAAGAAGGAGTAGCAGCAGCCGGGGAAGACTTTGTGGTCCAAGCTCAACCTCTAGTGGACATAAGACTACATGACAAAACCATCCAGAGGTGCTGGGTCTGGTGGGGCAGGAGCCAGGCCCGGGCTCAGTCCCTCGAGCTGGGAAGCCACCTCCTCTCTCAACTCAGGCTCATGTGGCAGCAGCAGACAGGCATCTTCCAAAATTTTATTCTGTGACCTCTGAGCCTTCAGAGGTTAAGAGGAGCTTTCTTACTACGTACTATGTATTTTTGAGGACACCATTTGTCATCTTTTGTATTATTCTTTTAGCATACCAAGATAGCATTCACTGTCTCTCAATGCCATTTTTATCCAAAGATGCATCTAATACAATTCTGATGGCAATACATTCTAAGAAAAAAGAAAAATTGAAAATTACCTCCAAAGGTTACAGGCCTTCTGTTGTCTGGGAAATTGATTTTACAGACCCATGCTGTTTCATTGTGCCTGACAGACTAGCATATCTTATTGTCCACATACTGTAGCTTGATTCCATTAGACATTCTGTACTACCCCCATGTGTCTTCTCTTATACTGTAACTTGATAAAACACGTCCAGTCCTTGGCGAGGCAGATAGGATTTCTTTCTTTCCCCTTACCTCCAACTTGCTTCTCATTTTCTCTCCCTCCTTTGCTCCCCTGTCCTCATGCCCAAGTCTCAATTATCTGTAATTCCCTCTTGCAGCTTTTCCATGAAATCAGAGCTCCCACAGACGGGGGCGTCTAGACCATAGGCAGCCGGAGAGATCACAGATAAAGCACAGAGCTGGGGCCCATAAGGAACGAGAAACATGGAGTCATCTCTCTCCAACACAGACCCTGATTTGATGACTCAGTGGTGGTAGTGGAGGACAACAGGGCAACCAACAGTGGGTGGGGCAGCTCTTTTCCTCTTACCATTTCCTGAGCTGTTACCGCAATGGCTTTGGAGTATTTAACCACAGTCGTCTGATAGTCGACAAATGTTCCCTTTGGTTCTGGAGGAGTGCCTTCATCCAGCTACAGAGGAGAGAAATAAGCACCCACATGTCAGGAGAGGACAGCTGAAGGATGGACTGTATTTTATTAGAATCAGAACTTTGAAAATGGAGACCCCCACAGAATTTCTTTGGCTTAGAGTCAACAGCATCCCTCAGCTTTGGCAATAAGGGCTTTAACAGAAGTGCCAAGATGGCACTCGGGGTACAGAGGCAAGGAGGTCCCAAGCCTTGTCTGAGAGGAGAGGGAGGGCACTCCAGAGGAAGGACATTTCTGCCAACTCTTACCAGGGGAGGAGTCTGCCACACACAAAAGGTGGGGAAGATGTTCCAAGAAGCAGGGTTAGAGTTCAAGCATATGGCAGTGGGCATGAGCCAGACACTTCTAGGGAAACACAGAATGACAGAAGATGACTCAGGAGAGGAGGCAGAATCTACATCCTGAATGGCTTCCCTAGGACTGGTGTAGCCCACAGAGTGTACTCCCTTGAACTCTCACTTCTGATCTAGGTTGGGGAAGACAAGGAATTGGAACCACTAGGAACAACTTGCTGCTCATCTGACTGAAAGCAACAGGAATTGACAAATGGCAGACATCACTGTGGGGGGAAGAGGTGGAACAAGTGGGACAGTGACTCTCTTCCTTGAAGGGTTGGGGGCATACTGGTTCAGAAGCCCTGGTTCCAGGGCTTGTGAGGGGGCCTCAAGCTGGTCGCTTATACTCTGAGTCTCAGGTCCTTCAGTGGAGACTTCCTAGCGTCAGGCTGTTGTAGGGCACATCAAGTGAGATGAAGGAAGAGATGATGACCAGGATAATGAAGATGATGATGATGATGATGATGATGATGATGATGTCAATGAGCACTATGACGATGAGAAAGGCAACCCATGTCTACCACCATCATCATCGCTACTGTCGCCACTGACTGCAGAAAGGTATTCCAGGTAAGGACGTAGAGGAAAGAGAAACGAATACAGGTAGAGGGAGTATAGTGAACAGAAGAGGGGCTGTTGAGAGCATGGGGATGAAGCTTGTCTGTCTGATGAAGAACCCTGAGATCATGGGAAAAACGTGGGGTCCGGGGCAGGCAATGACAGACAGTCTGAAGTCTGGGCAGAGACCAGGGGGCATATCACTACAGCCTACGTGTGATGTGGCCGCACAGTTCGGGAATATAAATGCCATCAAAGCCTCAGCACAAACCCCAGGGTGGATTTGTCTAGGCTTCCTTGCCAAGGATAGAGCTGCTTTCTAAGTCTCCAATGCACTATGGGGACCCTGTTGGTCAAATGAGGACTGAGTTGTGGACTCCTTCTCTCTGTAGAGACTGACTGGGCATCTTCTAAGTGTCCAGCAATGTGCTGGGAGACTTCATACGAAATGTGGCCTAACCACAAACACACCAGGATGCTGGAGCTGGAGGGCAGCTGGGAACACAGGGGCTTCAGGCTACTGTGACAAACTTACCAATCTGAGGACAATGACACAATTAAGATCAAAGGGGCCGAATTTTTGGATTCCAGATTTCTTTAGTTTAAAGAACTTTCCATTATATTTTAATTATAGCCTTCCTACTTTTTTTGAGGGGGATGTTAACATAACCTTTCTTGCAGGAAACAGTAGTGATGCAGATAGCAGGTTTTTTTGTTTTCATCTCCATCCCTGATCAAAAAGAATAAACCACCACCACCACCATCTAATAACCCAAACAAAAACTCAAACAAAGAAAAGGCAGTGGGTCACAAGAGTCCCAAGGCCGAGGGCCACTAACCTCATTGAATGAGGAAATCGAGGTTCAGAGGGCTTGAGTTCTTTATCCCAGGTAGACCAGAAAGTTGATTGCTTCATATTAACCCAAACCTTCTGGTGCTTAGACATGGAGAGAGAATTCCAAAAAGAACCTCCACAGCAGAAGCACCAAAAGTGGTGTAAACTGTATCCACGTTAGAATCAACTTTGGGTGCACGTTGGTTTTTTTCCACCAGTCGCTCAATGGCTTTAAGAAGTTCAGACGATGATGCTAACAGTGTATCAATAATGTAACCAAATAACCAGGACTAAGAATGTGTGCCAATCCTAATACTTCAACGTTTAGGGGTTCAAAGGATCTGGAATATCACTTAGCCCAAAGTGTGCAGTGATGGGCAGTTTGGGGTGAGCTGAACGAAAGGAGAATGGGGAAGAGGCACTAGGTGGTTCACTGGGCTTTGGCTGGCAGGTCTGGGTAGGTCCGAGTGTAGGGGTACCAATAAAACCCTACTTGTATACCCTGTGGAACTGAGGAAAAAAACCCCTTTGTTCCCGGCCTCTGTGGGTCGTGTCATTAGCAGTTCCTAATTATTGCTATCAGTTCACACTGCACTTCTCTCCCCAGTCCTTCAGAGAGAATCAAGTGTGTCCTGGGCTGAGTGAGAGAGCAGCTGTCAAACGACTGACAACAGCCAGTACAAGAGCTGCTTTCTTTGCTGAAAAGCCGTCACAATATGGTAAGGCTCAAAGGCTATCAAAAAAAAAAGACTTCAAGAATCTGACTTCCACATTCCAGGGATTGGTGGAACCCTTCCCCATCATTGGGGTGATTCTGGAAAACACCTTCTCCTAGGAAGAAGAAGGTTATCATTTGAATTTCTAATTTGTATTGAGAAAACCTGAGCTCCATTATTTAATAACCTTGGTAGGCACACGGCTTACTTTCAAAGTTCTGGTGTTCTGACTCCTGGAAGCCAAACAAACCCATAGAGACTTACCCAAAGGCCTTTAGAAAGAGGGGAACTTCACTCATTTTCTGCCAAACTGTCCATATTTGAGGCACGAGAAGCCCACAGCAGAAATTACTGGAGGGCTCTGACAAGGCACGCCTGGGGTCTCTGAAGGAGCCCCAGCATCTCAGCCTGGATTGTGATGTTTAAGGAGAATTATCCTAATTACAGCTTCGGGCTATCACCTCTTTATGGAGATATGAACCAACCAATCTTCTCTAAATTAGCAATTAAAGACCACTTATTATCCTGAAAAACTGTAATAATGTACTCACAGTCTGACAATGGACATTTCAAAGCACAGACAAAATCTTAAGTTCTTGGCTGTGCTATCCCAGAATGGCAATTAGATATTGACAAACAATTGTTAATTTTAATGACTATCAAACGGATAAGACGAGTGAAGGATTCCTTGGGGAAAGAGCAGGAGACACTCTCCAGTCTTACTTCTCTACTGATCCAAGTCAACGGAGGGGTCATTGCAGGAGAAATAATTCTCACATTATCTCCTATGCCCATTGCCCACAAGAGTTCACTACAGGCTTTCACACATACTACTTCAGTGGTTTCTGCATTTGTAGATACCAAAACCATGGGGAGATTTAAAAAATACAGAGATTCCGGGGCACCTGGGTGGCTCAGTCAGTTAAGCGGCGGACTTCAGCTCAGGTCATGATCTCACGGTTTGTGGGTTTGAGCCCCACATCGGGATCCGTGCTGACAGCTCAGAGCCTGGAGCCTATTTCAGATTCTGTGTCTCCCTCTCTCTCTGCCCCTCCCCTGCTCATGCTCTGTCTCTCTCTCAAAATTAAATAAACATTAAAAAAATACAGAGAGATTCCTAGGCTCAACCCCACAGAGATTCCAACTGATTATCGCTAGGGTAGGGTCTTGGAACGTGCTCCCTGTGATTCCTAAGTAGCCATTCCAAAGACTAGCGCTTGGGAATCACTTCACTATTTCACTTTGCTGTTTGTTCCCCACGACATCTCTGTGAGGTCAACAGGGGAGGTAAATAACTATTTCCATTTTATAAGTGAAGGAGCCAGTGATACCTTCTCCATCTCCATTTTCTTTCCCTTGCATAAAACTGAAAGACAGGGTGAGAGTGGCCTAAAAAAGTAATGAAGGAATAATAAGGGATGAATACTATGGTGGACAGAGGATAGAAAATGTATACATTTATCAGAACCCTCAAGAGGAGGCTCACTGATATTCACTGTGACCGACCACTCCTTAGAGAAAAGCGCTTGGGGATCACGTCTGAGGGAAACTGAGGAGGAGATGGGGTCAAGGGGTGAAGGTGAACACGTGGATGCCCAGGCGTACCTTGCTCATGGCCTCTGCAATGGCATCGACCATGCCTCCCACGAGCCCCACTTCGCTAGCTGCTTCATTCAGTGTCACCATGATGTCATCAACAGCCTCCTTCATGAGCTGGGCGGCCTCTGTGATGGCGTCGTGGGTGTGCTGGGCCTGAGAAAGCAAAGGGGAAAGAGGATTGTGGGAAATTTCCATAAACAGAAGAAAATGGTGCTCAGTTTCCTCAGAATCACTTCACTACTTTTAAGTATAACCTTCAAAAGACACAATACAAAACTGTATCTCCATTATGGAGCACAATAATGTATTCTGGGTTTTTCCTTTTATTATGTGGGTACGTTTGTGTGCGAAATCATTAAAAATCAGAAGGGAAAATAGAAAAAGATCTCTTTTTACAATTTAAAAGGAAAAATTGCAATATATGAAACAGCATCTTGAGACAGGACCAGTTTTAAGTTAGTGCGTTCAGTGTAGCAGAAAGAGAATGCCACAGATTCCCAAATATATAAGCTGATGGGTTTAATTAAAAAAAAAAAACAACTAACATGGGGTGCCTGTATGGCTCAGTCAGTTAAGCGTCCGACTCTGGCTCAGGTCATGATCTCATGGTTCGTGGGTTTGAGCCCCGCGTCAGGCTCTGTTCTGACAGTTCATAGTCTGGAGCCTGCTTCGGATTCTGTGTCTCCCTGCCTCTCTGCCCCTCCCCTACTCACACTCTGTCTCAGAGATCAATAAAATGTGAATTCTTTATAAAGAACTCGCCAAACTCCACACCCGAAAAACAAATATTCCAGTGAAGAAATGGGCAGAAAACATGAATAGACACTTCTCCAAAGAAGACATCCAGATGGCAAACAGAAATACGAAAAGATGATCAGCGTCACTCATCATCAGGGAAATACAAATCAAAGCCACACTGAGATACCACCTCACGCTGCTCAGAGTGGGTAAAATGAACAAATCAGGAGACTATAGATGCTGGAGAGGATGTGGAGAAACGGGAATCCTCTTAAACTGTTGGTGGGAATGCAAACTGGTGCAGCCGCTCTGGAAAACAGTGTGGAGGTTCCTCAAAAAATTAAAAATAGATCTACTTATGACCCAGCAATAGCATTGCTAGGAATTTACCCAAGGGGTACAGGAGTGCTGATGCATAGGGGCACTTGTACCCCAATGTTTATAGCAGCACTTTCATAGCTAAATTATGGAAAGAGCCTAAATGGCCATCAATTGACGAATGGATAAAGATGTGATTTATATATTTAATGGAATACTACTTGGCAATGAGGAAGAATGAAATCTGACCATTTGCAGCAATGTGGATGGAACTGGAGGGTATTATGCTAAGTGAAATAAGTCAGGCAGAACAAGACAGATACCATGTTTTCACTAATGTGGAGAAACTTAACAGAAGACCATGGGGGAGGGGAAGGGAAAAAAAAGTTACAGAGAAGGAGGGAGGCAAACCATAAGAAACTCTTAAATACTGAGAACAAATTGAAGGTTGATGGAGGTGGGGGAGAGGGGAAAGTGGGTGATGAGAATTGAGGAGGGCACCTGTTGGGATGAGCACTGGCTGTGTATGGAAACCAATTTGACAATAAATTATATTAAAAAAGTAAAATGTTAAGAAAATAATAAAAAAAACTAACATAAAGGAAAAAAGTGTTCACAACAAATGCACTTCTGTTCAAAGCTGCCCGATACCCTACCATTCCTTAAGACTGGATCACGTAAATTTAAGTATATGGCGAACAAACAAATCTGCAGAAAGATGAACAGGTTTGGGAATTATGTCACAAATTACACTGTCATGAGGTTGGAGGGACGAGTGAGCCAAGATCTCCAGGGACAGATGTTCATTCCACAGGCAGAGTCGCGAGCGCTCACGAGCTCCCCCCTGACCCACACTTGGAGAGGCTCTAATGACCACAGGCTTGCTACATGCAGGACAAGCACAGAGTAGGCGCTGGTTGAATACATGAATGAAAAGATGAACCAATGGTAGTGGCAGGCTCCCTGAAAAACACCTCCAGTGGAAGTAAGATGCAGGACAAAGAACCAAGGTCCTGGCATCAGAAAAGCTGGGTTCTAGCTCCAGATCCATCCCTAACTAGCTAAGTGGTCCTGGCCTTTGCTTCCTCAGCACAATGGGAATAATGGTAACAACGCTCTGCCAAATTCTGGTGAGATGATATGGCTGCATCACCGTATATTTATAATAAGAGGAGTCTAGTAGGTGCCTGAGCCTAGGGAAGCTTGACCTAATGTCAGGTGGTCAGTGTGAGAATGGTGAGGTTCCAGGCGCTGGGGCCACCCATGCAATGGCCGTGGCTGCCCTGACGTATTTCAGGAGCAAAGACCTTTCCAAAGGCCCAAGAGATCGCACCTTCACTTGGGTGGATGAGAAGGCAAGGAAGCTACTGAGCGAGGGTCAACGGTAACTCTTGACCGATTAACTGAAGAGAAGAATTTTTAGAAGGGGCTGTGTGAGCCATGGGAACTGGCTTTGTATGGAACTGAAAGTGTGCCAAACGAGAGGAGGCCTTCCACAATGACATCTGCTGGGAGGTGAAACACGCACCTCACAGATGGTTACCTTGAGGCAACTGTGTCAGGAGGCAAATGCGAATCATTGACCATTGTGGCTTGCCCAGACTAGTGGCCATCTTCTCTACTTCACGGGCCTTCCATGGGGGCAGCCAGGCAGCCTCCCTCTTGGGACTTCTTCCCCCTGACCTGCTTCCCTGGTATGGTCCTGGCGGCCATCTGGAAGCCTCCTCACAGCTGCACCCTCTCACCTGAGGCCTGTAGCAGCTGGTTCTATTGAGTTTGCCTCTTTTCTTCCCTCCATGCAAATCCCAGCCCTCTTTCAAGGCCCAGCCTAAATACCACCTCCTCCAGCAGCCTTCTTGTCGTCCTCCCGTCAGCTTTCTCTAGGATTTCTGTAGCCCCGAGAAGCATCTCTGGAGTCAAACAGTCATAAAGAGACAAAGGCCTCAGAGAAAAGAACATTGGGAAAAGAGGCTCAATAATGAAAAACAATACAAGTACTGCCCTGCTCTCTCAGGAGATGTTCCTGTGAGGTCCTCGGCCACTGGGTAAGGCCGGCTATCTTGAGGCTGTATGCCGGCCACACAGAGCGAGAAAGGGCTGCCCATGGAGCCCCAGCCGCCTCAACATCTGATTTCAGCTCAAGCGCCGGGGAGTGATGGAGCGTCCAGTCATTTAAGCCCCAGTCACCATCTGGCTTCAATGGCAGGAGGGACTGAATGAGAACTACCTTGCTGAGCTCAGTCCACCTGCAGATCCACCAGAGAGCATACTAAAATGGTGTGTCTGAAGTCACTAAGTTTTAGGATGGCTTGTTTGGAGCAGCAGTGAACTGCTACAGCCCCTAAGGAGCGCTCCTAATGCAACCTTGGGGCCAGACAAGACTTCTCATAGGTGGTGTTCCTGTTGAAGCAGAGACCTGGATGAACAATCCAGAGTCTAGCAGAGTTGACGGGGTGAGGATGGGAGAAAAGGGAGAGGCTTCCAGGCAGAGGACACAGCCTGTACCAAGGTCCAGAGGCAGGAGGGAACGTGGACTGTGAAGATGAGCCCAAACACTGTGTGTGAAGGGTCTGACACGGTGCCTGATGCACAGCTCCTGCCCCTTCTCCACCTAGACTGTGTGCTCCTTGCCAACAGTGGGCTCTGCTTCCTTCTAGAAGCATGGTATTCAGAGGAAATGAAGGGTCCGATCAAGTCACCAGGTGGGGCTGATGTAAAGGGTGACACATTAATTTTTTACCTTCAAGCATAATTTTTTTAAAAGGATAACCTTCACAGGTTGTTGGTGCCAATTTCCCCTCTGGAGAGGCTTGTTTAGAAATTAATGGAACCATCTGTTTTCATGCTGAACAGGCACGGATGGTGAGCTGACAGTGGAGACGGGGCTTGTGGGAAGTCAGAACGGGACGTGGCCCTTCCTTCCTACCTTGAACCATCAACTGGGCTCCCTCGGGCTGCAGTGACCTGCTCCAGCTCTTCTGACTGGGCCAAGAATACCCAACAATGTTCCTGGGGATGCGAGCAAGATGCCAAGGGCTGGTGTGTACTTTATACAATGTAGGAGCCAGCCTGTGGACCCGATGTGACTTTCCAACTAGTTTCATAACCCGTGTTCTTATATCTCGGGTCAGGTATTTTTGCATTTGACAGTCACTGCTTCGTTCTAGGTGACAGGCAGGGGACCAGGAATAACAGTAAATGTCAAAGCACGTGACAGCAGGAACAGCAGGCAGCTGCTAACATTCCCTAGGGACTCCTCTGTGCCAGGCACTGTGCTCACCACTGTGATTCAGGTCCCGTTCATCCTCACAGCCCACTGGAAGGGGAGGGTTGGACCATGTCCCTGCCAGGGACCCCCTCTGACAGTCACAGTCTGAAAATGGGAGCTTAAGTACTAAAGCTTCCGGATCTGGTGGATGACAAATGCCACCCACCAGCGGGCCATCTGCTGAAACGATACCACTGGTCACAAGGAAAATGAGCAGATGGTCAGATCAGGTCAAATTTATCAGCGCTACTAGGAAAAAAACCACTAATGTAGGGAATTTGCCATCTACAAAGGGAAGTTTCCGCCTTTCCCCCCAAATGGGGTGCTTTTAAATTAAGGTAAAGCCTCACAAGTATCATGTGGCAAAGGCAAGGGGCCTCAGGACTTGCTACTGTTACCCGAGTTGGCTGGGTCCCCATCATTCAGTGCCTGCTTCTGCATTTCAGCAATAGCCCGGCCTCTAGTCTCTCAGCTCTATGTGCCATCGTGGGCTCCACTCTTGCCCATGAATGTGTTGCCAGTCACAGTTCTCCAATCTGCTCCCTGGAGCTCCCCAGGGCCGAGCTTGCATATACCTTCCAACACCTGGTAGCTTGCCACCAGCTGAGCCCGACCCTGGAAACTCACCCAGTGTGAAGCAGTAAAATATGTGGCTGATCTGTGCTCTAGGTTCCTGGGAGGGAGACTTGGCCTTTCCAAGATCAAGGATTGCCTGTTATTCCCGGTGGGCCCCCTGGACTACACATTAGTTTATGCTAAGGAGGTGACTCATGGTGGCCAGTGGGCAATTTCAGGATGGGGGGCTGGTCGTGCTGGAAAGACCAACCGTGTGATTAGAGGGCTGTGGCTTTGAGCAACATAATGCCAGCCTGACCTCTGCGGACAGGATGGGGCTGGAGACTGAATCACGGGTCATAGGACTAAAATCAATCAATCAAGCCTACATACTGAAATCCCAGTAAAACTGCACAGCGAAGCTGGAGTGAGCCCTCTCTGGTTGGTGATGCTTGTCAATAAGCTGGGAGGGTGACACCTCCTTGGGACATGTTCAGGCACCCCCCAGACCTCACCTCTGGGTCTCTTCTTTCGGCTGGTTTGTATTCCTTTATATCAAAACTGTAACAGTAAGTAGAGAAGTCTCCTGAGTTCTCTGAGTCATTCTAGCAAATTATTGAACCTGAAGGGTACTGAGAATCCCTTGAATTTGTAACCATCAGGTCACAGTGAGGATGGCCCGGGAACCCTGGAACTTAGGTCGGGTGCCTGAATTGAGGACAATGCTCTTAAACTGGGAAATCGGAACTGATGCCAGCGAGTTATTTCTAGAATTGCACTGCTCCAGGCATTGAGGTCACCCAGGCAGTGGCCATGGCTGCCCTGACATACCTCAGGGGGAGACGACCCTTCCAAAGGTCCAAGAAATGACATTTTCACTTTGGTGGATGAGAAGGTAAGTAGGCCAGTAAGAGAAGTTGAATGGTAACTTTTTTTCTTGTTTTAATATTTTTATTTATTTTTGAGAAAGAGAGAGAGAGAGAGAGAGAGAGGGAGGGAGGGAGAATGCACGCATGCCAGTGGGGAGGGGCAGAGAGAGAAGGGACAGAGGATAGGAAGCAGGCTTCATGCTTATAGCAGTGAGCCTAATGCGGGGCTCAAAATCATGAACCCCGAAATCATAACCTGAGATGAAGTAGGATGCTCAACCAACTAAGCCACCCAGGCACCCCTAAATCTAACTCTCTTGACTAACTGAAAGAGAAGAATTCTAAGAGGTGGTTGTGTGAGCCACAGGAACTGGCTAAGTCTGCAGAATTGAAAAGTCTCAAGAATCAAGAAGAGGTCTGAACGGTCAGATCACAGGTGGTTGTCTTGAGCAAACGTGTCAGGATGCAAAACTCTATCAGGGATGTGATGGAGGAAACTGGTAATTTAGGTTGATCGCTGATTTCCTGGTACAGAGAAGGTAAAACACAACATGTGCAGATTGCTTTATTTTGATGACAGAAGCCTGAAAGGTGACATTTCTTGCACGTTACCCTCTAGAGAGAGCCCCTATACAAAGATGTTCTCATTGATAAAAGAAGGCAAAATTGGACGGTGAATATTTCTCTAAATTGCACTTCAAATGAGACGATCACTGGTGGCACAAAAGTGTCAGCGATTCTGCACCCCCACATTAAAGTCGAGTGCGTGTTTCCAGGTGAGAAGTGAGTATTGCCCGCCAAGCGTGTGCCTTCCCATATGGGCTGAGGAAGGTACGAGAAGCAAGTTTTGGGGGCGGCAGCAGTAAATCACAGAACTGCTCTCCGAACTCCGAAAACGTAAACAACGCTTTCTCCACACTGGGGCATCCAAACCCACAAAAACACGCCCTTGCTCTCGGCTGCCTGAGAAACGATCACCTTCTCATCTGCTTGCACGAGAAGCTCACCGGGCCTGCTGCCCTTCACTCTGCACGCGTTAAGTCCCAGGCCCTTAAACGGTCAGCTGAGAGTCTGTGAAGCCTCCTCCAGTTACCCCAAGCCTCTCCCAGGGCTGCTTCCTGTGCCTCCAACGACAAACCTCATCTCCGCCACACGGCCACGTCCCTATCATCCCGCAGGCCACCTGTGCACACCAGTGTCAGGAATGCAAAGACACAGTAGGCGCTGAACGAGGGCATCCTTCAGTCCAACAGCAATCTGGGAAGTGGAGTCAGAAGGCTCAACAAAGACCCTTCATTATTTTAGATTCCGGAGGGGCTCCTTGTTACTGTTCCTCACAGCACAACACGGGAGAAACATCAGACTCGGTTCTTTTTTGGAAACACGTCTGAAGTCTACTTCCAAGGGAGTCTGATTTCTGTATGACAGTGCTTCAACTACAAAGCCCAGTAAAGCGGGCACAGACATCACAGGAATTTGGAAAATGGGAGAAGGCTACAGGGGGTTGGGAGACAGATGTCAATGTTAGCAGAAGGGAAAAAACCCCACTAATAATTAGAAATGCCCCACAGTGCGCAGGGCTGTGGATACACTGGAGGGTCTCAGGCAGAAGAAGCAGGAGGGGCCCTTCAAGGAGGATGTAGGAGGGAACTGGGTGGGGTAGGGGTGAGTACAGAAGGGAGAACTTAGGGGTAGAGAATGAGTGCAGGAGGGGACTCCGCGGGGCAAGGGGGAGGCTACCCAGCAAATTCCTTGTAATCATATGACTCATTAACAGCAGGGTCCAGGGAGGTCACTTTTTTCTTTCTTGGAATACCTACTGCGTCAGGCACATTATCTCAGTCAATCTCTACAACGCTCGCTGAGAGGTATTCATTATCAACCCCACTGTCTAGATGAGGAAGCAAAGAAATGAATTCAATTATGTTGGACCCAAAGCTTATCCTCTTTGTCACCGCATCAAAGCCACTGATCATCATTTAACCGTATTTCCTCGGCAAGCAATGACCCACAACATCTAACACGCACATGCATCACTGAAGACTTAGCAAGTAACACCTAGGGAATATTCGCCCAAAGAATAGTGGCCAAAGTGATTAAGTCCACGCATCAGGCTTCTTAGGAAAGGACCTAAAAGCCAACTTGTAGTATCTTAGGCATCCTCTGCGACAAGCCTGGCAGGGTCTATAGACAGAGCATGGGCCGAAGGATGCCAGTCAGTGGAGACACACATGTAGCCACCTTGCTCCCGCCAATCATGTCTCAGCTTGTGGCCAATGTTTCAGGTCATTTGCTGAAAACTGTTCCACTCTCATGTCCAGCCACCATTTTCAAGCAGGTGATGTCATTATAAAGCTTACAGTGCTCACTACACACACTCCCAACTGTGAGTTTCTTGGTATAGAACAGAATTCCACATGGAGCTCTGAATTTGTAGTCCAAGTAGATGGGCTAATATCTTAAAAACCCAGAAAACGTGGAGCACCTGGGTGGCTCAGCTGGTTAAGCCTCCAACTCTTGGTTTTGGCTCAGGTCATGATCTCTGAGTTCATGAGATTGAGCCCCACGCCGGGCTCTGTGCTGATAGCATAGTGGAGCCTGCTTGGGATTCTTTCTCCACCCCCCTCTCTGCCTCTCCCCTCTCTCTCTCTGTCTCTCTCTCTCAAAATAAAAAAAAAATGTTAAAATAGCCCCCAGAAAATTCCTAATTCCAATTACTCTGCTGGGAATAAAAGCCTCTCAGGTCGGGGGGGAGACATGTGGCACTCAGCCCTGGAGAAAAGACAACCCAGAACTGGGTCTGGAAGGCAAATCCTGGCTTCTCCAGTTTGGGACAGGTGCAAAAGGGGCTGGCCCAACTCAGAGGCAACTATCATTCATCCATCAGTCAAAAGGGTGTTCTTGTTCTTGTGGTTTGACCTTGCCATTTCAGCAACGAGACTTATTTTTTGTCCAGAACACTGGGAACAACTTGAGGGCAATGGCTGGCTCTCAATATTTTTAGCATCCCAAGAATTAGGCTCTTAATAGTTGCCAGATGCATGACGGGTAAAAATGCACACGGAAAACCCAAGTCTAAGATAGTATGCATGGTGTTACGGGAGCGGTGTTTCTGAACTCTGGTGGGGTTGTCATCCCCACTACTCACAACAAAGCCCAACCTGTGTACAGTGTGAGGAGACCAGTCACAACACGGCCCAGTCTATCCTCCCACCCTGATGGCCCCACTTTCAGCACATTCCATATACACCAGACTGCATGCTATTTTCTAAAGGTATCACAATCCTTTTATAACCCCACGTACACCTTTGCATATACTGTTCCTTCTTTCTGGCACGCCCCTGACCGCCCTTATGTACCAGGTAATTTCTTTTTGTGAGACCAACTTGTCACATGTGGCCTCTCTCCTGCAACTTTCCTCGACCTCTCTCCAGCCTTTGCTTTGGGCAGTCGGCCTGTGCCTTCACAGGGTGCAGGCTCCATCCTGACTCCACGTCCACCTCTTCTGTGATGTGGGACAACTCACCTAACCAGTCTCAGTTTCCACATCTGTCCAATGGGAACCTTCTCACACCATGGGATTTTTATGATGATCAAATATCAAGAGGATATGAGGTGTAAGGGGTGACACAGAGTCAGCGCTCAGTAACTGTGAGCTCTGAGAGGACCCATTTGTGATTCTGCCTCTCAATCTAGAGTCGTCCCTGCTGTGCCATGTTGTCCCTGTAAAGACCTTAGAAATGCAACAAAGCACACTAAAAAGAATAGATACATAATATGGATTTCTATAGCCTATAGGCAAGTATCCCATACAAATCTCTCCAGTCAGTAATCCCACAACTTAGTCTGCTTAAGTGAGGACCCATTAAGTTCAGATGGACCGTGTGGAGGCAGTTGCTAGAAGGTACCAAGAGCAGGAGGAGCCTCCGGCCTTCTCACAATGTACGTGATGGTTTCACAAGTAAAATAATCACCCTGACACAAGTATCAACCCTGAAAGATGGCATGCTGTCACCATCTCCGGTCGCTTAGTAGCTGGGTGATACCTCTGGCTATGGAAACATTCTACCTGCAAACTGGTAAGGGAGATTTCCATATTAAACGACTGTCCCCAAGGCAATAGAAGCACATGCCGTGGGTGACCTTGCATCACATTTTGCTTTGAACTTGAGAACCGGGAATGGAAATAACATTCACTGGAAAACAACAGAGCTTTGCTTTGCGCAAGCTGGGGGTCACCACCGAGCAGGTGCCGGGCAGTATTAGTTTTTATTCCTGCAAACACCACACAATGTTTTTCTTTGTAGACGCTTGCCTACACCTTCTGTCATGGAAAATGCAACTTCTCAATAAGGCTTCATTATGTAGATCTCTTGGTTTTCCTCTTAAAGATCCCTGGGAAGGCCAATCGAAGATTATTTCCCATCTTTGCGTGGGAAATCACATACAATCAACCGAGAACTGGAGGAGTTTTCCTTGGAGGAACACAACAAGGAGGAATGTGTCATGGCTTCTCTGTGGCCCTAGGTGAGTCCCTGGAATCCTGAACTGTACCTTGGGGTTTCCTCCACCTTCTTTGGCTGCATACAGCATCTGGAGGGCAGATTCTGCGAGCGTCTTGGTCTGGTCCAGCACAGTCATCTGCTGCTGATGGTCCAGAATCTTGGAGGCGACACCAACTGCGGCCAAGATCAGGGGCTCGAAGTAGCTTGCCAGCTGTGTCACCTTTTAAGACAAAAAAAAACACGCCACAGATACATCACGTAATCACATGTGTCTCCTTTAGGGGTCGCACTGGTGGGGAGGGGACTGGGATGATGCACAGGGAGAGACAGACGTGCTGAAATTTGCTTTTTACACAGGCTGAGACTTACTTTTTGTTTTTTTCTATTATTTAATATAATTCGCTATCATGAATTACAGTCATCATGTTACACATTAGACCCTCAGACCTTATTCATCACTCAATTTTACTTTTAGAAGCACTTGCTCATTAATGAACTCTTGCTTGGATGTTAGTTCCTCTGGGGAGCTCTTCATCTCGTCTCTCATCAAGGCCCAAGTGTTAAGGAATTTGTTTCGTGATCCTGAGTTGGGCGTGAGCATTTTGCAAATCTCACAAACTGTCAAGCTTTCAAAAGAACCAAAGAGGAGCATCTTAGGAACTCAGAAGAAAGGGGGACAGGAGCGGAGCAAGGGACCAAGGACCGATGAGAAAAGAAGCCTGAGAGCAAAGGCTTTCGAGGAAGCCAATCCAACTGCTCTCTACCTGGAGCATTGTTGGCCTAACCATAGATTTGGAATAAAAGCAAAAATGATTTCACATTGCCCTAGATGTTCTGTTTGTGATTAGTCCAGTCCAGGAGAAGAAAAAAGCCTAGCCAGATGGCTAACCACCATTCCTGCTTAGGCCTCTCTAGTAGGTAACGTCATGTTGCTTCTGTGCTCACGAGAACCCACCCACTGGGTGCCGCAGAGCCATATTTATTTATTTTTACTTACTTACTTCTTTAATTAATTTATTTTATTTTTTATTAATCTTTAATGTTTTATTTTTTTGAGAGACAGAGAGTGAGAGTGTGTGAGTGGGGAGGCAAGGGAGGGGCAGAGAGAAAGGGAGTCACAGAATCCAAAGCAGGCTCCAGGCTCCGAGCTGTCAGCACAGAGTTCGATGCAGGGCTAAAACCTACACACACGAGATCATGACCTGAGCCAAAGTCGGACGCTCAACTGACTGGGCCACCAGACGCCCCTCACAGGCATTACTGGGAATATCCCACATGCGAGGCTTTCTACTAACAGCTCACCAAGCTTCATCTAATCCCCACAACAATCCTACCAGGTAGATACAAATGAAGAAACCAAGGCTTAGGTGGGTGGAGTAACTTGTTTGACCTCAAGCAGCTAAAACAAGGAGCTATGAAAGGAATCCCATGTCCCAGACCACAGTCCAGATTCCCACCTTCTGCTCTACTGTTGGCTACTTCTCTTTTTTAGTTCAGCTCTGCTATGGTTGTAATATTGGATTTTAGAAGTTTATTGTTGGGGCACCTGGGTGGCTCAGTCGGTTGAGCAACTGACTTCAACTCAGGTTATGATCTCACGGTTTGTGAGTTCGAGCCCCACATCGGGCTCTGTGCTGACAGCTCAGAGCCTGGAGCCTGCTTCTGATTCTGGGTCTCCCTCTCTCTGCCCTTCCCCCACTCATGCTCTGTCTCTGTCTCAGAAATAAATAAACATTAAAAAAAAAAAAGAACTTAAAATCTCAACACCCCCCAAACTGAATAATCCAATTAAAAAATGGGCAGAAGGTACGAATAGATATTTAAAAAAAAAAAGTTTATTGTTTTTTAATGTTTATTTATTTTTGAGACAGACAGAGACAGAGCATGAGCAGGGAAGGGGCAGAGAGAGAGGGAGACACAGAATCCGAAGCAGGCTCCAGGCTCCGAGCTGTCAGCACAGAGCTCAACGCAGGGCTTGAACTCGTCAACCGTGAGATCATGACTTGAGCCGAAGTCGGACGCTCGACGGACTGAGCCACCCAGGTGCCCCATATTGTTTGGTTTTTTTTTAAAAAGTTTGAGAGAGGGAGAGAGAAAGCGAGCACACACACATGTGAGTTTAAGAGGGGCAGAGAGAAAGGGAGAGAGAGAAGCCCAAGCAGGCTCCCTGATGTCAGCGTGGAGACAGACATGGGGCTTGATCTCACAAACCTGGGAGATCATGACCAAAGCCGAAATTAAGAGTCAGACGCTTTAACAACTGAGCCACCCAGGCGCCCCAGAAGTTTCTTGTTTGGTATTTGCTGCTCTGTAAGGCATTTAAAATAAACTTCCAAAATAATACAGTAATACCCACTTACCTAGCATCCAGAATGCCAGAGTTGAACATTTCACTGTACTTGCTTCAGATACCACCATCTATTTCCACTCGGAAAAAACACAGTGGCACTGACCACACTTTTCTGTTCCACTCCTCATTGTGCATGCCAATTACTAACTGATAAATTAGTTCCATCAAGTGTATGTGAGCTCAGACATCTAGCCAGCAATTTCCCTTAATGCTTCTTCCCATTATGTGGAGGAATAATGAGTGTGAGGAGGACAGAGGAAAGAAGGCCACTCCTGAGCTGTGCAGTCACTGGGTTAGAAATGAAGCAGGGGGCAGGGGTTCATGCAGTTGGTGGTGGCTGGGCCAAGGTGGGAGTCCAAAATATTAAAGGTCATTAGAGCTCACAGTGAGACGGACCATCAGCCAGCAGGAAACATACATTTGCTCTTTTACTCTCGATTACAGTTCTCTTTAATCAGATGGTTTCAAAGCGCTTCCGCAGGGCTGCTGCTGGCCTTTGTGATGCTTTGGATGAATTTTAAAGGGGCTCCCTATCTGTGGGTCAGACATGATTCATTCCAAGGCACATGACTCGACTAGATTTTGGCCCCACTCTCTGCTCTGCCCAAACACCTTTGTGTAAGACCCAGCTTGCACAACTCCAGGTATCAGCCCTACACATTTGCATTGGATTTCACCCTCATCCCCTAGTAGGGTACTGGGGTCACCACCAAGGTTAACCACAGTGCACTAATGGGTCATCAGGGGGCAGGACTCAGGATGGGTCCTGTATGTACTAGAGGAATCAAGGTGTTTAGTGCATTAGAATCTAACAGGTTTTCTAGATTCTATTTATTTATTATTTATTTTCATTTGTTAATTTGATTTTTTTTTTAAGTTTAAGTTTATTTATTTATTTGGAAAAGAGGGAGAGAGAGAATCCCAAGCAGGCTTCACCCTGTCAGCATAGAGCCCAATGTGGGGCGTGATCTCACGAACCACAAGACCATGGCCCAAGTCGAAATCAAGAATCAGATGCTTAACTGACTAAGCCACCCAGGAGCCTCTGTTTTTTTAATTTTAAAAGTACATTTCATCACTGTAACTGTAAAATGTCAAGGGCTGCTGTGTGTGGAGAGTAATTCAATACAACTGAGCTGGTGCCCTCATGCAGGCACTATGGCTGGGTGATGGAGAGAAGGCTCCAGTTTCAGAAGCCACTGGATCTGAATCCTGTCAATTCCTTAAGTGAGAAATCTTAGGCAATCTGCTTCCTATTACCAAACTTCTGTTTCCTCCTCTATAAAACGGGGATAATAATAGCACTAACCTCCAAATGACTGTTAGAAGGATTAAATTAGCATACATAACAGTACACAGCACAATGCCTGCCATGGAGTAGGCCCTTGATAAATGCCACATGTCCTTATTCTTCATGTATTGTGGACAAAGGTTTGAAAGGATGTGCTTTTCCCTGTATTTAGGTAGCTTAGCAAAGACTCTAATACCTTCTGTTCTCGAGACATGGCAGAGGAAATATCCTTACCTGGGGTAGCACCGAAATTAAAATAACACAGAATTTTGAGTATTTGTTACATGACGTGGATTCCTTAGGCCTAGGGTGGCAGAGTGGGTTGAGCGGTGGCCCAAAATAGATGTCCAAATCCCTGGAACCTGTGAGTGCGATCTTACTGGGGGAAAAAAAGATCTCTGCAGATGTATCTAAGGATCTTAAGATGAGGTCATCCTAGCTTGCTTGGGTGGGTCCTAAATCTACTAAAAAATATTCTAATAAGAGCCGGAAGAAGAGAAGACAAAGAAAAGAGCAGGAGACAATTGACCAGAGAGGCAGACACTGGCAGGATAAGGTCAAAGAACATGAAGAGTCACCAGCAGTCAGAAGAGCAAAGAAGTGGGGCGCCTGGGTGGCTCAGTCAGTTAAGCGTCTGACTCTTGGTTTCGGCTCAGGGCATGATCTCATGGTTTCCTGAGTTTGAGCCTTACATTGAGCTCTGTGCTGATGGTGCACAGCCTTCTTGGGGTTCTCTCTCCCTCTCTCTCTCTCTCTCTCTGTCCCTCCCCTACTGGTGCTGTCTCAGTCTCTCTCAAAATAAATAAACTTAAAAAGAAAAGGTAAAAAAAATAAATAAATAACAAGAAGAGTAAAGAATGGATTCTCCCCTAGAGCCTCCAGAAAGAGACTGGCCCTGCTGAGACCTTGAATTTAGACTTCTGTGAGAGATTCAACTTCTGTTGGTGTAAGTCACCCAGTTCTTAGGAATTTGTTATAGCAGCTCCAGGGAACTAATACGCGTGGGTTCTGAGAGCTTGCGTTTATCACTCCCAAGTGAAGCTGACCCGGGAACTCCACCAGAGTGTCTCAACGAAGAACTGGAACCATGTAGGTATCAACTCTCAGTCCAAGACTCTTGTGGAAGGAGGGCCGAGGCTTCCTTTGTCCAGAACTGTCTTTTGGCAAGTGAGACTGGGTTAGCCCAAGGACCGAGAGTAAATTTGTCACTCAAGTGACACAATATATTACCTTTCTTTTGATATCGCCCACAGACACAGGAATTAATCTTCCAGACTAACAACAATACCTGCAGGGACAAGATTTGTTGTCCTCCAAGTCTAGATAGATTCTCTTTTCTTTTTTAAAACATTTTTTTCATGTTTATTTTTGTGAGAGAGAGAGAGAGAGAGCAAGCGCAGAAGCAGGGGATGGGCAGAGAGAGAGGGAGACACAGAATCCGAGGCAGGCTCCAGGCTCTGAGCTGTCACCACAGAGCCCCATGCGGGGCTCAAAGTGGGGAATGGTGAGATCATGACCTAGGCTGAAGTTGGATGCTTAACTGACTGAGCCACCCAGGCACCCCTAGAAAAATTTTCTTACAAAGTTCTGACCGGAATCAAAAGTCACCGCTGAAGTGAAGTCTGGTTTCTGTGCCAAACTCAGTTCCCCATGGCCAGCACCATTCAAGCACTGGCTCCAGTCCCCTGGCTGGCAGAGCTCCGGCCTCCAGACCAGCCTCCCCTCCCGGCTCCTCCAGGCTCCTCTCCTGTGTGAAGAGGTTCACACAGGTGGACAAGCCCTCTTCTCATTATAAAGGAACTCAGCTGAGAAATGAAATTTGCCACATTTGAAAGTGTAGAGGGACCCTGGTCATTTTTAAATCTCAAAAACCTGCCCTTAGAACCAGCAGGAAGCTAAGTAGCCCTTCCCCTGTTTCATGATGTGAAAAAGCAACAATATTGATTTTCTAAAATCAATACCTGCTGAAAAGATTTTGGCTACCGAGTTCTCTTGATATGCACATCGATACTGACAGTCACACTGATAAACGCTCGGAAACCCTGGAGGCGGTTCCAAATCCAATTTTTGCCCTCTCTCTGCTGAGGAGGCCCTCTCTCTGTCCAGCAGGCTGCTGGACAAGGCACCTACCCTTCAAAGATTTGCAAAATGAGTCCCAAACAGGCAAAATATCATTCAGCCTTTAGACAACGCGGGTATGAGCTATCAGTTGAAGGGCTCCTTTGGAGTGGCTGTCCAGCGAGGCCTGGCTGTTCAAGATGAAGTTTGCAAGGTTGCTTTGCTCCCTCATGTGTGAAAACAGGCACTCTATTAGAAGCCATGGGAGAACAATGTACCCCTATACACATGAGAATGAGGCCAGCCAGCCAGGGACAAATGGTGGCAGAGAGCAGACTAGGGACACCAACTTTAGTCTCTGACTTATCCAGGGGAGGTCAAGCACAACATGGGAATGTCATGTCTTGTTGGCTGGCAAGTCTGACCATAACCAGAAAGACTTCACTCTAGTTTCTGTCTGGATTCTAGCAGAAAACAGACCCCGGAACGGTCAATGATCAATGACTGCCCCACACCCATCTCTCACGCACACCCCCAGCAGGGTCCATTACCTTGTGTCCTAGCTGCGCTGCTTCCCCCCGAGCTGCTGTGGCAATGGGATCGATGAGGTGCCCGATTTCCTGGACCACTGAAGTCAGCTGCTCTTGTAGGGCCTGATAAGGAGAGAGGGCTGTCAAATTCCCCCTATGGCAGTTTACCACGTAGACACACGGATTTATAAAGGCCCATATGAAAGACATGGGAGGCCACGAGAAACGGATATCAAAATATCCACTCTATCTGTAGTGGATAAAAGCTCACTTGAGTGAGCCACACAGCCACCAGTCCACCCTGTCCTGCCCGGGGACCCTCAGCCCCCCTGGGCCACAGCCCCCCACGCTTCTACCCAGGGATGACACGAGGCAGGCCCCAAGGATACTTTTTCTACCAGCTCTTCCTCACTCACACCAACCACAGTGTTGAGTGCTGTTGCCAGTATCTTTACTTTGGGTTATTCAGCACAATTACTGGAAATAAAAAAACATTTCCCTTCCAGGAAGGAAGACAATTTTATCCAAATGGGGAGAGCTACTGCCGGAGCCTCGGGGAACCTCCAGGTGGCTGAGTCCTCAAAACTAGGAACTCCTTAAGGAAGGAGTGGGGGCAAGAAGGGTGACGTGAAAATGAGATCAGCTCTCAGAAAGCAGGACCATTTCCTAGACAGGACATGGTGAAAATGCCAGATGGGTAAACTGCTGAGCTCAGCTCAGGCTCTCAGGGCATTGTTTTGGGTGATGTGGATGCAAATGTTAAAAATGGCTTTTGAGAGAAGAATTGGACTCATGCTGTCAAGAGATGGGGCAAAGTATCTGGATGATGAGGCCACATGACGGAAATGGGGAATTCCAAGCTGGTCACTGGCAGCTAGTGGCAGGAAAGGTCAGATTTGTAGGATTCTTCCTAGGAGCTTCGCTTGGTAAGACTCAATGTTAATATATCAGGACACTGGACATCTTAGGTGAGCACATGCCGGCATGGAATAGGGTACTTCCGGGCAAAGTGACGATGTCCTGCTTGTTGGAAATGAAAGTCTGGCCCAGGAAGCTTCCCCTCTGAACAATGCTGCATACTGCCTGGGGCCTTTGAGCAGGGGTTACTCAATGAGAAGAGCAGTGTAGTATGCTAAAGTGAAAAGAAAATCCTGGAGGGAAAAATGGAAAAACAGGGGCAGACGTGCAAAGAAACCTTCAAACTTCCAAGGGTCTTATGTAGCTCGTTATCATCTTTCTGCTCATAATGTGATTATAGTCAAGAATGCAAGAACATTCCAGCAATGTTATCTTATTACAGATGGCTTCTTAAAATAAACATGAAATAAGTATGGAGCACACATAGTTCAAAGGGAGGGATTTTCTTCCTAGGGAGGAAGTGAAGACAGAGGACAAGCTTTGGGACGGGTGGTTAAAGGCAGGGCGAGGGTGGGGGTTCCAAGGTGCTGGTCATCTCTGATACTTGATCTCGGTGCTAAGGGCTATACTCAGTTGGTGATAATTCATTAAGCCACACACTTACGATGTGCACACTTTTCTGTATGCATATCCCCTCTTTAAGTAACAGGTTGACAGTAATTCTAACATTCTGCACAGGGTAAGAATATTTCTTCTTTCTTTTCTTGGCATTGAGGGAGGAGGGTAAAGCTGAAGTACAATCGACAGCTCTAGTAAAAAAATGAGCAAGACCAACTCTGGGCCCACTACTTAGAGACAGCAGGCAAAGTTCATTGTTGATGAATTTGGTGGCAGTGAGGGACACATCAGTAAACAGACCATCCATATTTTATTAAGCACCTCCTGAGTGTTGGCAGTTTTGACACAGAGAGAAGGAAGTATAAATCAAGGGTCTTTGAGCAGGTTAACAGGAAAAGAAAATCACAGAAGCCAAGTAGGAAAATACTATTCTCAACTTTGGAAAAATTGGCAAAAGCAGGCCAAATGGCTCTATGAACACCAGAGAAGGGAAGGAAAAATAAGATAAAAACCAAGAGGGAGGCAAATCATAAGAGATTCTTAAATACAGAGACAAAAAGCGTTGCTGTAGAGGAGGCAGGTGGGGTGTGGGTTAAATGGGTGATGGGCATTAAGAAGGACACTTGTTGGGATGAGCACTGGGTGCCCTAAGTAAGATGTCAATCACTGGGTTCTGATTTTTTTTTTAATATGAAATTTACTGTCAATTTGGTTTCCATACAACACCCAGTGCTCATCCCAACAGGTGCCCTCCTGAATGCTTATCACCCACTTTCCCCACCCTCCCACCCCCATCAACCCTCAGTTTATTCTCAGTTTTTAAGAGTCTCTTATGGTTTGGCTCCCTCCCTCTCTTTTTTTTTTCCTTCCCCTCCCCCATGATCTTCTGTTAAGTTTCTCAGGATCCACATAAGAATGAAAACATACAGTATCTGTCTTTCTCTGTACAACTTATTTCACTTAGCCTAACACTCTCCAGTTCCATCCACGTTGCTACAAAAGGCCATATTTCATCCTTTCTCATTGCCATTCCATTGTGTATATAAACCACAATTTCTTTATCCATTCATTAGTTGATGGACATTTAGGCCCTTTCCATAATTTGGCAATTGTTGAAAGCGCTACTATAAACATTGGGGTACAAGTGCCCCTGTGAATCAGCACTCCTGTATCCCTTGGGTAAATTCCTAGCAGTGCTATTGCTGGGTCATAGGGTAGATCTATTTTTAATTTTTTGAGAAACCTCCACACTGTTTTCCCGAGCGGCTGTACCAGTTTGCATTCCCACCAATAGTGCAAGAGGGTTCCCGTTTCTCCACATCCTTGCCAGCATCTATAGTCTCCTGATTTGTTCATCTTGGCCACTCTGACTGGAGTGAGGTGGTATCTCAGTGGGGTTTTGATTTGTATTTCCCTGATGAGAAGTGACGTCGAGCATCTTTTCATGTGCCTGTTGGCCATCTGGATGTCTTCTTTAGAGAAGTGTCTATTTATGTTTTCTGCCCATTTCTTCACTGGATTATTTGTTTTTCAGGTGTGGAGTTTGGTGAGTTCTTTATAGATTTTGGATAATAGCCCTTTGTCTGATATGTCATTTGCAAATATCTTTTCCCTATCCATTGGTTTCCCTTTAGTTTTGGTGATTGTTTCTTTGCAGTGCAGAAGCTTTTTATCTTCATGAGGTCCCAATAGTTCATTTCTGCTTTTAATTCCCTTGCCTTTGGAGATGTGTCAAGTAAGAAATTGCTGCGGTTGAGGCCAGAGAGGTTTTTTCCTGCTTTCTCCTCTAGGGTTTGGATGGTTTCCTGTCTCACATTCAGGTCCTTCATCCATTTTGAGTTTATTTTTGTGAACGGTATAAGAAAGTGGTCTAGTTTCAACCTTCTGCATGTTGCTGTCCAGTTCTCCCAGCACCATTTGTTAAAGAGACTGTCTTCTTTCCATTGGATATCCTTTCCTGCTTTGTCAAAGATTGGTTGGCCATATTTTCGTGGGTCCAATTCTGGAGTCTCTATTCTATTCCATTGGTCTGTGTGTCTGTTTTTGTGCCAATACCATGCTGTCTTGATGATTACAGCTTTGTAGTAGAGGCTAAAGTCTGGGATTGTGATGTCTCCTGCTTTGGTCTTCTTCTTCAATATTACTTTGGTTATTCGGGGCCTTTTGTGGTTCCATACAAATTTTAGGATTGCTTGTTCTAGCCTCGAGAAGAATGCTGGTGCCATTTTGATTGGGATTGCATTGAATGTGTAGATAGCTTTGGGTAGTATTGACATTTTAACAATATTTATTCTTCCAATCCATGAGCACGGAATGTTTTTCCATTTCTTTGTATCTTCTTCAATTTCCTTCATAAGCTTTCTATAGTTTTCAGCATACAGATCTTTTACATCTTTGGTTAGGTTTATTCCTAGGTGTTTTATGATTCTTGGTCCAATTGTGAATGGGATCAGTTTCTTTGTCTTTCTGTTGCTTCATTATTAGTGTATAAGAATGCAACTGATTTCTGTACATTGATTTTGTATCTTGAAACTTTGCTGAATTCATGTATCAGGTCTAGCAGACTTTTGGTGGAGTCTATCGGATTTTCTATGTATAATATCATGTCATCTGCAAAAAGTGAAAGTTTGACTTCATCTTTGCCAATTTTGATGCTTTGATTTCCTTTTGTTGTCTGATTGCTGATGCCAGCACTTCCAACACTATGTTAAACAACAGCGGTGAGAGTGGACATCCCTGTCGTGTTCCTGATCTCAGGGGGAAAGCTCTCAGTTTTTACCTGTTGAGGATGATGTTAGCTGTGGGCTTTTCATAAATGGCTTTTATGATGTTTAATTATGTTCCTTCTATCCCCACTTTTTTGAGGGTTTTTATTAAGAAAGGATGCTGAATTTTGTCAAATGCTTTTTCTGCATTGATAGGATCATATGGCTCTTATCTTTTCTTTTATTAATGTGATGTATCACACTGAATGATTTGAGAATGTTGAATCAGCCCTGCAGCCCAGGAATGAATCCCACTTGACCATGGTGAATAATTCTTTTTATATGCTGTCGAATTTGATTTGCTAGTATCTTGTTGAGAATTTTTGCATCCATATTCATCAGGGATATTGGCCTATAGTTCTCTTTTTTTGCCAGGTCTCTGTCTGGCTTAGGAATCAAAGTAATGTTGGCTTCATAGAATGAGTCTGGAAGTTTTCCTTCCCTTTCTATTTTTTGGAACACCTTGAGAAGGATAGGTATTATCTCTGCTTTCAACATCTGGTAGAACTCCCCTGGGAAGCCATCTGGTCCTGTACTCTTATTTGCTGGGGATTTTTGATAACTGATTCAATTTCTTTGCTGGTTATGAATCTGTTCAAGTTTTCTATTTCTTCCTGTTTGAGTTTCAGAGTGTGTGGGTGTTTAGGAATTTGTCCATTTCTTCCAGGTTGTCTAGTTTGTTGGCATATAATTTTTAATAGTATTCCCTGATAATTGCTTGTATTTCTGAGGGATTGGTTCTAATAATTCCATTTCCATTCATGATTTTATCTATTTGGGTCATCTCCCTTTTCTTTTTGAGAAGCCTGGCTAGAGGTTTATCAATTTTATTTTTTCAGAAAACCAACTCTTGGTTTCATTGATATGCTCTACTGCTTTTTTAGATTCTATAGTGTTTATTTCTGCTCTGATCTTTATTATTTCTCTTCTTCTGCTGGGTTTGGGGTGTCTTTGCCATTCTGCTTCTATTTCCTTTAGGTGTGCTGTTAGATTTTGTATTTGGGATTTTTCTTGTTTCTTGAGATAGGCCTGGATTGCAATGTATTTTCCTCTCAGGACTGCCTTTGCTGCATCCCAAGAGTTTGGACTGTTGTATTTTCATTTTCATTTGTTTCCATATATTTTTAAATTTCTTCTCTAATTGCCTGGTTGACCCATTCATTCTCTAGTAGGGTGTTCTTTAACCTCCATGCTTTTGAAGATTTTCTAGACTTTTTCCTGTGGTTTATTTCAAGCTTCATAGCATTGTGGTCTGAAAGTATGCATGGTATGATCTCAATTTTTGTATACTTATGAAGGGCTGTTTTGTGACCCAGTATGTGATCTATCTTGGAGAATGTTCCATGTGCACTTGAGAAGAAAGCATCTTCTGTTGCTTTGGGATGCAGAGCTTTAAATATATCTGTCAAGTCCATCTGAACCAATGTATCATTCAGGGCCCTTGTTTCTTTATTGATCCTGTCTAGATGATCTATCCATAGTTCTAAGTAGGGTATTAAAGTCCCCTGCAATTACCACATTCTTATCAATAAGCTTGTTTATGTTTGTGATTGTTTTATATATTTGGGGGCTCCCGTATTTGGCACATAGACATTTATAATTATTAGCTCTTCCTGATGGAGAGACCCTATAATTATTATATAATGCCCTTCTTCATCTCTTGTAACAGCCTTTAATTTAAAGTCTAGTTTGTCTGATAGAAGTATGGCTACTCCAGCTTTCTTTTGACTTTCAGTAGCATGATAGATAGTTCTCCATTCCCTCACTTTCAATCTAAAGGTGTCCTCTGGTCTAAAATGAGTCTCTTGTAGACAGCAAATAGATGGGTCTTATTTTTTTAATCCATTCTGATACCCTATGTCTTTTGGTTGGAGAATTTAGTCCATTTACATTCAGTGTTATTATAGAAAGATATGCGTTTAGAGTCACTGTGATGTCTGTAGGTTTCATGCTCATAGTGATGTCTCTGGTCCTTTGTGGTCCTTGCAACATTTCACTCACAGAATTCCCCCTTAGGATCTTTTGTAGGGCTGGTTTAGTGTGATAAATTCCTTCAGTTTTTGTTTGTTTGGGAAAGACTTCATCTCTCCTTCTATTCTGAATGACAGACATGCTGGATAAAGGATTCTTGCCTGCATATTTTTTTTTTGTTCATCACATTGAAGATTTCCTGCCATTTCTTTCTGGCCTTCCAAGTTACAGGAGGCAGGTCTGCTACTATTCTTACATGTCTACCTTTGTAAATTAGAACCTGTTTATCCCTAGCTGCATTCAGAATTTTCTCTTAATCCTTGTATTTTGCCAGTTTCACGATGATGTGTAGAGCAGAAGATCGATTCAAGTTATGTCTGAAGGGAGTTCTCTGTGCCTCTTGGATTTCAATGCCTTTTTCCTTCCCCAAATCAGGGAAGTTCTCAGCTATGATTTGTTCAAGTACACCTTCATCCCCTTTCTCTCTGTCTTCTTCTTCTGGAATTCCTATGATACAGATATTGTTCCATTTGATTGCATCACTTAGTTCTCTAATTCTCCCCTCATACACCTTTTTTATGTCTCTTTTTCTCAGCTTCCTCTTTTTCCATCATTTTATCTTCTAATTCACCTATTCTCTCCTCTGCCTCTTCAATCCGTGCTATGGCCACCTTCATTTTATTTTGCCCCTCATTTGTAGCATTTTTTAGCTCCTCATGACTATTTCTTAGTCCCTTGATCTCTGTGGCAATAGATTTTCTGCTGTCCTCTATGCTTTTTTCAAGCCCAGTGATCAATCACCGGGTTCTATTCCTGAAGCCAAGACTACACTGTATGTTAACTAACTTGAATTTAAATTAAAAAAAAAAAATTCCAGGCATAAAGGAAATAATAGAAACGAGCACAAAAGCTATACACACACAAAAAAGGCAGAAGGATCCCAACAATGGGATAATGGTTAACTGAGGGCAGAATCCTTGATCTCTAAAAGGACCACATGTGTAGAGTTTAATGCTAAATATGCCTGGTAGTTAAGAAGTACATTGATAACACAGGACAGGGAAACATCCAAATTTACCTACTTTGGCCTGCTCTACTGATGCGTTAAACTGAATATGGTCACCTCACCTTACTGATATAGTCTTATCCGACATTAATCATTTTCCTCCAAGTTTCAGCCCTATTTGTAATTTCCACTCCAGCAGTACATGTGTTCCTTCACCAAACCATCCAAAAACTTCCTAGGTTTGTTCCAGGGGAAGGTGCTTCAGTGATGAAATGCCAGCATCAAAAATGCATTTGGTCCCACTCCCCATCCCCAGAGGCCTTGGATCCAGCCACAGAGCCCTGGCCTACCTCCACAGAGATGTCATCCCTTGTGGCCAAGCTCTGGCTGACAGCTGCCAGCGAGGCCTGCTCAATGTCGCGGATGCACCGGTTGATGCCATCGATGGAGTAGTCACACTCTCTCTGTCCAGGGGCCTTGTCCCTGGAAGAGACAGGGCAAGTCCAATAGTTCCTTGGGGTTCAAGTCCCACAACTTGCAGCAACACTGCTGGGGCAGGAGCCCTGTCTACCTTCTACCACATTTGATTGCTTTATTTAAGGAGTGAATCCTCAGGGCACCTGGGTGGCTCAGTCGGTTAAGCGTTGACTTAGGGTCAGGTCATGATCTCTTGGTATGTGAGTTCAAGCCCCACGTCGGGCTCTGTGCTGACAGCTAGGAGCCTGGAGCCTGCTTCAGAGTCTCTGTCTTCCTCTCTCTACCCCTCCCCTACTCAAGCTCTGTCTCTCTCTCAAAAATAAACATTAAAAAATTAAAAAAAAAAAGGAGTGAATCCTTGACTCTTGCTTGGAAAGGCCTCTCTGCATAGCCCATGAATTTCTTAATTTAACACTTGTGCTAACTCTGTTTCTAGTGAGAAGGATAGGATGCTGTTCCTCATTTCAGGCTGGCGACAGACAACTGCTAATCAAACAATTTTGACTTCACTGGCTTACGTGAATATTTATAAATTAATACTATAAATAATATTATAAATAAAAACCTTTGTATTATAAAAAGGTCAGTGTGATTTCCACTGTAAACATACTATACTCTCTATGTTGTATACTATTTACAAAGTCCTGTGGTAGGAGTTCAAATATTTTGTGGATTGTACTTTGTGAGGCATTAAGAGAACCATGGTGCTGAATTTCAAAAACAATCGAAAAACAAAGTATAACCAAAGGAAAAGGATGCATTCCATGCTATGGGGTATGTGGCCAACTTAGAGATGTTATACTGACTCTGGGGGTTTTTCAGGTTCATTCTATTGCCAAGGAGTTCAGAGATGTCCAGAGTTACTGTGGGACCTGGAATATTCTTTTTGCCTCTTTAGCCAAATAAGGTAACCTCAAATCCTGCTAAATACATAGTGGTGTTCTCTGCCTAAGCTCCTAGGTATAGACAATGTAGTACAATGGCTAGCCCTGGGACTAGAACCATCAGGCCTGGGGGTGACTGTGAAAATACTCCTTAAGTCCTTTCTGCCTGAATTCTCTCATCAGTAAAATGTGGACAATGGCAGTATTTACCTTTCAAGGTTATGATGATGAAATACGGTAATACAGGTAAAATGTTCAGATCTGACATACAATAAGTGTTTAAGTTAGCTATTGTGCCCAGTGCTACCACTGGTTCCAAAGAGATACACGAAAAGATGATGATAATGATCAGGTACATTGCTACGAAACCCAAGTCCCATTGGATTTATCTACTTTCTGCCCTGTTCAGATGCAGGCCCCTAGCAATTTCTAGAGTAGAAACTAACCTGATAGATGTGATGAGACTCTTGATAGAGTCAGACACGGTGTGGGAATGTCCGGCTAGCACAGACCAGGTAGGCGGGTCTTTCGGGTTGATGGCCAGTGAGCGTGCAGTGCGAATGAGGTATGATGAGCTCTCCAGCATGGTCTTGGCTGAGACCAGGATCGGTTCCTGTGCCTGGGAGCCCTGAGAGCAAACAGCAGAAGGGTCAGAGGGCAGGGTGCACAGATTAAGTGAACAAGTTGGGTCCTGGAAGGTCCCTTCTTTCCCAAGTCACTACCTGGGTTCTTTAGAAAGTGACACAGAGGTTAGGAAACCGTGAAGACTGGTTCACACAGAGCCTGAATGGTGGGGACCTGGGTCCATGTTTGCCCTTAAATATCACTTTTGAGTGTGGCACATCCCAAGAAAGAATCAGCCCTAAACTTAGGCACAGAGATTTTTCTCAATACATAAAATTAAGGCATTACCACTTAAGATGTGCATACCTTGAGTTTCATGAACTCTGGGCACGTATCATCATTGACAACAACAACAATGTCCTACAAGACAGGGCTTTTGGAGCTCTTAACTGTTCATGCTCATTCAGTGCCACATAAACTAGCCACAGACTGAAATATTACCTTTGCTGCTAAGATCCCTACCTCGGAGCTGATCTGGGCGGGAATGCTGACAAACTCGGGGTTGGATGCGAAAGCTGTCAGGTTCTCCACAGCTTCGATCAAGGGTGCAGTGGCAATGCGACACTTATTGCGGTTGTCTTCAGAGAAATCCCCATCCAGGGCCTGATGGGAGAAAACACAGAGACATTAGCCCATTGAAATGCACAAACTGCTTGTGGCCACGGTAATCATCTCCTATTGGAAGAACGTGGTTTAATGGGAATACTGAAAATGTTAGGGGAATTCCTAAATAAGTAATTGGAGAGATCACGCCATCAAGCAGAGGGACTCAGTTAACAATTATAAGAAGTAAAGTTTAGTATGTAGCTCAGAAGGCACCTGACCTCAAAGTCCATCAATTTCCCACTCATATGACCTTCAAGCTGAACCATTTTCTTCCCCACTTTTCAGACTATAACCCTTGGGCTCTTTCCCTCCATTTTCACTCTAAGTCTATTCCCTCCCAAGTTATAAAAACACTTTACATTGTATAGCACTTTCAACTTTTTCTAACTTTTACCTGAATACCCCTGAGAGAATGATGGAGGTAGGGGTTCTTTATCTGCCATTTTGAAATGAGCAAAATGGAATCCAATGAGAAGGAATGGACCAGAACTACCTCCAACAACATCGGCAAATCTCACTAACATATATTTACAGGGGCCAGTTGCAAAAATGTACTTACTGTATGATTCCATTTGTGCAAGCACAAAAGAGGTTAAACTAATGTAAGGTGTTAGCAATCAAGTGACCCTTCACAGCAGGTGAGACTAAGGAGCACAGAGGGCTTCTGTAGGCTGGCCAAGTTCTGTCTTGATCTGGCTATAGCTCCCTACGTGTATTCAACTTAAGTTCACTGAACTCTGTACCTATGATATGTGTTTTCTTTCTATCCATCTTATGCTTCAAGAGCTTTTTTAAAAAAATAGTAGCAGGTAACACAGTGGCAGTGACTCATCAGTCACACTGCTGATTAATGGCCCAGATGAGAAGAATCCAGGAATGTAGTTAGTGATCCGTGACAGGCTGCCTGATAAAGGGTTAACACTTGGATTTGAGGTTCTCCAAACCTAGACCCTACCTTCTGAAGAACAAGACTGTTAGAAAGCCTGTGATCCAGTGAGAGTATCCCTTCTTCTAGGCAAAGGGTTACTTTTGAAAAGGCAGTTATACTTGTAGAAGAACGTAAATTTCTCCATTAGATGGCCAATTAAACTTTTAATTCAACTGTGATGAGCAATATATAAAAGCCAATTTGGACAATTAGTGCACAAAAAAACAGAGGCACCAGCATTATGAAACAAACCAGATCTGAGATGAGAGCGTTTCTATTTTTCAGGAAGGCAAGAGTAGACAGGCACGTACGCGATAAAGGCTATTTCTGAATAACAGCTACATTCCAATCAAGCCCTGGCTGCTGGGGACAATAATTACGCATCCACCATGCTAACATTTTCAGAAGAATTCCCGTGAGCCCTGCTAATTTACCATCATTACTAATACCATGCATGCCTTGCCTCTGCTCATCCATAGGCAATGACCCCTATTCTAACCTCACCAATTCTGCCAATCTTCCAGACCCAAGAGCAACCCTATGTGCTTGCTCACATCTCTGGCTCACATATATGGCCTCTGTTCTAACTGCCACTCGTGTGCTCAGTCAATGTGGAGTTAGCACTGGTGACCTGCATGGTGTCTTGTTACTCTTGTCTTGTTACACTATCAACACCATTGACTCCTTGAGTCAGGCCCCGCCAGCCTTCAGAGCAATGAGGATACGCTGGGAGGCAGGGCGGGTATTACACAGCAGGAACTGGGCAGGAGTGGCCCCAGCACAGGCAAGCAGCGTAACAGTCAGATGGCAGAAGTGGTCTTCGGTGTCAAAGGAACTCAAATCCCAGCCACACCAGTGGCCAATGCCACCGCCTTCAGCTGGGATGATGTGGCTTCTAGCTCAATGGAAGATGCCAAGCCTCCCCTCAGTGATGCTCATGCCTCCTGTTCTTACCTTCCCACACTTTTCCCCACCCCTTTTCCACCTCCCACAATCGTCTCAGCCTGTTAGGAAGGCAGACATCCGATCAAGCCAGCAACCTTTCTTTACTTGAACTTGTTATTCAAAATGCAAAGATGATTAGCCGAGGTAAATCCCAAGAAGCAGTTTTCTAATTGTGCAGTTTCATAAACTGTACCAAGAGGTGAAGAAAGGACATATATTTTTTGAGCCTGGGCAATAAAATCACACATCACGCAGCCCACTGCTATTCATGGGACAGGACCTTGAATAATGTGGAACGGTGGGCCAAGCTACGTCAACCACTTTTTTTTTCATTTTCAAAAAGGAAAAGCTAGGGGCATCTCAGTGGCTCAGTTGGTTGAGCCTCTGACTTCGGCTCAGGTCATGATCTCGTGGTTCATGAGTTGGAGCCCCACACTGGGCTCGCAGCTGTCAGCGCTGAGCAGGCTTCTTCAGATGCTCTGTCCTCCTCGCTCTCCCTCTGCCCCTCCCCCCACTCGGACTCTCTCAAAATAAATAAAACATTAAAAAAAAAAAAAGGAAAAGCTATTTCCGCTGGAGGTAGCACTTAGCGTCAGAAAGGACGGTTTACACAGATATTATGTCATTTCTGAATGCCTCTTCCACTCTGGGGATGGCTGAGCCACGCAAGTAACCTGAATATGCAAATCTGCTCACTGGTGAAATTTTAAGCAGACGTGACAGTTTTCGTGTAGACATTCCATGTCACAGAATGTCTAGTACCCCAATCGCAACAATGAAGGTGGTGAAGTCACCGAGTCAAATGCCTAGGCCCCATCAGGACAAGGACACTCTTGACCCCTGGGCCAGCTCCTCTGAATGTTCTCTTAGCAAAATCTCACAGGAGTCTGGGAGACCTCATTCCTGCACGTGTACCGGAATAAAACATTCACGGACTTTAGGGGGTTGGGAGGGACCTTAAGACCTTAAAGATTTGGGACCTTAATCACAAATCCCTAATGTTCTAGATGATAAAACCAACACCCAGAGACTGGCATGCTATCCAGGCTCAGGCCTCAAATGACAGCCTGTGACATCTGCCTCCCTTTTCTCCTGAGCTTGGACAAAGGCAATAAGGAGGAAGAGAAACCCACGAAGTTTTTCCCTTTTTCTTCCGAAAACAAAACGAAACGAAACACAACGAAACCTACTTTACCAATCCAAACATAAAGATGAGCAACAACATCAACATCGATTAATGAGAGCTTGATCGGGCATCTTTGGTACACCCTGGAAATGCTTCATCGCAAAACCCGAGCTTCAACTCCACTGTCAGACTCAAGGCCACGCTTTCACTTCTCAGAAGAGTAAAAGCTGTCGTACAACTTCTACCTGGCACCGAAACCTGAGCGACTGCACATTTAAAACAGCATTCCATTCCACATCTGTGATTTAAGACTAGGTAATGAGCTGAATGAAGAAAGACAAGCAGCTGACCTCTGTGGGGTGACCAGTGGAAAGACAGCGACCGTGGGGAGGGGGTCTGTGTGCTTCTAACGTGTCTGGCATTTAGAGCAACCTGCCAGGGAGGAGGGTGCGGATAATTTATTCTTGCTGAGCCAAGCTTTGGGATTTTAAAGAACGCCCTTGGTAGCAGTTTAAGATTCCCGGAGGCACACATTCTTAGGGTGCTGACAACCCATCACAAAGGTCTGTTCCCTGGTCTTCAGTGTCTCTCTGGCTGGGTCCCCCTCCTTTCTTTGTGCCTATAGAGATGCGGCAACTGGGATTTAGGGTTGGCCACATTGTCACGGTGAGAAGAAAAAGAGAAGCACTAGGAGGCCTAAAACAGAGCAAAATGCAGCTACCAGGGCAGCTGTTTTAAACTTTTAGGGAATTAAATATTCATTTTTTTTGCCGTCTGATAGGATTCTTAACCCTTCCTTAAAATAGGAAATCCACATTCAGTATATAGTGTGGTGAGCTGCAGTGAAATGACCATGACCATTTTCCTCTGAGTAAATTAAAAACAAGGCTCATTGTCCCTGGCCAATCCTGCCCCGTCCCCCCAGGGGGAATTGCAAAACCAAGCACATTTCAGCCAGTTGAGGGGCATTAGGTTCATTTCTGTTCCTTGTGCACTGTTACTGGATCCCAGGGAGCTCACAGAGGCGATGCCTTCGTCTTCCCCACCTAACGATCCCGCCATACCCTCCTCTGATGTTCCTGCACAGGCCTATCTTTCAGGCCATCACAAGAGCTCATTTGCCGCCGGGAATTGCAAAGAGGGTTGGACACCGTGAGGGGAATCTGAAAAGAACAGGAGATCTTAGCAGAGATGCTTTATACAGAGATAGGTCAGGACTTAATACCAGGAGGAGACAGAAAAGAAAGGTTCCCAGGAATTTCTATAGAACAGTTTCCTTCCTTTTTTCCCTCCCGTGGTCCGTCTAAATATAGTCTGTTTTCTAATGATCAGAAAATGGCCAAGCTTAACTGAAGTCAGTTAATCATACAGCAAGCACTGATGATGTCACTCCCTTCAACTCGATTGCTATCTTTCATCCTGCCACCGCCAATTTGCACATAAGGAGTGTAAACACACCAAGGTGTTTCTTCCCAGGTTAGGCTGGATTTGAACAGGATGCTGGGGTGAGAGCAGGATCGAGAGCGGAAAGAGCAGGGGCTCCAGGTCTGGGCTGCAATTCCCATCTGCCACTTACTGGCTGGGTCACCTTGGGTAAGTCACTTAACCTGCTAGCTCCTAGTGTCCTGATTGTAAAATGGGGGTGACAAGCACAAGGGATTTGTATGAATTGATGAGTAATACACACAAAACACTTGAAACAGGCTTTGTACAAAGCAAGCAGCTAAAAATGTAAGCTTTCTTAGTTTTTATGAACTATGATGGTAATTAAGGTAAGCTGCCGCCCGGATCCCAGGGGCACCTGGTCATGGCTTTAATTTGTTTCCAACCTATCTCATTATTGTCTTCAAATACGCAGGCTCTTTGTTTAGACAGCTAAGAAACTGCTGACAGGGCTAAGTGCCCCCTGCTCTCCCCGCCAGCTTGCTATGTGTTCTCCCCTTTGCTTCTGGCTGGCTCAGCTTGTGGATGGACTTCTCCATGTTATTAAAGTGGCTCTGCGTAGTGCTAGAAAAATGAGGGGCGTGGTACCCTATCCTCTGGAGAGGACAGGGGAAAGTCCCATTACTCCCGGGCTTGCCCGACAACAAAGCAGGTGACCCTCCCTCAATGAATGTGACAATCTTTAAGTAAATATTAAGCCTCCAGTGGCTTCCCCAACCTCCTATGGGGGTTGCTCACCTTCCACAACAGCCACCTTTGGAGGTTTGGATCTAGGGGGCGAGGTCCTGGGCTCTTTGCCTGTGGTCTGCTGTTCAGCTGTGGTTCTTTTCCCCACAAGGTCAGCTGCCAGCGGCAGCTTGGTCCCCGCTCGGGGAAGACAGGATTTGTGACTTGATCACCCACCTAGAAATACTAGAGGCCAGCCGCTGCATATTCCTTCCTCACAAGGGCCCCTGCCCCTGCTCCTCCCCCAGCCAGTCCATGGCCTTTAACACAAAGATGAACTTGATAGAAACATGGGACGTTCTATTTTAAAAATCAAGTACTCCATTTCAAGCATTTAAACAACTTTAAACAGAATAGAGATCAAAGGATAGATTAAACTGAATTTTTAAAGTGACTTCCCACAATTTCCCATTCCCTTCTCCTCTCCACCTTCTCTCTAGGCCCCAATAGATGTACCAAAAATGGTATACCCTGTACCAGAAATTCCCTGCAGCAAATGAGCTCAAAACCACCCTACATTAGCACACTGTTTGAGTAAACCCAAGGTATTTGCTACCCAAGCATAGTGCCAACAAATGCCTCACAGCCAACCTCTTCCCGATTTCTGCCCCTAAGCTTCCCATGTACAGAATTTGGAGCCGCCCTCCCCCATTATCCAAGAAGGTTAGTTGAGACCAAGGCTGTTGGTTTTTCATGATAAGTATCTCCATTAGTAAAGGACTCCTCCTTAGTGATTTGAATCAGGAGTGAAGCTTCACTAGACACAAGCCTTAGGGGACAAAGAGCTTAAATCCTGCAAATATCTTTTCCGTCGGCAACAGATGACACAGGAGTCACGAAGGTCTCAGCTCCGAAACCTACCTTGATGGTCTTCACCAGGTTGGCAGTGCTGTTGGCGACTTCCTTGGCTGACTGGACAAAGTGCCTCTTGGCCACTGGGTTGGCTGTCTTGGATGAGGCGATACGACAGGCGTTGCACAGGGCCGAGGTGTGCTTGGCGACAATTGTGGCCGCGGACAGAACCTGCAAAGTGTGGAGCTGGGTTGGGGCATCCCATGCTCAGTGCCAAGGAGTCCACCCTGGTCTGGAGCCCTGGATTCCTCTTCAGCTCCCATATCTGTGTAACTCCAACATGTGCATCTAGCTCCACCGCCCCCAAGTCACTCCAAGAAAGCAGGGGACAAGAATTACTAAGCAAGAGAGAACGAACAAAAGGAAAGGAAGTGATGCTTCCTTACTGGGAGAGGGCTGGACTCCAGAGAGTCTTAAAGGAGATGCAGGCAGCTATGATTCATGACCCTTGGCCAGCCAAGAGGCAAATGGTCCAGGATCTAGGCCAGTGCTGCCCAACACGAGGAGAATGTGAATGACACGTGAAATTTTAAATTTTCTGGTAGCCTCATTAAAATAAGCAAAAGGGTGCCTGGGTGGCTCAGTTGGTTGAGTGCTGACTACGGCTCAGGTCATGATCTCAAAGTTCACGAGTTCGAGTCCCGATTCGGGCTTTGTGCTAATGGCTCAGAGCCTGGAGTCTGCTTCAGATTCTGTGTCTCCCTCTCTCTCTGCCCCTCCCCCACTCACACTCTCTCTCAAAAATAAACATAAAAAAATTAAAATAAGTAGAGAAAACCAAGAGAAATTTATTTCGGTCGCTTATTTAACTTGATAGAGGCACAATATTTCATTTCACCAGGTAATCGATTTAAGAATTTGAGATTTTACAATCTTGTCATACCAAGTTTCAAGCTCCAGTGTGTATTTTACACTTACAGCCCACCACAACTTGGACTGGCCACGTTGCGAGTGCTTAATGGCCACAAGCAGCGCGTGGCCACCACACTGGAGCCCAGGTCTAGAGGAGGAAAATAAACATCAAGGTGTAATAGCTCCTTTTTCATGCACAGGTGGACTGTGGGCACCTGATTAAGGGGTCTGGGCCGGGCATCTTCCAGGCTCCACCCCCAACCCCAATGGCTCTTGTGAGTCACCCGATCCACTTGGCTGAGTTTGGTAACACATCTTTGACCTTTATTGGACAGGTTGGGAGGTTAGGTGCCCTGATGCATTCCACGCCAGCTCTCAGGCCTGCTATAGGTCAGAGGACCCTTCTATTGCCTCCTGAATGTAGGTCCTTCTCCAGCCTCAACTAGGCCTGTCTCAGGGTTCACAGTGGCTGTCGGACTCTCAGGCTGGCTCGGGGGGCCCTACAGGCCAGGCCTTGTTTCTTCAGCACACGCAGCTTGAGTAAGTGAACAGGACTCCATGACACTTGAGTAAGGAGTGTTGCATGTATGGTCTAGTCCTAAAATGCCTCTGTGGGTCCTTAGTGTACTTTGGATTTGGATTCTGGCTCAGTACCACCGTCTCTGTGAAGTGAACCTTGACAGCCCCTCTGAGTTCATCCCCTGTTCCCCCGTGCATCCCTGGTGCTGTCATCACACCCCGACCATCCCATCTTCCAAACTTTATCCAGAAGAGTGGGTGCCAGGGCAGAGGGGATCAGGTCCTCGTGTTAACCCCTAGTGCTGAGCACAGAACGAGCACTCCACCTACGTCCTCTGACCAGAATGAAATCATGAGACTCCTGATGACTCTCTCAGTGATTGCTTCACTCCTCCTGCCTCCAGTACCTCGTTTTAAAGCACTGACACACTGGCACACTCACCACATTTTGCAATATCCCCCTACCCCCTCACGCTCCTGAGTTGTTATTGGCAGTGCTGAGTTTACCTGACTTTGCGAGCTCCGAGAGAACAGTATTCTTTACTCGTTTCTCACAGTCTCCTACCCACCTAGGACAGCTTAAGGACTCACAGACCTCACACCCACGCCCCGTGGTTACCTGTGACGGGCTGCTGCCGGGGTCCACCAGGTTCTGGCATGCCATCTGGATGGCCTGGTTGGCCCTGGCAAACTGGATGGGGTCCACAAGGCCCTGGTGGCCCGCCTGGCTGTTTGGATCAGAGATGCCCACCAGGTATGCAGCCTGGAAACGGAGGAGGAAACCACAGCTCAGACTGTCTGTGCTCCTACATGAGCCTGTAGGGGACGACGGCCTGGCAATGCAAATGTAGCATTCTCAGGGGCTCCTTAGTGCACGGTGGTCAGGGTAATCTCATCAGTGAGGGTTTAAGGATACATGGGCCGATGGTGGCAGGAGTCTTCTGTAGGCTTCTAGGAACGAAACCTCTCTGCGCCTAAGAAAGCCTAAAGAAGCTTTTCTATGGGTCATGAACAAGGATGAAGGCAGCCCTGTGTGCTGCTGGTAGCCATCTTATGAGCCTAAGGGCACCCAGTCTGTGTCGTGTGAAGCTGACTCTTTGACTGGAAGATGGGAGAAGAACAAGAAAGTGGGTGTAGACCAAAGGCATGAAGCTGCTAGGTCACTCAACCCTGGAGCCTGTCCTGCACGGAAGTTTCTGGTCTCACAGCCTAATGCATCCTTAGTGTTTAGGCTCGTATTTCCAATAGTAAGTAAGGAGAATGCGCAGGATGGCTCAGGAGGGCAAAAAAACCCAAAACCAAACAAACAAAAAAAGGCAGTATTTGCTCTCTAAGAGGACAAGAGGCTCTAAGAGAAGGTCTTCTCTTTAAAACCCTTTGGATGGGTTAGTCAAATCATAGGCAGACAATGAATCTGTGAGGGGGAATTTTAACCTTAAGTCATTTCCTGTGAGATTTGAGGGGCAAGATAATTTCATCCCCCAAACTAGGGAATATTTCCCTTTGGTTCAGTAAAATCTTTCAGGCTCAAGGTAATTGTCAAGAGACAAATCCTTCAAGGTAAATGCTGACAATTTTTGAAGCTTCAGTCACATGAGCCCAATAATTATCAGAGATGCACAGGACAGTTGAACAAAAGCAAGGAACATGCCCGATCACATCTTGGCAGGATGGTATCTAATTTTTTTCTCCCTCTGATCCTAAAAAGAGCATGACTAAGATTTTTGCATTTTTAAAGCTTCAGAGAGAATGTGAATTATGTAATACCCATTTGTTTTCTCCTCATAACAACTCATCTGTAAAAATGGTCTTCAACACACACACACACACACACACACACACACACACACACACACACACACACACAAATCTGGCCTCTGAACCCTTATGCTGGGTCTGCAGTGTTCAGGGTCTCACTGTCCTTGCCAGGCTGCTCTGTTCCTGGGGGGGTAACTGGCTGATGTTTTGTCTAAATGCCCCAGCCATCACAGGAACCTCCGCCCTTACCATGGTTTCTATGATGGTGGTTGGAGAAGGAGCTGTGGCTACAGCTCCCCCATGCCCCACTCTCCACAGGGATCTGGTACTCCCCTGCAGCTGGAGCTCCCCCATTCCCACCCCCCCCCCACCTCCCCACCCCAGACATCTGATATTCCCGGTATTCACAATGTACCATGGGACACAAGCAAAGGACATAGGCCTTAAGGCTAGAAGGCCTGCATCATAGGGCCTGGGGGCCAGTCCCTTACCTGGGCTGCAGCCTCTGTCAACCCACAGAGGGCCTTGGACGCAATCCCCACACACTCCCCAAAGGCAGGGAGGTCCCCGGTCTTGGCGTTCTGTGAAATCCCTGCCATCGACTCGCCCAGAACCTACAAAACAACCAACCAGTGATACCCTCTGAGCTTAACATTCAAGGCCACTTCATTGACAGTATTTGCCATTATTTTTCTTTATTCACATTAAGAGGAGATTTAAGAGAATTCTATCATTTCTGTTCCATACAGAGAAGTGAATAATGAAAGTATGAACCTTTCATCTAAAAGTTACCTACATCTCAAAGAGACATAGTTAGAATACACGAATCAATAAAGTAAAATCTATATAGGGCATGCCATGAGTTAGTGGTCTAAACTGAGAACTGCTGGCTCCCAGAATATAAAAATCAGATATGTAAACTGTACGTAGTCACACCCAGGAAGCAGAAGACATACTCTAGGTAATATTATTTACTTACTTATTGACAGCAAAATTTAAATATGCTTTTGTTAAAAAGTATACACACACACACACACACACACACACACACACACACACAGATGGGTGATCTGAACACTAAGACTATTTCCTAATTTTTTAAGTATTTCCCCTTATTCTGAAAATCATTGATGTATTTTTTTTCCCAGAGGTCTTTAAAATAACAGACAAAAGGGAATTTAATATTTAAAATCTAACCCAGAAAGGTCAAGCATCCTACAGAAAGTCACATAGAAGGCACATGGGCAGAGGCAGGACACCTGCCCCATATCTGGTGTTCTGTCTTCTCTGGGCCTCATCACGCCCCATGAGGACAGGTCCTAGTCTACTTTCCAGAGTCACAGATGGTGGAATGAAAAAAAAAAAAAAAAAAAAAAAGAAATTCCCTAAAAATGCTTCGATATACCAAACAGTCCAGTTTACATAAAGACTTGCAAAACAAAGAAGTTAGAAGGTATTGTTATGTGAGTTATTTTCCTTTCCATAACCCTGTATCTCTCTTTAAGGAAGAGTTTCTTTGGCTCAAGGTATATAAAACATATGCAGCCTGCCTAGGAAATCCATAATCCCATAAAGGATACTGGATGGAGCAAATTCTAGTCTCAACCCAATGCACAGCAAGCCAGTCCTGACATCACAACACAGATGTGTCCCCATGTCCCCAGAGCTAACATAAGACTGATGTAGACAAACACACACTTGTGCTCCAAGCACGAACTTGGCATTGCCAGCTGCTCATTATCTGTTTCTCTCACTTGTATTTCATTGTAATGTGGTTTTGAAGCATTCTTAACAACTCTGGTATTACCATCACAAGTTAGTGTTTCTCAACCTTTTAAGCCATCATTATTGGTCCACTGAGAAGTCTATTTAGCCTCCCCACCCGCAACTGCCACCCATATCCAAATAAATACTAAGAAATAAGATTCTGTTGAGCAAGGTTAAGGTTTAGCAGGGGGTGGGGACACAAACGACTGTATTATTTAGATGTTCCATTCCTCCTACCTCCCCCACAAAACTCCGAGTTTTTCAGTCCCCTTGAGAATGCATGCCATGAATGGATGGCAAAAAGAACACACAAGAGGGTCTCATAAAAGCCAAGGTTGGGGCGCCTGGGTGGCTCAGTCGGTTGAGCGGCCGACTTCGGCTCAGGTCACGATCTCACGGTCCGTGGGTTCAAGCCCCGCGTCGGGCTCTGTGCTGACAGCTCAGAGCCTGGAGCCTGTTTCGGATTCTGTGTCTCCCCCTCTCTCTGACCCTCCCCCGTTCATGCTCTGTCTCTTTCTGTCTCCAAAATAAATAAACGTTAAAAAAAAAAAAAAAAATAAATTAAAGCCAAGGTTAACTGACAGGCTTTCCCCTGCAAGTTGGTCCCAAACGAAAGAAATCTATGATTCGACTCACCGTAAGACTCATCCATGATATGGTCTAATCATTGTATCTCAAAGTGTTATTGTGGGCCGCATTGGCAGGGACCTGGGGACTCGTCAGAAATGCACAATCTCAGCCCCACCTCAGATCTACTGAATCAGAAACTCAGGGGTAAGGTCCAGTAATCTGTGTTTAACAAGACCCTTAGGTGATTCTGAGGCACAGCCAAGTTTAAGAAGCATTTGAGCAAAGGGCTTCATGGTGAGGCTTCATGATGATGTAGTCACACAGAGTGGCTGCAGGCAGATACATACAAAACCATCTAGATTTTTCCCCACAATGAGGAGGAATGTTAACAGCACAGACAGCCTTACCTTGGAGTTTTCCATCACACTCTCAATGCAGTCAAAGTAAGAGAGGTCACTAACAGGTTCATTAGGATTGTCCAACATCCCCTTGACAGTCTACAGAAGGAAAACACAACTTCAAAAGCAAGCCAGTGTTACAGAATAAGAGAAATCCAACATCATATGAACTAACAACTTCCCCTCCCTACAGAGAATTCTGGTCATGATCACTCATGTCTCCAGATTCTTGAAAGGAATTTAAAGGGTTTTATCTGTGACTTCAGATTTTCCGCTGGCAACAAAAACATAGACGGCAAGGAGGAGGATGTCTCAGGTTAGCTTCGACAGAGAGGAGAGTCTCCTGTTCACACATTTGGAGAAGAATCATGGTATCCACAAAAGGGAGAGATTTTTTTCTTAAGAAAATCTAAAAGCTAATGCACGACAATAGTCAATTAGCACAATTTCTCTGCTGAATAATTCCAAGGAGTTTAAATTTCAAGGACACGTTAACTCATTTCTACTTCGTGAGGAGAACCCTTAGTTTTCAGTTCTGGAAGCTTTTCATGAGTAGGCATGAAAGGTAACCCTTCCAAACTGTCCACTGAGATGGTTCACTTATTTTTAATTCACAAAATATAGAAAATATTCACTCCTGTTGAGGTATCCATCAAGGAGCCGGGTATGGGGCTTGCTCCTTTGTCTCCAGTCCAGTGAAAATCTTCGCTAGCTCTCAGATTGTAATTATCCCCGACAATCACATACGAGGGAATTTTCCAGGGGAGGCGAGTCTGGGGATGTAGCCATCCAGCCTCCTCTCCAGTGAGGGAGAATGTACATTAGAAGAACCCAGCAGCCTTTGCGGGCACAGCCAACAAAGACACCGTCGTTGAGTTACCAAGGATTGGGGACGTCATGGTGGGAACTGCTGAGTTACTAAGTTAAAGATCTCAGGAAAGAGGGCAGCATAAAGAAGTTCATTTCATTCAAGATCCTCCTCCCACTCTTCACACAATAAAAACTGTTTTAGTCACAGCAACCCTGAAAGAGTCCTAATTTTGGCAACCAAGGATACAGTGAAAGGACAGAGTACTTGCATCTGGGCCCACAGATCTTAGACCCAGCTCACATGTCCTATCTGTGGATGTGAACAGACCAGGATAGGGCAGTAATCTACCCAATGTAGGGAACAGCCTCCACTGTTTTCAGAATGTTTTAGGCCAGTGGTAACAAGCCTCTTCTCACCTCCAGCTGTGCACCCTGGCCTATAGTCCCCAGCAGACTGGGCCTCAATCAAACCATGCAGAAGCATGGTGGGTGTTCCCATGCTAATCATCCAGAAAACTAAAGGTACATGGGGTACAACCAACCCCTATCTATTGAGTTATCTCTTTGGCTGTTTCAATATAACGTGCGCTGCTTAGGACTGCTTTACATACAAGTAGGCACGTTGATTTTCCGTTTACCCACATACATGCTACAGGCAGACATGAATTCTCCATTATAAATAAACCCTGAGCCTGAATATAAATTGAAGAGCACCCACACTGTGTTCTGGGCCACTAGGGGTCCCACCATCGCCTTGATCCTGTAATAGGTGTTACTTCTGGGTTTCCACTCATGTGCCCCCTACAGTGACTAACATAAAATGAATGGGAAAGTCATTTTTACTCAAAAAGAACATCTATCCAAGTTTCTCCCACCTGCCCCAGAGTAACAACTCCAAAACTTTTCAGGTGGAAAGTGCCCATCTTCAGCCTGCACCCAGGCCTCTTCCTATTTGAAATAGAGAATCCTTGAACAAATTAACCCTCATCCTAGTGGAAAAAGGGGAAGCAGAAATGATACTCCTACCAAATCTAACTTTGATTCCTTCCCACTCGGACTGAAACTCTGGCCCCAATAGTCTGATAAGAAGGATATAAGGCAAGAACAGAGGAGAAGAAACTGACCCTTTCCAGAAAGGACAGAGAGCCACACCCTCTTAAATCCCCAGCAGCCTTCCCAGGGACTTACCTCGAGCTCCCGCAGGGCATTATCACATTCTTTCTGGCCAGGAGCTTGCTGGGTGCACAGCGTGATCAGCTGATTGATGCTCTCTGTCACAGCTCTGGGACAGAAACAGATAAAGGGTTTTGTTTTGTTCTGTGAATACCAACATTTCCCCAACAATGTTTTCTGGTTCACCAAAAATACAAGTAAATCACTGTCAAGGATGGGGTCCCAGGAGCCTCGGTGGCTCAGTCAGTTAAGTGTCTGACTTCGGCTCAGGTAGTGATCTCTCGTGGTTTGTGGTTTCGAGCCCTGCGTCAGGCTCTGTGCTGACAGCTCAGAGCCTGGAGCCTGCTTTGGATTCCGTGTCTCTCTTTCTGCCCCTCCCCTGCTCAGGCTCTCTCTCTCTCCCCAAAATTAGTCAACATTCAAAAAAATTAAAGGATGGGGTCCCCATGCAGGCTCTTCCACAAGGCTCTGAATGACCAAAATAAACCACAACCAGGGAAGATAGAATGAGTGTCCCCACTCTGCCTGTAATTATTCATTTGATTTTCCTTTAAAGGGTACTAATAGTTATTTTAAGAAAGTAGGACTATCTTTTAACATATTCACAGGAAAGAATTTACAACCAAGTTGCAAATAGCAAAGAAATCATATTAACACTGTTTTTAAAATATCCTTCATTAGCAGCCCATAAGGAATAAGATGATCTGAGCTAGGCTATTTGGGATAGTCTTTGTATCATTTGGAAGGTTTTATGTATCTTAAAACGTAGCGGGCATATAGTAAACTGTGCTTATAATTTTAAAATCTCTCCTTTCCATGAAATTCTACATGATTTGCTACTTCCTAGAAGCTATCCCCAAATTATTGTTTAAAATAGCTCTTTTCTTTAACATTAACAGGAATTAAAGACTCGTGTGATTTTATACGTGTTTCTATTCTTCTTAGAACTTCAGAGGCAGCTCAGAGTTTTTTCTATATTGGCAAGGATTCCACCTCTCCCGGGCAGCCTATGCTTACCTCCTGCCGAGGTTAGGCCATGGATCATTTACAAAGACACAGTCCATTTTAATTTTTTAATAAGGTGTGAAATATGGGTCCATGTTCTTTTTCTGTGAGGGTGAGGGTGGCTTATGCAAGTCGAATTATTTCAACACCCTTCACTGAAAACGGCTGTTCTTTCTGCATGGCCTTGCTTTTCTAATTTTGTGGACAATCCCTGGGCCTTATTTATGTAAGTCTACCTCTGGACCCTATTTCATTGACCTATGTGTCTAACCCTTTGCCAAAAGCACAATGTTTTTATCCTAAGTAAGTCTTAAAATTGAATAGCCTGTGTTTTAGACATGAAAAAAACAGAGATGGGAGAGACTTCGCTAGGGGGATGCTACAAGGAGCAAAAACACTCAAACCCATGCCTATCTGCCTCCAAAGCCAGATCCACAACCATTTTTTTCCGTAGGATCATCACGGGTCTACACTCCGGCAGGCCCTCAATTCTCTTCATAGTTACTAACCACTGCAGCTAACTGGCAACTTAAAACAAACAAAAACAAAACAGCACACTTGCTGTTCATCATTAACGCGGCCTAATATAAAAGATGTTTCATTTTATTAAATTGGCTTTGCAGCTTCCCACAGAATATTGCATTTGATGGACGATGATGTTGCCAATGCACAAAGGCAATCAGCTTAATTATTTGATGAGGAGATACTGCTTTGAATTTTAAATTTAGCTAGGGTGGATGGGAAGAGGAAAAAAACATTCCTGAACTCACAAAGGAATCCCAAAATAGTCTTTGTACGATGAACTCCAGCAATTCACTTATGTGGGGGGCAAGGTGTTTAATTAAGGTGTTGTAAGGAAGCAGCTGTGTTCTCCATGGTGCAAAGCCAACACAGAAACAACCGGGAGCAGGACAATCTAATTCTGGGCATCTTGGAGGGTGTGGTCCATGACGCCTTCTCTAGATGGGTCTCTCAGGGATCCAACGCCATGTTCCATGTGGCAGGCTTCAAGACATACTTCTGAGTGGACAGGTGGGCATGCAGGAGCATAACAAAGGGTGCAGAATGCCCTTGACTGTGATGACATGATCATGTGGAGGATATTTCTACGTATCACACAAGCTTTCCATTTAGCTTATTTCTTTCCCTGTTTCCTGTTTATCTGCCTTTTTTTTTTTTTAACCTAGTCTTCACATAAAGATTTTTTCCATTAAAAACTGTTGACGATTGATGAATCCAAAGAATACAGAGCTGTTTATTGTCCTATTGTTTTGACTATTTTTCAGATGTGAAAAATTTTCAAGTAAAAACTTGGGGTCAAAAAACACCAAGAGACCAAAGGTTTGTGGTTGGATAATCCATACAGGTGCAGCACAGCACTGAGGTCTGAATGGTCCATGGCTAAGGAGCATGGTTTAGGTATTGTTTTTCCCAATTTTAGTCTGGATTAAAGAGCCCAATAATAAAATGTGTGGCCCAGAGGCAAACGGTTACACAGATTTGACAGTGATAAATAGTATTTGTAGGTTTCAAATTATAGCAGTGAGTTATAAGATCAAAGAATTGGAGGCACCCCAAATATGCAATGATAAAGGACTGAATAAATGTATAGTCTACAAGAGAATTCTGGGTGCCCATTAAATGTCATAATGTATAGGCCTAACCTGTACTTTTTGTAATCTTTTTATGCAATTAAAAAAATGATTAAAGCTACACAAGTTTTTTTTTTTTAAATACAAAAAAGTTAAATAGCCAAAATTCCACCATCTAGAAGTAGTGAGTGTTTCCTTGTATTTTGTTCTTTATCTAGGCATATCTAGCCATTCTCAGTTTTAGAAAAAAACTGAAATCCATAACCTCAGATGTTAAGACTCTCTAACCTACACATTGTTTAGTATTTAGAGATACTGAATTGATTCAACTAGTTTGGGAGTTCTGGAGGGAAATTTTATTATTACTTTTTTCATGTTTATTTTAGTTCTGATAGAGAAAGATAGCAAGAGCGTGAGTGGGGGAGGGGCAGAGAGAGAGGGAGACACAGAATCCGAAGCAGGCTCCAGGCTCTGAGCTGTCAGCACAGAGCTTGACGCAGGGCTCGAACCCATGAACCATGAGATCATGACCTGAGCCGAAGTCGCAGGCTCAAACGACTGAGCCACCCAGGCAGCCCGGAAATTTTAAACAGATATGGAGATGTGCCAGCAGTAAGAAAGACAATCGACCAATTTGTGCTTTTGATGATCTGTTAAGCACAAATCATCTAATAAGGAGCTTGGCTGGGAAAACGGCAACATCAGACATTTCCCTTCCTTAAGCGACAGTGTCCTTAAGAAGGTGAGAAAGAGCCCCCAAATTCCACCTGTGCATAGTCCCTGGTCCTTCTCTGCATAAGGCACGAGAATTAAAAAAAATAACAATGTAGTTTGTCTCTCTAGGAAACCAAGGTGATTGCAATCTGGTTGGAGAGGCAGGATAATGAACAGATAAGGCACAAAGAAGGTGAGCCAAAGGAAGCAGGGATGGGGGTAGCACGTCAGACAGGATCCTGAACCTCCCAGAGGCCAGATACACTTTGGGCTCACAGGCAGCACTGACAGAGGACACAGGTTCTTCAAGGAAGGGAGAGCTCCAGGGAGGCCACAGCAATCGGAGAAGTCATGCCTGAGTGAGATCCGGATTTGGAAAAAGGAAACAGAACATTCTGGAGGAGACCAACACACGGCCTAGTTTATATTTTCCTATTTCATAGTGTGGAAGTGCTGCTTGCTGGGTGATCCTTTTTCACTGTGTCTGGAGACAGGAGGAAGCCTGCCTGGCAGGAACCTCAAAACAAAGGGCAGCCCAGGAAGAGGAATCACTCACAAAGTTCTAAGAAACCCTCAGGGGACAGGAAAGCAGCTGAAAGACTGGCTGGGTCCCAAAGCTGGCAGTGGTGGGCGTAAAGTTTTCTCAGCTGGGAGTTGTCCTGGCCAGGGTGACTGTGGTGTGATCAGTGATAGAGGGGAGGTGCTTAGAGGTATGATGTTCCCCCCACCTTTTGCAACTGCAACCTGGTTTTCCCTTTCTTTGGCTAAGTTCAGGGAGCATCAGACCAGCCCCTGGTCAGGGAAAAAGCTGAAGAATGATTGACAAAGGGTTTCCAGCTCTACCCAATTCATCAGAGGAGAGTCTGAGCTCACCAACTATACAGGAAGAAGATAAACAAACTGGGCATTGAACAGAAAAGGACTTCATCCCCACTAAGCATCCAAAACCAAAGGACTGGGCTCCTCAAATGCACCTGGGCTCTGATGCAGAATGGAGAACAAAGGAAAAGGTCATACTCAACTGCTCTTCCAGAGAAGAAAGAGTCTGGAGACCATAACGAATACAGGATTCAAGGTTGCTGACCCAGGAGCAGGACAGGGCTGAGTTGGTCGAGGTCTGGGTCCTCACAATGGCATCTTTGGGGCTACTGTGTCATCCACATGACACACAGGCAGGGCTTGGTGTCTCAAGAATAGGGAGGGCAGTGGCAATAAGATACGTGGTTCTTAACTCCAAGGGCACTTACATGCAGGGTTGTTGCCAAGTCCAGATGGAAGGGGGTGAGCATGCTGTGTGTGTGTGTGCCCTCTGCCCTAACTCTACCAGGGCCATCCCGGTTGTATTCACGGTGTGAGCCCAGCATCCAAGGCTGGACCTAGCCCATAGCAGGCATCTGGGAAAAATCTGCTAGCTGAATGAATGAATGAATGAATGAATGCATGCACCCCAGCTGTGCAGAGCTTTACCTCCAAAAGGGAGCTTGCCTGACTCAGGAAATCTGGCAGGAAGTTTCCACTGGGAAACCTCCTCAAGGAGCACAGCTTCCCAACATGTGCCACAAAGCCAAGGACAATGTGCCAGCACAATCATTTCATGTGATGGTTTTAAAGCACGTACTTGGCTATGAAACCATCAGGCTGGGAACTCCCTGTCAACGCTGAAAGCCAGGACAGAGGCAAGGAAAGCTTTATCACCTGGTCTCCGGGGCCCTTCCTCAATGTCACCACCAGGGGGCCTTCAGACACCCACAGAGCCAGGACAGCAGCAATATTCCTTGAGGGCCTGGTTTCCTTCCTTATCTGGCTTTCAATTTACACTCTCCCCTTCTTCCCATAATTTAGGAAAGTGAACAGCGCGTTCTAAGTTGGAAACTATAATTTTGAAACGACGCAAAAAATTGAAGATAATGAAAAACGTCTGAGTTCGGATGCCTGGAAACATCAGTTGCCTTATCCAAAGGGTCTTTGTAGGAAAAAGAGGAATCAAGAGAGGGTTTTATATGAGAAACAGCTGCTCAACAGAGGAGACATCACTCCTTCCTTTCTCATCCCCTGCCCCTCGGAGGGCACTCACTCACTGGCACAGTCACAAAGCCTAAGATGGAGGTGGGGAGAGGGGAGGGTTTTTTTTCCCACTCCTAGTGGCTCTCACTATTGTTTGAAGCTAAAGTATATACACCTAAGGATAAGTGTTTTCAAGGGAAATTCTCTAAAATTCTCTAATTGCCTCACCATCCGCCAAAAAAAAAAAAAAAAAAAAAAAAAAAAAGCACTACAAGCCAAGAGAGGATGAGACAGGTTTTAACCATTATCACCAAGATACCTTAATACTGAGAATGGACAAGAACCTAAGGATGATGTAGCACATACCCACATACCCCCATTTTGCAGATGGGAAAGTTTAGGCAGGTTGAGAACTCCAGCCAATGTAACCAAGCGTGCCAAACATTCGAGCCTGGACTAGAATTCAGCTCTGACTCTGAACTTAGCTTGAAGAGACAGGCACTGAGCATCCAGGACAAAGACATGAAAAAAACCAATAAACAAGCAAAGTCAAGTTTAAAAAGAAAAACTGAGAAGCAGAATTCAAGCTATGCATTTTAAGAATCACTAATCTTCGGGGCGCCTGGGTGGCTCAGTCGGTTAAGCGTCTGACTTTGGCTCAGGTCATGATCTCGCGGTTCATGAGTTCAAGCCCCGTGGCGGGCTCTGTGCTGACAGCTCAGAGCCTGGAGCCTGTTTCAGATTCTGTGTCTCCCTCTCTCTCTCTGACCCTCCCCTGTTCATGCTCTGTCTCTCTCTGTCTCAAAAATAAACGTTTAAAAAAAAAAAAAAGAAAAGAATCACTAATCTTCACATTTTGAAAAGGCTTCCAATTATGCTATATATTCTAGTTGCCCACATCTCATCTGTTCCTGCTGTTAGCTTTCCTATGTATCAAGTTATGTCAAGGAATGCTACGAAAACATGCGTGCCTACAGGACCAGAGAAACATGCAACACCCTACTCTCTTGGTTCAGGAAAGTGAGTGTGGGTTTGCTTACACAAAATCTGCCTGGGCTGTCACTGCACTTTCTCCACGTACCAGCATTCAATCACCCGTTAGGGAGCCACAGTGGCCGTAGAACAGATGTTGTATTGTATTAACCGCTTCCTCGGGTGAAAACAACGGGAAAGCAGGACACGGACAACATCCCGAACTCAGGCTCACGTTTTAATATTTCTCCCCAAACAATTTACTCCCACCCCTACCCCATTCATCCTAAACTGGAGCCCTTCTGCAAGTGACAAACAGATTATGTTTAAATCCATCTAATTAACATCAATGCCAGGCACATAGTAAGCGCTCAAGAAATGTTGAAGGCGTCGTTGGCTGTTGCGGGCTTTTTGTACTTTGCAATATTTTCTCATTTTTTTTTTCCAGTGGGCATATATTACATTCATAATCCCAAAGATACGACACTACTTTAAAAATGTCTATTTAAGCCATCATGTTTATAAATCAATGGGGGCCTGAAGCCTAAGCAAGCTGAAAGGCTGTAGAAGACAGAAGACCTCTTTAGTGGGGGAAAGCACATGAAAATAAGCCAGTTTAATCAAATGCCAGAGTCACGACTCTACCTCTGACAACAGAGAAACAGCACCTCGTCTCTGTTCAGCGACAGAAGCGCAGCAGGATGTCAGGCACGGCTCTACAACAGTGACATTATTTAAGCACACACGAAAGCACATTCTGTTTCCCTTCTTACCTTGCGGCAGCAGCCAGGAGATTTTTTGCATTGGGGGCTCCTGGATCTACAGAGAGAGATTTGGCAGCTAACAACAGCTTGCTGGATGCCATAGAGATATTCTTGAGGTTTCCAATCACTTGGATCTGGTCTTCTTTTGTCTGGAAAGTCAAAAGGAGGCAGAGTAATTAGGGACTGTCCATTTCTCCCGGGAGGCATTCAGAGAGCCAGGAGTACCATGTTCGAATGGAAGCAAGTTATGGAGACTACATGTAGCCCAGTGAGTCTGCAGAGGCCTGAATGGTCGAGACGGTGCCCAGTGTCTACTCTCCCCCAAACAGATACCCTGACCAAGATGCACGCAACAGGACAGAAATCCAGCCCCAACTGGGTCAGCAGAGAGCTGTGCTGTCTCACAAGGGCAGGCATTAAAAGTGGGGGAGGGAAGGAGAGAGAGGGAGAGAGAGCACATGCACACCAGCTCACAGACCAGGCCAGGATTCCAGCATCCCGCTCAACAATGCTGGAGTTGTCGAGCAGCTCGTACATCTCGGCCTGGCACAAACGACTGCCACTGTCTAGATATTCAGAGCTGACTGCAGCCTAGAAGTTCCTGACTTGAGAGAAGTCTCATTTCTCACCTGGCTTACTTACCACCCGAGAAATAACCATTTGTAGATAACACAGCAAACAACACCCCGGGGTGTCTCCTCTAGGCAGTTCACAGGAGCTCAAGAAAAAACAGCTTTGCAAGCTGACACCAGACCAGTCATGTCCCCTTGTTCTGAACAAGGGTTTTATCTGTTCATCTCAAGGAGGTAATTTTTAATCATTCGACACTTAGCATCAGACACAATCTCCTCAAATGGGCCCAGTGAACCTCAAACACAAGATTTCTCACCATATTATACGACCTATGAAGCACAGGACACAGAGCTGCCCTCCCTGCAAAAAGCAGAAATAAACCATGAACGCTGCTGCATGATCGTGGGAAAAGTTATCCGTCATCTCTAAGAAGCATTTCACACATAAGCTAATAGCATCTTTAGGAATGCCAGGCCTGTGAGGTCACAGAGTTTCCTAAGCAGCAGAAAGAACGCATCGGTGTGGTCTGCTGACAGGTTCCCTATTCCTGTTTGTCCAGCGGGCCCTCAAGGGTAAACAGTCCATCAGAGGACAGGCGAGGGTCAACCCCAGTCAGCTACCGCCACACTCACCTGAGCCTGGCCTGCCATCTCGATGCCAGCATCCAGGAATTCATCAAAATCATCACTGAACTTCCCAGAGGCTGCGGCCAGCTCTCCGCTCTGGCCCCGGGTGGCATGGACCACTTCCCCAGCAGACTGGTTCAGATCAGCCGCAGCTTGGTTCAGTTCACTCTGGGCCTCCTGGAAAGGCTTCGTGCTTGGAGGTAACTGCAGGGGGAAGGAAGGCATGCTCCATAAGAAGTTTTACTTTGCGTGGTGGAAATAAGGAAGGCGCCATGGAGGGAAGGAGGGCTCTCCAGGGATGCATTTCTGAGTCACCTAAATGAAAAGGCTCTGGTCTGAGCCCACCTATGTGAAGTATGACCTGTAACATACCAACGTTATTTCATTCACTGAAATTTACTTGAACACCTAGTCAATGCTAGACACAGTGGATTCGAATATGGTCTATCCTCAGGGGCTGTGGTCTCCTGAGTAGCAGAGCTAGGACTGACACGTGGGCAATCTGACTCCAGGATCCATGCTCTGAACCATCACTCTATTTCGGATGGAGCCTCTCAAAGCTTTAGCTTTCTAGAACACAAAAGCAGATGCTGTATTAAACCTCAAATCCTATTCTTCCAAACTAATAGCCACCAATGAGTAACCTTTGCTAACACAGCTTTTATGTGGACCAGAAGCATCACTGGCAGAATTGCCCTAAGTTTCAGAGAGGTTAGGGCTAGGCTCTATGAGTCACACTGCATACGTGGCTTGATTAGCTGGTATGTACCAGGCACCAGGCAGAGAAGGGATGGATGAACCAAAGGCCCCCACTGAAAGGGGTGCCCAAAACAGCAAACAGGCTCCAAGGTGCAGTTCCTTAGACAACTTGCTCTCTCGGTGAGTTCTGGATACACATGTCCCTCCACCACCTGCCTGTGACTGCCTGTGATGTCCTGATAACAAGTCAGATGATCACATAACCACCTTTCCTGTTTTCACCGGGAGGATACAAGAGCAAACAGCAACAAGGACTCAAAGCAAAAGTCAACTTGAAAAGCTCCGCCTGGGAACTTTGCTCATGGAAAAGCCAAACAAGGAAAGGCAAATTGAGAGGAAAAACAGGACTCCTAAAATGGAGGTTAGCTGCTCTGAGACCCCATGGAAAGGAGAAGACTCCTCTCACACCTACGGCGAGCCCAGTCCCCCAGGTGCCCCTTCTCAATGCAAAAACCTCTCACCGAGTCCACGAGCAGCTTCTTGCTGGACTCGCCAATGCTCTTCAAGGCCACGTCCACATCCTTCTGGCCAGGGAGACAATTCACGCAGTTATTCAAGGAGTGCGAGACGGCTTTGGCCACCTGAATACACGGAGGGAGAAAAGGTCTGTAAGAGAGTAGTTTCAGGGCTAACACTTGTGCAGATGTGCTGGGAACCAGCAGTGACAGTGCGCAGAGCTGAAAAGGATCAGGAAATTATCTGCCAGCATCCAGCTGACACTGTTTACCATTCAATCACCTCTTCTAGGCCTCTCACTGGGGTTAACATCCTGTCTTGGCAAAGGGTCTGACATGCTGATATAGTACATCTCGTGCGCACCCCATCACCAGGCTGTCACAGCTCTGTGACTCAAACACAGAACTCTCTAATATTACATCAGGTTCTACCACAAAGATATCCACTACCAAAAGAAACACAAAGAGCCCCCTTCCTGAGAGCCCTGTGGAGGCCACCAAAGTGGAAGGAGGCCTTGAATTCTTTGGGTCGCAGGCAGGCCTGTGGCTGATTTCTCTCTGTGACACACAGGTGCCATCACCCCCACACCTCACCCTGCTCAAGGGCAGGCGGGACGCTCTGAGCACTTCAGACTTGAACTTGGAGCTGCCCTCATGCTGCCTCTTTAGGATGTCCAAGGACTTGCTGTATGTACTGTTCTGTATCCTTAGGCAAAGGGTAAGGTTTTTGGAAGTGGGCTGTGTCGTGTCTTTTAACCTAAACCATCTTCCCAGTTTCCTGTCTAGAACTTTGCCTAGATGGTCTCTAGCCCACAGGTTTCATTAGGCAGGCAAAGACTCATCCGAAGAGGCAATAAAGGGAGTATAAAACTTTGAGCGGACCCACTAAGTTGACCTACCTCACCTCCTGGACTAGGAAGAGGAATGTATTTAAGCACACCTGGGCCCCAAGCAAACAAGCCGCGCATCCTGGCTCCCAAAGTTCCAAGGACAGATTTCAATAAAGGCCCCCACACTCTCTGTTAACTCAGTTGAGCAGATCTCATATGACGGGGGCTACCAGGCCAAGGTTAAAAAGTGGGTATCGCATATGGCCAGCATGGTTATACTATCTGGGAAGGTCTTGAAAACACCCATCGTTGAGCAATGTTCACACCTGGAAAAGAGTGACCACCTTAGCGATGACCGCAATTGCCAATTCCGGGGCCTCACCTGGGCTAGTCTCTGCTGACTCTCAGCATCCCCAGGTGCAATCAGGGCCTGCTTGGCTTCCTGGATGAGCATGGCTGAGCCCTCCATCACGTCTCGGGCTGAATCTAACATGGCATGCGTAGCTGCAGGGTCGCTCGTGGATGCGGCCACTCCACGGGCAGCCTGGGCCAGCGTTTTCAGAGCTTGGGCTGTCTCTCTTGCAGCCACCCCTAGGGATAAAATGCCACCAGACTTTCTGTTAGACTCTATCTAAAAGCCATACTTTATTTGAAAGTCAGCCTCTAGAGCACAGCTTCCTAGAAAGGAGAAGACCCTCTGACAGTGTGTGGTCCAGGTGGGCTCCAAATCACTTTTTATGAAACGTGAATTGCTATGCTTCTCGAAAGAGCAGCCCATACCACCAGCTCTGGGCCAATCCAAGAGACATGTTGTAACAAGTGGCAGGCTAACAACGATTTCTCTCTGGTTCCCATCACACACTCTGCTGTGCGTGTCCACGGACCTGTAACGCCAAGTGCATGGGATCAAGTACACAGATGGACCACTCAGATGCACTTTTCTTCCCAATTGTTTTTTATCGGGCATGACTTAGATACAATCAAGTGAGCACTCCACATGTGCAGCTCAGTGAATTTTTACGTATGTTTACAGCTACATAGCCACAATGCAGATGGAGACAGAGCATTTCCATCACCTGTCCCCTTCCTCGGTCAATAACCTCTCACACTAGAAATGATCACTCTTCTAGTTAGGCTAGTTTTATCTGTTCTTCAATCCCCTGTTGATGGAACCACCAATATGCTGTGTCTGGTTTATTTCTCTGCCAGAATGCTAGGAGTTTCATCCGTGCTGTTATATTCATTCCTCTGACTTGATATGTAGTATTTCATTGTGCCAATTCACCATTTGTTTATCCTCTCTTCTGTGGGTGGACATTTGGACTGGTGTTTAGGGATACTATGAATTAAGCTACCAAGAAAGTTCTTGTAACTTTCCTGCATTTCTTTCATGTATGTAAGTGGACATAGGGAATCATTTCTCTTGGATATAACCTTGGAGCGGAATTACTGTGTCTTAGAGGAAGTTTAGCTTTAGAGGACACCACAAAACCTTTTCAGAATGGTTTTACTATGACGCGCTCCACCAGCAATGTATGAGAGTTCCAGGTGCCCTACATCCTAGTCAAAATTTGCTATTGTCAGATTTTTTTATTTTAGCCATTCTGGTGGGCATATGATCGTAGCTCACTACGGTTTAACTTTTATATCCCTAAGGAGTAATGATGTTGAGTACTTTTTCATATACTTAGTGGCCATCTGTATATCTTCCTTTGGGAAGTGCCTGTTTGTCTTTATTTTTTTTTTACTAATTTTTTTTCATCAATTTTTTATTTTTTAAATGTTTATTTAAATAACAAGAGACAGAGACAGACAGAGAGTGAGCAGGGAAGGGGAAAAGAGAGAAGGAGACACAGAGTTCGAAGCAGGCTCCAGGCTCTGAGCTTTCAGCTATCAGCACAGAGCTTGATGCGGGTCTCGAGCTTATAAGCTGCGAGATCATAACCTGAGCCAAAGTTGGATGCTTAACTGACTGAACCACCCAGGCACCCCTGCCTGTTCATCTTTAAACTCACTTCTAAGGATGATGGGATGTGCAGATCAACTATGAATATAAACTAGTTAAAAATTATAGTACCATCTGCCATAAAATGGACACGAACGTTCCTACGTGGCACTGAGGGCCTGGCATAGCCAAGCAGAAGATGAAGGCTAAAGTGCCAGAGCATGTAACAAGAGAACCTGGACACCCTGAGAAATGCAGAAGAACCCACCTTAAAGCAGATCTCACCCAACTCCTTCATAGAGGAGGTCTAGCACTGAGGGGTATCTTGTCTGTGACACACTTTCAGAGGCAGTGCCGGGGCTAGATCTGAGGATTCTTAAGCTTCTGGGTCAGACTCTCTGCACAGTGCTCTTTGGGGTAGAGAACTAGGAGGGATTCTTGCTGGAACATACACCATCTGCGTGAAACTGACACACATCAGTTTCTCTTGCGCTCAGCTTCGAGGTGACGATTGTCTAAAGCTTCAGCGGGATGGTCTCTGGGCGCCTCTGAAGGGGGCCTTTACCAGCCGTGGCTTCTGCTGCATCAGAAGCAGCAGGTGGTCGTCTCCTTATGGAGGATGAGGCGCCATAATACAGTAATGTGTGAGGCCCTGCATCCATAAAACAAGGCAACTTTGCAGCGCAGCAGACTTGCGAATCTGTAAATATTTAGTAAGTCACACAGCTGGGACATAACTCTACAATCTAATCAGGGCAAATTACAAAGCTGCCAATCCACCGTTTATCACCCGGCACTTCTGAATGCAACGTGCGGTATGAAAGAATTTTAAACAAAGTGTTTTTTTTTATGGCAAAGGGGAAGCCCAGAAGAGAAAACACAAAGATAAATAAAGCGAATGTGAAGGAGAGAAACAAGTGGAGTGGAACAGTCAATTCCTTTTTATGTTTAAGCTTCTGGCACAGGGTTGAAGGATGCCCTTGCTCAGAAAGGCACCAGATGTGGTTAAGGCCTCATCCACCTCTGGCTCTGCAGCTGATTAGCTGTGTGGCCCAGACTGCTGCCTTTTCCCTCAGGGCCTCGGTTTCCCACCAGTTTTAGGAGGCTGAGATCACTGCTCTGACTGTTGAAAATTCCAGGCTGTGATTTCTCGACATATCCCCTTGTCTTCCCATTTATTATATAGTCTCCTGAGTCCATTTCTATTTGAGCTGTATACGACTTTGAGAGAATGAAACATTTATCACGTACAATTAGAAAAGTCACATTTATGCAAAAATCATTTACTGAAAAACCTTTTACAGACCCAGACATTTTTTTTTTTTTTTAAAGGCAGAAACCAGAGGAGCTGAATGCCAAGAGCTTAGGCTAGTCTATCCCATGTGTTTTCTGCTGAGGAATCACTATGAAATCTCAAGGCACCTCAGGGATCCTCTTAGGAGGAATCAGGTTTCCAAGGAAGAGGAAGCTACACCATCAAAGGAATGGAACAAGAGGCCAGGAGCCCGATGGACATCTACGGCTATATACGGCTTAGTTCACAGCAACATTCTCGATGGTAATGATGACATTCATCAGGGTCAGGTCTGCAGGCAAATACCATCCTCCAAATAAAAATGTTCATATAGTCCAGAGTACATTACACAGCCAGAATTGCCAGTGGGCAACACAAAAGCAGACTACAGTCTCAACGACCACAACGCTTTGAAGAGACAAATTGTTTTTACGGTATTCTTGCTATCTGGATCTTAAATTATGTTCAGGAACAAGCATTAAGAAGATTCCTCAGTGATCAGCGATGCAGTGAAATTCTCTGTAATGGCAGCCACCGCTGATTAGAATTCATGTAGGTTGTGTGTAGATAGCAGTAGATGACAAAGCAAACTCACAGGGTAAAAACCTGGTATGCCACAGGTTTTTAATCTGTCATACAGGATCTGAAAAGAGGTCTATATGCCACCATATTCAGCCAAGCAGAAATGTGGTTTGGATACATTTGGATAGCAGCCCAACAAAAACACATCTGTGTTAGAATCTAGCCCAGCAGCGGCTGAGACCCAGGGAGACGCTGTCCACACGCACGTTCTCTCTCCTTCCTTACCATCCATTTTCGAACTTACGAGGACTTGCCTCCAACAAGAAGAGTGACCCTGTTTTTCCCAGAGCCAATGGATACTTCCCCTAAACCTTTCTCTCAGGCAACTTTCTGGGTAGCAACTACCTCTCTGGCTCTAGACACCTCCCTTTCTCCAGGTTTTCTTGCTCTTTCCAAGGCTGCACATTCTCACTTCTTTCAAACATCTCCTTTGCTGCTTAGCCTTCTTCTTGTTAAATATTTGCGTTATCCAGAGTTACTTGTGATAATTTTTCTTGCTCTACCACTCCTTCTCGGCAAACTTGTTCATATTTCTTCAGTTTCAATTGTTATCATTGTAGTCAACAGTTAAGAAACATCGTCTCCAGTCCAAACTTCTCTACTGAGTTTCAAAGGCAAATATCTAGCTGCCTAATGGGCACCTTGACCTGGAGATGCTTCAAACTGAATACATCTATAGTTGAATCTGGCATCCCTGAACTCCAGCCCCCACCATGCTTGCCCATGGCCCTGTGCTTCATTCAGCTCTCAGGCCAAACACTTGAGTGTCCATGTTGTTTTCCTTACTTCCATCCCTGCCAGTCCCTGACCAGTCAACCAACAGCTGTCAGGTCTCTTTTTCTTTTATTCATCTGTTCATTTCTTCTGCAGGCCACTCCCATCTCTCAGGTGGATGAATGCAGCAGCATTCACCCTCGTCTTCCTGCCTCCAACTTTGTTTCCCTCACTTTATCTGCATAGGAGAGGAAGGGCAACCTATTTAAAAGGCAATCTAAACTGTGTCCATGGATGAAAACTCTTCACTGTCTTCACATGCTCTTAAGTTTTAAATTATTTAAGGTGGCTTACGAGGCTCTTTAGGAGCTGACCCATTCTCCCTTTCCATCCTTAAGTTTTTACTCCTCTCCTGCTTGCCTTTTGCCTGAACCCTCCTCAAGGTCACTTGGTCAGTCTTTTCTCTTCCCTTTGGGACTTGATACACACTGTTCCCATCCCCTGAACCACCCATTCAGCACCTGCCAAAACTAAATGGTGCTACTTCCAGGCTATTTTCACACACAGACTAGACAGTCTGTCATCCTAGATGTTATCAGTATCAAATGATGGAACCTATAAAGGAGTCTTCCCTCCATTAAAGAGGCATTTCATCAGCTGTACCAAGCTTGGCAAGATTCCAGAAAGGTGTAGAATTTCTTGAAGCTTGTATCTCCCATGTACCCTATGCCTTGTAAGAATTTATAAATACTTTTCCTTCTCCTTGAACACTAAATGAATGCTAAACAATCCTTAAAACCCTGATCAGGTGGCCAGTTCTCTTTGACAGCTTCTCTTACTCTCCCATTAGGACAAAATTCTTATTATTGCAGGTACTGTATTATACTATGGAGAACTCTTTTTGCACTCCTATTTTGCTCTGTTTTTAAAGTAATAAATACACAGAGTTTTAAAAAAATCAAAGAGGACCTTGGTTATCATAATGGCAGAATAACTTATTGCACATAAATTCCCCCTCATTGGAAAAATCATACAAAACATCTATTTGATGGCAGTGGAGAGAGACCAAGGCACTAAGAGGAGTAAGATTTTATTTTATTTTCATTTTTTAAAAGATTATTTTGAGAGAGAGAGAGAGAGAGAGAGAGAGAGAGAGAATGAGAATGGGGGAGGGGCAGAGGGAGAGAGGGAGAGAGAGAATCCCAAGCAGGCTTTGCACTGTCAGTGTGGAGCCTGATGTGGGGCTCAAACTCACGAACCTTCAGATCATGACCTGAGCTGAAATCAAGAGTCTAGTGTTTAACTGCCTGAGCCACCCAGGCATCCCAAGAGGAACAAGATTTTAAAGAGAAAAAAAGCACAGAGAGGGAGGTACAGTGCCACTTTTCCCTTCAAGGCATTCCTTAATTTGTAAACTGTTGCCCAGGAGCTGAGCAAAACTTCCTGCAATCTCATGGGGCTGGGAGAATTAAAAAGGACAGTTGTGAGCCCATGAAAGGCAATGTCCCTGGTAAACATCACAGATGCTTTGATGGGATGCACAAAGGGCTATCCCATAAAAAACAAACTGGAAATAGACCACACAGTTTCCAATCAGCTCAGTCCCTGCCCATATTACAGTGATCTGCTTAGATGTTCACTACATGCCAGAAACAAAGAATAATCCTCTGTAGGGAAAAAAAACCACAATTCAGAGCCTCAGACCATCTCTTCAATTTAAAGTATCCATGTCTAGCATTAGATTAAAAAATATCAGCAACAGCAGGAGGGAAGACCAACGGCTGAAAACGGAGAAAAATGACAATGAATACAGGCCCACAGGTGATCCAGATATTGGAATTAGTGGACCAGGACTTTCAATAACTTGTGGTAACTATGTTGAAGAAATTAGATGGCAAGATAGAAAATTTCAGCATCCAAAGTTTGGGAAGTGCAAGAAAACTATCAAGAGGCTTTTATCAAACTGAAAAATAGGACATTTCAAATTGAAAACTCAGAAGAGACTAAAAGCAGAGTAGACACAGCTAAGGAGAGGAACAGTGAGCTGCAGACTCATCAAAGGAGAATGCTGAGAAAAACACATGGAGAAGAAAAATCACAGCAAACATGGGACAGAAGAAGAGGTACGCTAAACAGTGGAAATGCCCCACATATACAGTAACTGGAATCTTCAGAGAAGACAGAAAAAATGGGGCAGAATCACTACGTGAAAATACAGTGCTTGAGAGATTTCCAAAACTGATGTAAGATAACAAATCCCATTCTCAAACAGTACTAAAACCCAAGGCAGGATAAACACACAATAAAACTTCTTTCATTCAAAAAGCTAGTAGAGGGGCAAAATAAAACCATATTACCTTTACAAAAGGACACTGACAGCTGACTTCACAACAGAAATCAAGAAAGCCAGACGACAATGGAATAACATCTTCAAAGGGCTGGCATAAAATAACTGCCAACTTAAAATCTTATAAATGAAATTACCCACCAAAAATAAAGGCACAACACAGGTGGATGCAGACAAAAATGGACAGAATTTGTTACCAGTTGACTCGTACTAAGGCAAATGAAGGGACTTCTTCAGGCGGAAAGGAAATAATCCCAAGTGGAGGCACATGGGAGAAGCAGGAAGGAACAAAGAGCAATGGAAGGGGTAAATACAGAGGTGACTCTAAATGGATACTGACCATATGAAACAATATGGATACTGTATTGAGAAGACTGATATATCTGTGTAATTAAAACACACAAAAATGACAATAATGAATGAGAGGGAAAAAAGGTGAAGGGAGTTCAAGTGTTCCAAGATTCTTGTACTGTCCAGGAAGAGGTGAACATACTAACTTATGTTAGACTTCTAAAATCGTAGGACAGTCAATGAATATACAACTAACAAGCTCATCAAGGGCAGACAGAATGTAACAGATACATATGAATCTGAAGAAAGGCAAGAAAGGAATCCAGAACAGGTAAGACATTCAGAAAACAAACAGTAAAAGGCTAGATTAAAATCCCAATACATCAGTCATTACATTATAGGTAAATGGAACAAAGAGTCCAGCTGAAAAAAAAGATTGTTGCATCAACAACCCCTCCCTCTGCAAAACAGAAAATACATGATGCTTATAACATACCAGTTAAACAAAAGCATATAGCAAAGTTGACAATGGGACAAAACAGATCATGCACACCCTAATGAAAACAAATGCACAAAACTATATACATAAAACTATAAAACAGTATTAAAAAGAAAATCTAAGTGTAAGGACAAGACATATTCACAGATTAGAAACCTCATTAATATAAAAAGGTTCCTTATCCCCAAATTGATTCAATGTAACTCCAATTTAGAAAAAGGAAAAAATAAGCAGGTCTTTTTGGGGAGTGGAAACTGACAGGCTGATGGTAGAATTTGTTTGGAAAGGCAAAGGGTTAAGAATAGTCAGCACTTAAAGTCAGAGGACTTATATAACCAGATATTAATACTTAGTATAAAACTGCAGTAATTAGCAAAGTGTGGTACTAAGGTAGGGAGAGGCAATTAAGTCATTGGAAAAGAATCTAAAGATCAGAAACGGATTCTCATAAAAGTTCCCTTAACTAATGACAGAGAAAACTGAAGACTTCTGGGGATATGATGGTTGCTTCAACAAGTGGTATGGGATACACCACTTGTGTCTGCTCACATACAAAACTCCATTTTAGATGGATCGTACTTCTAAGTATAGAAACTAAAACAACAAAGCTTCTAGACAGCGACAGAGAAGAGTACTTAATGATTCTGGAGGTAAAATTTTTGCAAAGGACACAGTTACTAACCTTAAGGGAAAGAGTTGTAAATTGAACTACATTAAAATTGTAAAAAAATCTATTCACCAAGGAACAACTTTGAGAGTGAAAGGTAAGCTCCAAGATAAAAGATATATGGAAATGAAAAGGACTTCCTACAACAAACACAAAGATAAACAAACATTAAAAATGCAACTTTGAGTTATTTTTGAGAGAGAGAGAGAGAGAGAGAGAGAGAAAGGGAGGGAGGGAGAGGGAGAGAAAATGAGCCAGGCAGGGGAGAGAGAGAGGGAGACACAGAATCCGAAGCAGGCTCCAGGCTCTGAGCTGTCAGCACAGAGTCTGATGCGGGGCTGGAACTCAGGAACCATGAGATCGTGACCTGAGCCAATGTCGGATGCTTAACGGACTAAGCCACCAAGGTGCCCCTCAAGGTTTTGTTTTTTTTTTTTTAAAAAGAGCAAAAGACATGAACAGGCACTTCACAAGATATCCAGATGGCCAACTAGTATATGAAAAAATCCTCAATTGCACTGCTTTTCAGGGAAATAAAAATCAGAACCATAATAGGATACTACACCCACTCAGCAGAATGACAATGGCTGACAACAGAAAGTGGAGACAAGGATGTGAACAGCTGGAACTTTCATACACCACCGCCTGAAGGAAGGGAGCTAGAGCCAAGCACAGCCTGGCACTCAGCAATTCCATTTCTAGGTATCTATTAAGAAAATGCTTATTTATGCCCACTAAACAGCATGTCCTAGAACTGTCTACAGCTTTACCCATCAAAGGGATCAAGTCTCAAATAGGTATGGTCATCCATTAAATATTACAGGAAGCAACAGAAATGTAAGAACTGCTGCCTACATCACGTGAATCTCACAACATAATGCCTGAAAAGACAGTGAAGACACAAGGACACATCTGCATGATTTCCTTCATAGTTACAAATAAGCAAATCAACTAATGCCGTTACAAGTCATGGGTGTTTTACCTCTGGGAGACAGGAGGGAATATAATGAGGGGCAGGGAGCAGAAGGCACATGTGGGTGTTGAAAATGTCCCATTACTTGAGCATGGTGGTGATGTTTTGGGTGCGTTCCATTTGTGATAACTCATGAAGGTCTACATTTAGGACTTAACACTCTCTTCGAGATGTATGTTATACCTCACTAACAGTGTGTGTGTGTGTGTGTGTGTGTGTTCCAAAGGCAAGCAGTACTACCATGTAACAAAACCAACTATTTATAACTACTCCTCCCCATCCCAGAGTTCCCCATTCCTCTCCTAGAACCACTTCAGCTCTTTGAGCTTTTTTCTGACACATTTCCTCTTTCCAATAATGGGCTTATAATGAAACTTCTTGATGTTTCCATTTGAGGTAGCCATAGACTTCCTATTAGGTCTTCTTCCTACTAGGGAGATGTTTCCTTATATCCTGGTGTTTTTCCTAGAGCTGACAATTACACAATCTGTTTCTTATACAGACTCCTGTTTAAGGGTGTCTCCTGCCTTTGGGGGTAACTGGTGCCTCCAATAACCAAACCTTCCCAGGGTTTTGCAGTACAAATCAGCTTGTTTCTTGTTGGCTGCCCTATCCTGGGAGGCCTTTAGTTCACTGGCTCTGTCTGCTACCACTCATCTGCCTCCTTCCATGTTTGAACATTTCACTGAAATCTTATTGTCATCTTCTTTTCCTCTTTTTTTTTTATTCCTTTACTTTACTGGGATTTCAAGAGTCCCACATAGATAGTTCCAGAAGTTTGTAATTACTGTTTGCTTATAGGCTAGTAGGGGTGATCCACAAATAGTTTGGAGTGATCATATTAGATTCGTCTTATATGAAACCTATTAACAGTATGAAGCCTAGTAACAAGCAAATGGAAAGTGCTTGGAAAATCTGTAAATCGCTGTTGAAAAACAAAGTCAGGTTCATGGTCAAGTCCATGAACACCAGCTGCCGAACCCCTCAGCCCACACCCAGGAGCCTGCACCTGGCCACAGGGAATCGCAAAAAGAGTGAGTCTCACCTGTGTAGTGCTCATTGCCTTGCGCAGCACAGGTTAGGAGCTGAGCCATGGAGGAGCCCACTGCCTTGGATGTACTTCCCAGGTCTTGAGCACATTTTTCCAGCTATAAGAATACCCAAAGGGGAAGACAGCTTAGAAGAAAAGAAACATACACTGAAGTCTTAGCATAAAAACAATGCACATCAAATGTGGGCCTTAGCTTTTCCCCCCCTAATACCAGTAATGCTGAGTAGGGTCAAAGAGGGGAAAAAGCCCATGTTTCAGAACAAATTTGGGTTCATGCTCCTGCCCTCTACTTCCTTCCTCCACATGCTAACTGTGAGAGATTGGGCAGGTAACTGAACCTCGCCATGCCTTGGTTTCCTAAGGAGATCCTAATGCCTAAGCTCAGAAAGTTCTCAGAATCAATGTAGGTACTCAACAAATGGTAGCTATTAGCATTATGCCTTTAGAAGCTAATTTAGAAAGTCTGCAACAAATCCTTAGCGAGAATTAATTATGCCTTGGCAGGAAGTGGGCAGTCATCCAGTGGTACCACCTTCCTGGTGTGTGGGACCATTAACATTGTTAATTTCAATCTTTATACTTTGAGGAGTGCTAACCAGAAGGAAATGCAATAGAAAGAGAGGTTTGCCGTGGTAAATGAGATTATGAAAATGGGCGAAGTGCTTGCTTCCCGTGAATAGCACATCATGTTGCTTTGTAAAATGAATAAATAATTCAGAGAACAAAATTATTGAAGGTCCAGGGTATAGATAATTATTTGATTACTAGATGAGGACAACATTTTGGAACAGAACCTCCAGGCACACCGCAAGAGTGCAGAAAGGCATCAGAGAGCATGTGCATTTTTTAATTCCACAACATGCTTCCTGAGAGGCAGTGCCTTCAAATAAAAAAGAGCCTGGTCCATTGTAGCCAACAATGTGTTATAATGCTGCACACACATTCCTTTGGGGCAAACGATTTTCTTAAAAATTACATCGTGTTTGTTGCATTCTAACTGACCAGTTGATTTACATAAAAGGCAGGATTCCTGTCATGTCAGCTTCTCTTGGGCTCCCTGGAGCAAGCGTTTGTAAAGGGTCATGCAGACCACATTACAAAGCTGCTGGCCCTACAGCCAGTCCTGACTTCATCATTAGCTAGGCGACCTTAGGTGACTTAACTTCTCTGAGCCTGAGTTTCCTCGTCTTTACTACTTCGCAGTAGCTTGATTTCACACATATTTTCTGAGGGCTTCGTAGGTACCAGGCATTGTTGCATGGTGAATTTGGTGCTTTTTAAGTCTCCTTCTATTCCACAAGTTTTCAGTTCACCCAAAGAGCAGCAGTAGTCAAGAGTAGAAGCTCTCAACATGAGTGATCAAAAGCATGGGTTTTTGAGTCCTATAGGTCTGCATTCAAACCCTGGTTCTGCCACTAGCTGGTAGGTACCACACAGAATAGTGACAACCTACCTCCACACCTCTGGTTTCTCAGCTGTAAGATGGGATTAACAGAACTCACTCATTAAGGTTACAACTAGATTGATTTTGTGTGTATACAGTGCTTATGAGGTACTTAATAAATGGTGGTAGTAAATAATAAAAATAAATAAATAAATAAAAATAAAAATAAATTAAAAAAATAAATAAAAATAAATGAAAGTAAAGCTGGGGCTTGTGCATGAAAACTGAAAGAACTGTTTCCTTATAACCCATGTAACTGGGCAAAAGGAATATGTCTTTGCGACCTCACTAGCTGAACATACACATGTTATCTCTTTATTAGCAATGTTCAGTAATGTGGAAAAGGAGGTACGTACAAACGAGAAGACCTGGTAAAAATCTTAGCCAAGAAAACCCTGACAGGCCTCAGGAGGTATCATAACATCATCAAATTAGATCTCTGTTGCCATCATTCCACCGACTATTGTGACTGTACTGTATTAAAGTTCTTTGTCATTGTCCATCCTGGTGACTTGCACTAAGGAAATGTTTTTTCAAATGACTATTGAAAGTATTTTCTGTGTCAACCTTAATGACATCATTGCCATCCATTTCATAGATAAAATATCTGAGACACAGAGGAGATCCAAGACTTACCTAGAGCTAGTAGAGGATATAAGCTGGAGCTAGATGCTAGAACTCCTACTTTTTTAAAATTTATTTTATAAATGTTTATTTATTTTGAGAGAGACAGTGCAAATGAGTGTGAGCAAGTGAGGGACAGAGGAAAGAACCCCAAGCAGGCTCTAAGCTGTCAGCAAAGAGCCTGATGTGGGGCACAACTCACAAAACCTGAGATCATAACCTGAACTAAGAGTCAGGACCCTTAACTGACTGACCGGCCCAGGCACCCCTAGAACTCCTAAATTTTAAAATCTAGCTCCTCTAGCTGCAATGGACATTCCTCTTAAAAAATGCTGTGGGTTCACAACATGGGACTAAAACACTAGGATGTGTCTTGTTTATGAAAAGAGTAATGATCATTAACAGACACTTGTTCATCCTCAGCCAAACCCCAAGCCACACAACCATTACCAGAGGCCCCTTCAGGGCCATCTTTTACTCAACCCAGTGCTTAAATATGGGGCTATTTTAAGGCTTTGCCTTCAAAATGTCAGAAATTCAAGCACACCAACTCCAGCTTCTAAAAATGCCTCACCATGATCGTACCATAAGGCAGAGTCCCACCCCCAGGGGGCTCCAGCATTTCCTTACCGTTTCCCCTGGAAGGGGTTTCAGTTGACTCTCCACAGCAGCCATCTTGGCATCCTGCAGTTCATTCTTAAGTGTCTGCACGGTGCTCAGAGCTGAGTCAATTTCCATCGGACCACAGGCTTCATGGGCCTGTCAACAGAGTTGGGAATACGTGTACCAAGGCTGCCGAGGAAAAGCGTCCCTAGTACTTTGCAATGTACAAAATGCCTTTCTGGATGTACCCAGTGATTCTCCAACACTGGCAACAGGAAGCAAGTGGAGTAAGCGTTTCCTGATAGCACTTCCAGCCTCACTCAGGACCACAGTCCTAACGTCCCGAAATAATCAATTATGTATGCTTCATAAGTGGATATACTTAAAGTCTCCTGGAAGCTATTTTGATATGAAATGCATTTGCTGCTCAAACTAAGAGGATCCTTCTTCACTGTGTCCGGGTTCTAGAGACAGAGCACCACGCACAGTACGTGTCCACAGAGACTTGAGAAGCATGTGGTAAGTGAATGAAGAAGGAATGAGTGAATGAACCCAGGACTATCGGGACAAGGCTTTTTCCACCTTATTGAATCTCTACAAATTTCTAGACTATAAACCATTACTTTTCCATAGTGAAGATCACTAAAGATTTTTTTCCTTAGTAATTGTTTTAAGAAAACTATTTCATTCTCTTGATCGTTTAAAATATTGGTCTTCAAATACTTTGATCAAGCCCCCCCCCCGCCCACGTTAATAAATTATATGTGTATAATTATTGCTCAGTATGTCAAATACTGGTAAATCTTAATTTCTTTTTCTTTCTTTTTTTTTTTTTTAGATAATAGTGACAACAACAGCAGTAAATAGTCACTGATTGATTGCTATGTGCCAGTATTACAAGGTGGGGAAACTGAGGCACAGAAAGGTTAATTAACTTGCTGAGGTCACCAAAAATTAGTTGATGGCAAGGCCAGAATTTGAATGCAGGTAGTTGGATTCCAGAGCCTATACTCCTAACCCTTACACTATATAAAACAACGTATTTAAAAGCTCTCAGTATCTTCCTCCCCAGTGGACAGTCTCGCTTGAGCCCCACTTTGAGGCTCATTGCTCCAGAGCAGTTGAGGTATGGACGACTCTAAGGCTCACTGAAGAAACTTGTAAAATGTACAAATTCAGGCTCTCTGTCCAGGCACTCTTATTCAGTTGCTCAGAGGTGAAGCCCAGGAACATGCATTCTGAATGCTCCCAGGTGACTTCAGCACAGATGGTCCTTGGACCTCTGGTTGAGAAACACAGCTCAAGATTTTTTTTTTTTTTTTTTTTTTTTTTTTTTTTTTTTTTTTTTACTGAGTATTATCCTAAAGCTCTGGAAATTTTTCTTTGGTGATAAGGCACACTGTTCATATCAAGAATTCAAATCAGCTTCTAACCTTCTTCCCTTTCTCATGTATGAAGCCTCTTGTTTCTATAAAGGGATTGCTACAGTGAGGAAAAATGAATTCATGCCAGAATTTCATGCTAATAACACATCAAACAATACAGTACTGAGGTCTATTGGTAAGTAACTACTAGAGACAGAAACTTACTAATCCCTAACTCTGTTCTGTTGAGGACCTTGTTAAGGTGAATGCTCCCATGTAAGATGTAAAAAGATTTCAGGGCAAAAAAGATACTATAAATGACCCCCTGCCCTGCTTCCTGGAGTAATTTTGCTGTCTGAATAGTTGAAGTTCACAAAATAATACCTGCAAGATGCAATCACTTATTGTGGCCTAGAATTTACCTGGCACCAAGAAACTGATGACTCCCTGTCTCCCTTAAGGTTGTGAAACATGGACCATTGCTTGTCCCAGGGCATGGGAGCAGGGGAGCATGTAACCTACAATAGTTTAACGCAAGTCATGTGTAACTGGAAAGTGATAAACTAAGTCTAGGAGACAGTAGCTAAAAACGGTAAAAGCGAATCCCCATCAAGCAAGTGGAACGGACGCCTCTGCCAGGAAACATGCCCAGCCGTGTTCAGGTCCTGGGTCATCCACAGGTCACACCCAGAAGTAAGGCATCTAAAGCTCCATTCCCAATGAGCTAACTGCTGGGACAGGGTCCACTTGCCTTCTGCGAGGCGGTACGTAGCTCTGCCAAGCTGGTGGCAAGGTTCTTGGCACATTGGCTCAGCTGCATGGCTGCAGCCTGGTCGCTTACAGTGGGCACCGCGGCTTTGGCGGAGGCCACCATCTTGCTTCCAGGCTGTAAAGGGAGGAGCAGAAAGTAAGACAACACCTGAGCAGCAAGAGTCCAAGAGCACAGACCAAACAACAAAGCCAGAACTTACTTTCCTCTATGACAAGGAAGAGTAAAATCATCTAGACTATCCCTGAAAATTGCCACCCCAATTCTAGGGTCAGGACATTCTAAGAATGTTAAAGAAAAAAAAAAGAAAGAAAAGAAAGAAAAAGACAGAGAAGGAAAGAGAAAGAGAAAAAAAAGAGAAAGAAAGAAAACAAGGAAAAGAAAGAAAAAGAGAAAGACAAAGAAAAAAAGAAAGAAAAAGAAAGAAAACAAAGAAAGAAAAAGAAAGAAAAGAAAAAAAAGAAAAGAAAGAAGGAAAGGAAAGAAGGAAAGAAAGGAAAGAGAAGAAGAGAAAAGAGAAAGAAAGAAAGAAAGAAAGAAAGAAAGAAAGAAAGAAAGAAAGAAAGAAAAAGAAAAGGAAGGAAGGAAGGAAGGAAGGAAGGAAGGAAGGAAGGAAGGAAGAAAAAAGTATGTGTCATTGAGGGGGGCAAAATTAGGATACTGGCTTGAAATTCCCATTAAAACAGATTGCAGACAGAGTTTATTAAATACATTTCTTTGTGTTTCTTAGAATAGCTCTTTAATCTGTGTCTGAAATATACCTAACAGACTACTTTAAAAGATACGGGCAGACAAAATAAAACAAAATGACCTGTCACATCACATCTCACTACCTAGGATATAATTTCACTATGCATGGATGTCTGCGTGCATGCATATATATCTTCAGAAATAAGATCATCCTCTTTATTCTATTTTTCAAATTTTTTGTTTCACATATTCTATATTTTTAATAGCTGTATAGTATTTCAATGTATGCATCTATTAATATTTCTCAATCCTGTGTTGTTGGGCATGTGTCCATTTTTTCCAGGGTATGATAAACGGCTTTGTAGCTAAAATTTTTCACACATTCATTATTTTCTTTGTATAGAACTTTAAAAGTACAATCTCTGGACCGAAGAATATATACACTTTTAGGGGTTTTAATATAGATGGTATAAAAATTTCTCTCAGTAAAGCTGAAACAATTTAAGTGTCAGAAAATAAACATTAATGGCAGATGTTAATACTTTTAATATTTAAATAACTCATGAGAATTCATTAAAAAAAAACAGCCTGTGGGGTGTCTGGGGGGCTCAGTCAGTTAAGTGTCCAACTTCAGCTCAGTCACGATCTCACAGTTTGTGAGTTCAAGCCCTGCGACAGGCTCTGTGCTGACAGCTCAGAGCCTGGAGCCTGCTTCAAATCCTGTGTCACCCTCTCTCCCTGTCCCTTCCCTGCTTGTGCTGTCTGTCAAAAAATACATGTTAAAAAAAAAAAAACTTTAAAAAAAAAACCAGCCTGAGATGTGAGTAGATAACTTCACATAATAACAACTGAAACATGAAATATTTAGCATTGTGACTATCAAGGAAATGCAAAAATCAGATGGTAAGAACTTCACTGAGAAATTGTCAATATTTTTTAAATGCTTGAATTCCCAACTTGGAAAAGATGTATTGGAAAATGTGCTCCACGTACTGCTACATGGAAATTTAGATGCATTCAGCCTTCCAGAAGGACAATTTTACAACACGTGTGAATGAACTTGAAAATGTAGCAACTTTCTGGTCAATTCTATTTCTACTTCTTTCTTTCTTTCTTTTTTTTTTTTAATTTTTAATGTTTACTTATTTCTGAGAGAGAGAGGGAAACAGACAGAGTGCGAGCAGGGTAGGGGCACAGAGAGAGGGAGACACAGAATCTGAAACAGGCTCCAGGCTCTGAGCTGTCAGCACAGAGCCTGACACAGGGCTCGAACTCACAGATGGCAAGATCATGACCTGAGCAGAAGTCAGACACTTAACCAACAGAGCCACCTAGCTGCCCCCATTTCTACTTATTTCTAACTCTGCCTTATTTTTGTAACTATGTGATGTGTCTATGATAGCAAAATTCAAAGAACAAAAGAAAAAGGAAATCTAAGAGCGGCGATAGAGTGGACCCTGGAACATGTCTACATGGCTCTATCATACTACCCTAGAAGCCTTCCCGCAGTGGGGACAATACAACTGGCTCCAGGCCCTCCAACCATCTGAATGAAAAGGTAAACACCTGTCCAAGTCACAATTCTCAATGTCCCAAAGATAAACATAAGCCATTGGCAATCCTATTTCTAGGAATTTATCCTTAGGAAATAATTCAACATGGGTACAAAGGTAGAGTGCAGATAAAGACCTTTATCCTATCATCGGTTGTTTATGATGGCAAATAATTGAAAACAACCTGTATGCCTAGGGGTGATAAAATAGCTAAACAAAGGAGAGCCATAGCTGTATGTTAAAAGCTCATAATATAAATGTTAACATAAAAATCAAAGAGTCTATACACAATAAATCCCAATTAAAAAATGTATACATAAAATATGTATGTCTGCATGTAGGTATAACGTGAGGAAATAACATTAAAACTTTCACGTTCTGTCTCTGCATGTTGGAGTCATGACACTTGAAAAATTAACCCAACAGATGTATCACTGGGTCCTGTAGTGACAGGTTCAACTAGAAAGGGACAGGGAAGAACATCGCCTGATCACTGGAACTGTTCAAGAGATACAAGCAGACAGAAGTGCTGAGGGATTTGAAGACAAGAAGTAGGTAAAGAGGGAGTTTTCCCACCACTTTTCTCATTTTGTTTTCTTTAAAATGAATCTACCCCTTAGCCCACAAAGACTGCCAACACTTAACTAATTGTACAATCGGCATACGAAAAGATCACAACTTCAGAGAAGATGCACTCAACACTTTTTTTCTCCTTGTACATGGATAATAGCATTAGACTCTCTGGAAACCGGCAAACTTCGAGCTATATCTAGTACCAGGCTGTTCAACAACACTTGCAACTTATTACATGTTTTCCCTCACAGAGGAGAAATAAAGATGAGCCTCCCAAGAAAAATGGATTATGGGCTATCTCCCAGGGCAATTTCCCTGCATATTAGCATTTTGCTTTGCCAAGCTAAATCCACCTCTCCTGAAAATGGAAATTCAAAGGGAAGGCCTTCCAAGGTCTGCTTACTGCAAAAACTTCTCTGTGGCTGTGACACTGGGTAATTCTTCTCCTTAAGGATTAAGGGCACCTCCTACCTCCATGGGGGACTCTGGGTGTGACCAAGGCGAATGCTCCTGTTACCTGGAGGAAGTTCTGGCTGGAGATGATGAGAGCCAGCTGGGCGCTAAGGTCTTCAGCTTGGGCTTGGCTTCCTCTCACTCCCTGGACCAGCTGAGGGATGTGATCAGCCACTGCCTATAGGAAGCAAGGAAAATTAAAACAGAGCACACTCGGCACAGCGAATTACCAAAACAGGGTGGAAAATGACACCAGTGATGGATGTTTTGGGGGATGCGCTATCCCATGTGAGCAATGCTTATCACAAGCCTTGGATTTAACTAGCACTTTTAAGCTAGCTGGGTCCTTACCAACAATGAATCCTAACCCAATGCCTCTGGGTAGCTGTTTCCCACACACGCTCGACCCTCAGCTCCTCATACATTTAGGCACGGTACGAATCTCTCTAAGGTGGTCTTAAAAGCATTTGCCCACTTGCAACTAATACCAATGTGGCTAATGACCACTTATAAAGCTTAACAGCCAAGGATCAAAAAGTCTCTACAATTCACAGGCAGAGAAACCAAAGTCACAATGCCCAACGAGAAGAAACTCAGAGAACTACTCAAGTGCCAGCATAGGTCAGTGCTTTGATTCCTCACTTAGCAGGGATGCATTCTGTCCGTCACCTTTCATTGCCACCATGGGTCTTCTTTGATTAAGTAGCCCTCTCATTTCTCAAACTGGAAACCCCAATGCCCAGGGTGGAGGAAGAAGCAGCCGTTTCTGAGGTGAGACCACTTCGAGAAACAATTTCCCACAATGCCCTAGGAGACCAGCATACTACCTTTTCTGGGTTTTCTCCTCAGTGAGCACTCCTCATCTGACTGACCAGGTCCTCAAAGGTCATAGCACACAGTGGCCACTACTGCTGAAGAAGGTCCCAAGTGTACCCCAGTCTGGTGACCTATTTTTTTTTTTTGAACCCATTCTAGCAAAGGTTAAAACAAATATTTCCCAGAGATTTTCCTCAGATCCTCTTGAGGATGGCTGGCTCCCGTAGTCTGGTCCACTCTCCCCTCTGCACTGCAAGCTGCTAAACAGTGATTTCCTTCCTGACAGTGATAGACAGACACTGAGTATCTTCAGTCTCTGCAAAAAGGGGTGGGGGGTGTTTCATCCTGTAGTATTTTCCTGGACATGAGGAATAAGTGCTCGTGAAGAAGGGTTTTCTCACCCACGCTGGCGGCTGAATTGAGGCTCTAACAGAAAACACCCTCTCCTCCTCTGTGGGGGCCTGGCTCACAGAAAAACCCTGTCTTTCTGCATACAGTCCCGAGGACAGGGCCTTACTCCAGTGCTGAGACTTCTCTGCCAGAGTACATTCACTTCTTGGTGAGGGGCTGGCCTCAGAGAACCTAGACTCAGGATGTGGAGGGCTCTGGGTGGTTCTCAGAAGCAAAGCCATTTCTGAGGTGGAAATGGCGACACCACTCACATGTGAACCGTTTCACAGAGGAGATGTGAAAAAGCAGACAGAGCGTAGTCAACTCTCAGAACCTAAACACAAGTACACCTGCCCACCCAGCCCCCGCTGTTCACCGCAAAGACCTTTGGGAGACTCCGGTCAGGCACACTGCCAACACAAGGGCAATAGCTACGCAATCCCAAGTCATGTCTGGCACCTTTCAGGGGACTCCTGGGAGAGCAGACCCCGTGGGCCCTCAGAAGTGGCAACAAAGGTATTCACTGTACCCTTTGCAGTACGTTGGAGTCAACATGCCATCAAGGCCTGGGTCTCAGAAAAAAACATGCAACAACAGAAAGCCCCGAAGCACATCAACACTGAGGCCAGACAGGGTAACATCAATCCTTAGGGTGCCATCGGTGCAAAGCAGGAAATCAACTCTCCTCCCAGCAAGCACTGAAGCTGAAGGCCCACCTCTCATGGGGAAAGAGGCACTCTGGAAATTCAATGCTTCATTACTATTGCAGAGCCCTAAAATGACCTGGTCATTGATCCTCCTTGATTCGGTCTCTTGAAAAGAAAGAAAATCTAGGCAAAGGAAAGACAATGCTGGAAAAAGCATCATACTCTCCTTCCAGAGGGCATCCACTTATGAGACAAAAACCAGATGTGTGTGTGCATGTGTGTGTGTGTGTGTGTGTGCGCATGTGTGTGTACCTGGAACACAGGGGCTGGAGCAAACTGCATTAGGGGCCCAGATGATTAGTCTTAACTGAATTATCTGGGCGCTTGGCCTTGTAATGCTATCAGGGGGATCTCCAGCAGATCTGGTGCTCGGGCGGCTGCAACCTCACCTTGCAGCTCTGAACCAGCTGTTGCTGGGCAGCGGGGTTCTTGTTGGACACGGCCGCGTTCTGGGAGGCGGCGATGGTCTGTGTGGCGGCGGCTGCGGCCTGCTTAGCTGCCACCTGGAGGACAGAGCGACAGTAGGTGAGCCAGGGCCATCGCACACACACGCACATTTATATCTGCCCTACCATTAAGAGGCTGGCACAGAACAGCTGCACGCGTGGAAGAAAGAGGACTCCAGGCCCAGACTCTGCCTCCTGAATGCCACTGACGAGCCTCGTCTAACAATTGCCCTGTTATCTCCATTGGTTTACGTTCCCTGGGACCAGAGAGAAAGACAGTCACACTTGATAGCTCAAGTTCCGGTGTTCATTTGTCTTTCTCAGAAAGAGAAGGGACCATTAATTCCATGACCACGATGGCACTGATAAGCGGCATCCAGTCTAAATGTTTTGGGGGAAACATTTTCTTTCCCACAAGCAGCAGAAACGCTGGTGTGCTCATGGTTTTCCTCTTGCCACCCATGTGAAGCCTTCCTTCAGAAAGGCCTGGGCTTCCCCACCAGAGTACTTAAGTGGGTTTGCTCGCTCCCATCCCCCTGGAAGGAGACTGGTTTTGTTTCTGGATCCACCAGACCATACGGAGGGATTCCTCAGACAGGCAGGTTCTTGGCCTCCAACCTCCCAAATTTTGGTGTAAGAGTCTCCTGTATGCCTTTGTAAGAGAAACTTGTTTTCTTACAGAGTTTGCACCTAGTGCTATTTCCTACCCCCCCTCACCTCCCCCACCAAACAGATGTTCTGAAAATGACAAAATATTTCTTATTACTCCATCCACACCTCTCCACCGAAGCTGGATCCCCATTCTTCACTCTTTCCAAGGTTCTATTTTCTACTGGAAGTCCTGAAAGAGTCACTGTCTCTGACAAAATATGTATGGAATTTTTACCTAAAGGTCCTTTCTGAACATGGGCAACCCTTAACGCCAGGGGAAAAATGTTCCTATTTCCTGCTGCAAAAAAAAAATTGAAATCTATTCAAGAATGCTAAATGCAGGGGCCCCTGGTTGGCTCAGTCAGTTAAGCATCCAGCTTCAGCTCAGGTCTTGATCTCCCGTTTGTGAGTTTGAGCCCCACGTTGGGCTCTGTGATGACAGCTCAGAGCCTGGAGCCTGCTTTGGAGTCTGTGTCTCCTTCTCTCCCTCTGCCCCTCCCTGGCTCATGCTCTGTCTCTCTCTCAAAAAATAAATAAACATTAAAAAAAAAAATTCTCAACTCAGAAAAGGCTTTGCTTACTGAGAACATGAGCTGAAGTTGTTTTTCGAATATACTGTTAGTGTGCCATTGAACCTAAATGTACCAGGTGCCTAAACCAACATTTCACATTGTTTCTAAGTCCCTTAACCAATAAACTAGATCGTTAATCTTGATTTAGCCTCCTTTATATGGGCAATGCCTTATTAATTTGGTTACTCTTTCTTTAAAAATTTTTTTAAATGTTCATTTTTGAGAGAGAGAGAGAGCGAGAGAGCGTGAGCAAGCTGGGGAGGGGCAGAGAGACAGGGAGACACAGAACCCGAAGCAGGCTACAGGCTCCGAGCTGTCAGCACAGAGCCCTACGCAGGGCTCGAACTCACAAACTGTGAGATGATGACCCACTATGGAGTCAGATGCTCAACCGACTGAGCCACCCAGGCGCCCCATGTTATTCTTTCAAATAACTCTTGGCAATCTAAAATAGACATTCTACGAAACCAGCCTCTTTACCCACCTCCAATCTGTTGACAATTTTTTTCTTGATAGCATTCTGGGCAGCGGCGTTGGTTGCCACACGGAGACCTTCCGCAGCTTCTCTCAGTCTCTGCTGCTGGTCTTCATTCTCAGGATTGGCTGCAGCCCCCTGAGAAGGAGAAAACAGAGATTCTGAGAGGTCCAGAGGACAGCACGCCACAGATGCTGAACTCATGCCTTCAATTTAACTTTTTCCCGGTAACACAAAAGATCTGGAAGAGAAAGCAAATGCTTCGAGCAGTATCTTTACAATAAAGATGTTTATCTCCTAACGACAAAAAATCTACTGGGGATGTTTCAAAGCTGTACCAGTAAACAGTAGAAATCCAATGGTAAAAATTAAGCACTTGAGATCATAGCCTTGGCCATCCACGTAAATTGACTTGTGGTCAGCTATCCATGGTTTAAAAGGTGTTACCATAAATCTCCCCCATGCCCCAATCTCTCGGGGAGAATTTTATATTAACTGGCAGGACAGACGCTTGTCACTATGGAAAGATTTTCCTGTCTTGTGGCACTGGGTTTATGTGAACAGGCTGAGAATATAGTATAGACACAGGAGAAGGGGTAGAGGGAGCAGGGGGACTGGGAATGCCATCCCCAATACTATAAGGAAATGTTGTTCAGGAAAGACCATGCCTAGAAAGACTGAGTTGGAAAGTATAGCAAAGGAGAAATGGTACTCAACTATACTTAAGTAATGAGAGATATCCCATGCCCCTGATCATGGCAGGGCAAGAGAAAGGCACCATGCACAGCCCATGGCCACCCTGTGTTGCTGTAGGTTCAAGTGTCTGAGAAATGCAAATGGATTTTATTTATTTATTTTTAAAGTTTATTTATTTTGAAGGAAGGAGGGGCAGAGAGACAGAGGGAGAGAGACTCCCAAGCAGGTCCAGTGCTCAGCATTGCGCCCAACGTGGGGCTTGATCCCATGAACAGTGAGATCATGACCTGAGATCGGGAGTCAGACACTTAACCGACTGAGCCACTCAGGCCCCTCAAAATGGATTTTATTTAGATGGGTGGGATTCTGAAGTAGGGAAAAGACTAAAGGTAACGTAGGAAGAGGATATAACTTCACTGCATACTAATTCAACCGAGACTTAAAGCACATCCAACCTTCCTTTCCTACCTCCAAGAGAAGCAGCAATCAAGATTTTTCTGAGTCTGGATGTTCTGTGACCGGCTCTAAATGTATAGGGACGAATGAGTTTCTTTTCATCAACACTTCAGGGTGTTAATATTTGCTCATAAGGCAGAGACAGAAACAGAAAGAAACTCACCAATCATTGAAAATCAATTTTCAAATGTCTCCATTTTTCAAATGGCCAACTTGCCAAATTGACCATTTACAAGAACCCGTTTATTTGTTTTCAACTATTTATAAAAGGAATAGGGATTCATCCTGGCTGCAACAGTTTTAACATCTGTGACAGAAGTGTTCTGGCAATCCTTCAAAGGGAATCTTCCACTCTTTCAAACTGTAACCACTTTAAGTAGCCTTGATTTTGTGTTTCAGTAACTAAAAAAACCTCTACTTTTGCATCTCACATGTGAAAGATTGTTTCAGCTACTTTTGTCTTCTTTTGCGAGTTTAGGAAAATCATTTTATTCTTTTGGTCATCAGGTGTTTAGACCACTCCTATGCGAGCCTTCCTTTGGTATTTTGAGCAGCAGGAAACCATTTCTGCACTTGACTCTCAAGTGGGCATCTGGATCCTTCCTTAGCAACGTCTCTTTCATGAGGAATGTACATTAGATATGCGGTACTAATCTTGGTCTGGAATCTTAGTTACTGATTATGAAATGTATTTTTTTCCTACACATTAAATATATTTCTTGGAGCTCTAACTATAACAGGTTCTTCAGCTTTGAACAAAATCCAGCAGATGAAAATAGTGTCGTGAAGACAAAGTCACCACACTTAACTACAAGAATTTATGAAACCACTTAACATTGTCCCATCTGATATAAATCATTAAAAATAAATACCTAAAAGAAACAAATTTCTGGTAACTTGGTGCATTAAGGTCTGGTGAGCGTTGTGCGTCTAGAAACCAATGTGCACACTGGCCCTGGCTCAATCTTGAGTATGTGATGGTAGGCAAAATCTTTTTGAGTTTTAATTTTCTCCTTTGTAAAACACGGGTTGATTAGATTTTACACTAAGGTTCTTTTCAGTCTATCATTTTTTGTGAACATGAAGGTTTGCTTAAAATAGCTATGTTTAAGGGCACCTGGGTGGCTCAGTCACTTAAGGGTCCGACTCTTGATTTCAGCCTAGATCATGATCCTGGTCTTGAGATCAAGTTCTGCATCCACGATGAGCAAGGAGCCTACTTGGGATTTTCTCTTTCTTCCTCTGCTCCACTCCCCTAGTTGCTTGCGTGCTTGCATCCTTGCTTTCTCTCTCTCTCTCTCTCAAAATAAACAAATAAATAAACTTTAAAATAGCTATGTGTAGGGGTTCCTGGGTGGCTCAGATTGTTAAGTGTCTGACTTTGGCTCAGGTCATGATCTCGTGGTTCACAAGTTCAAGCCTGGTGTTGGACTCTGTGCTGACAGCTTGGAGCCTGGAGCCTGCTTCAGATTCTGTCTCCCCCTCTCTCTGCCCCTCCCCTGATCATACTCTGCCTCTCTCTCAAAAATAAACAAACATTAACAAAATTAAAAAAAAAAAAAAAGAAGAGCTATGTTTAGACTTAGAAATACAAGGGCAGAACTTGTAAAAACCATAAAGAAATTAACCACTGCACGAAACCGTCATATATATTTTTGGCTAAAAGGGTTGGTTAATGGCCTAACTTCTCAGCTGAAACAGGGCTCAGGGGACAGAGGAAGCAAGTTCAGACGCTGCCTCTCCTTGGGTTACTCTTCATCCTATTCGTGTTACCTCCAAGAAATCACAGTCCCTCAGGAACTACAAGGGTGAGTCAGTCGAGGAAGGTCTACGTAATTCACTGTGTGTCATAACATATTAAGAATTCACATACAAGGTATTCTATTGGAGGCTGGGGAGATAGGATAAGATGTGGAGACGTTCAATGAATCTTACATGCATAGAAACACATTAAATGTGTTATCTGAGAGTATGAAACCGAAGATGCTTTTTATTTTATTTATATTTATATGCATTTTCTATCATTTCCACCAAAAACGTATGCTAGTTGCCTAATAACCAAAAGAGGAACATAGAAAAATACAGCCTTATCCATTTAATACAGTTCTCACCTAGAGGGAGGCATCAGAATCCCTTGTGGAACATGCTTGCACAGTCCCACCAGTGACCTTGTGAATCAGGAGGGGTGGAATGGAGACACGTTCCATTGTAATGTTTCATGGGCAGGGCGGAGCGGGGAAGGGGGGAGGGGGCTCTGAAACAGAGCCCTGGGATAAGAATCACTGGCTCTTAGAAGCATCATGCTAATGCATTACCATCAAAAAGCAGAAAAGCTGACTCTTAACTCTTCATTCAAGCTGTTATATAACATTTAAGACTGCTACTGGCATTTGAAGAACAGTGAGGCAGGAAGCACTCTACTATGTAAAATCTTGACAGTTTAGTTGAGAAGTCAAATGGAGGGCAAAGTAATACTAAGGTTGCGGGCAAAAAAACAGGCCTAAGTGAATCTGCTGTTCAAGATCTCAAGTTGAAATTCACCACCATTTGCAGTAAGCCGATGGCGATAACCCAATGGCGAGAGAGTGCGCACTAAGCAGGAACTGTGTTGGCTACAGCTGAGTCAGCCCTGCTCCCCTTAAAGACTGTTATTCTTGTGTCCCATGCCCTTCTCCTTTCCCACTGGAACAAGGTTAAACATTACAAAACCATATAGGTTTTAAACAACAAAAATGCACACTCAGCTGGCCATTCTTTATCTTCAGGGCACCTTCCAAATCCTAAGTCTTAATAATGTTCACTTTTCAATAGAACAGATCCAACATAATACCTTTGCAGCTTCCACCATGCGAGCAGTGGAATCAGCCAAGAGTTTTGCTGCTGCCAGGAGCTTCTTTGAATTCTCCATGTCGATTTCAGCTTCCGCATCTGACCTCATGGCGTTGACAAGGTCTGAGGTGGCTTGGGCCAGGACCCGGGCCTGGCGCACCATTTCACCTACGGGATGGGATTGAGGATGCCATCTGTTTGTCTGCTTTCCAAAGCTCAAAAGCAGCACACAGTCCAGTCTCCACTCTTCTAGCAAGAGGGACAGAAAGAAGGGAGACCACAAGTTCCTGTCCTAAGCAAGGCTTATGTCCTTAGACCCAGGACTGAAAATACTCCCTATGGCTACTAGGATCGTGTACCCCAAACCCATCCAAGTTCCATCTTGAACAGAGAGGGGTAAATAGGACGCAACTAAGCAAGGAGGAACTCTTTACAAACAGAAGGCAGGGAACAAAATTATGTGGATTTGTTATGTGATTTAATAAATATTTATCTAGTGAATATCATTTAGCTCAAGAATCACTGACCCAAAACTCCTTAAATTCTGCATAATGGCAAAAAATTATCTTTAAACTTTGAAAGAATTTGTATGTTACCTAACTCCAGATGAATAGTATCACAAGATCCCCTGTATCTGTGTCATTTGGCTCTCACTAATAAGAAGCACAGATTCATGCTCAATTGCTAAGATTTGTCTTGGCTGAGTTTTCCCTATCAATTTTCTGTTTGCTCACTCTTTTCTTCCAGGCACCAGTTTTGATCTTGTTATTAGTAGTTGTTTGGTTTTACTGTACCGTGATTTTACTGAAATCTACTTTAGAAGTAGGAAGGATGTAAGAGTAAACGTTTAAAATAAAACTACTCGAATGTAAGGGAATTTTTCCTCTCACAAAGGTCATTTGAGAAGGATGCCGCACCACTGTAACATTAAGGGGGAAACAAAGCTTTCATAAAAAATCAAAACGTGCTACATTCAAGGTATTGTGGATTGGATCCTGGGACAATAAAAGGGCATGAGTGGAAAAACTGGTGAAACCTGAATAATGTCCGTAGTTAACAGTTATGCACCAAAGCTAATCTAGTTTGGACAAATGTGCCATGGGTGCCCTGGGAAGATGCTAAAAATGAGGGCAATTGGGAAGGGTATATAAGAACTTTCTGCATTACCTCTACTTTTTTCCTGTAGATGTGAAAATATTCCAAAATAAAACATCTATTAAAAAAGAAAGACAACAAACAACAACAAAATCCAAATCGTGTAGAGTACTCCTATTTTCTTAAATCACATAAGGAAGATACAGAAAAGTTCAAGTTTTTGTTTGTTTCTAATACTTGCTATAAAATATGGCTCTGTGCTGACAAGGAAGTAGGGAAACAAATATCTTACAAACTACCGGCAGGGTCACAAAGTGTAGAACCTTTCTGGAAGGCAAGTCCATATGTAAAAAAAAAAATCGTACGTATATATTGGCTCAGAAGTTCCACTAATTACATAGATCCCCAAAAGTAAACCAAGATACTTTTATAAAAATAGTTATTGTAATAATATTTTTGTTAAAGCAAAACTAAGAAGCAAACCAAAAAACTTGGAAACCACCTAGATGTGCTTCAAGATCATAAGTTAATTATCCTAGAATTCCATTCAGTAGAATATTATGCTGCCATTAAAAAGATGAATGTATAGCTCAACATGAAAAAGATCTGTAAGACACATTAAAAGAAAAAGGTTTAAGAGTATAAATAATGCAATTTCATTTATATGAAAACAAAGCGCTATGCGCACATGCATGCAAACACACACAAACATGTGACTGTAGGAAGATTGAAAATTTCTGGAAACGTAAAACAGAAATCAGTGAGTTGCCAAATCTGGAGATTTAGATGGGATAGGGATGGGCTGGATCTCAGGAGACTTACCTTTCAACTAATAGACTGAAAGGTACATATTTTTAAATTTTTTGTACATCCTGACATTTGACATCTTAAAGAAACCTTGCTGGCTAGAGAGACACTGCCCTTCTGAAGGCTAGCCAATTCTTAGAGATAGCAAAAGTCCAGCCAGGAGCACGCCTTTGATATGCAAACTGACCTAAGCTTAGAACCACATCCCCTCTATCTGGCCAGTACCCTCCTGGAGGCAATATCCCTGGCCTCAATCATCCTATGGCCCGATGCCAGGCAACTGAGGATCACCTGTAGAGCACAGAGCCTGCTGAAGATTTTCAAACTAAGCAGCCCCAAGCCGTTTCCCCTGCCCTGCCTTCCCAATCAAAATCCCAAAAAAGAATAGAGCTTAAGCTCCTCCCCTCACTCCTGTCTTCTGCAACCTGACCAAACCCTTGTGACCAAACCCCTGTGACCCTGCAGGCATGTGGTAGCTTTCTCTTTGGGACTTGTGAGCAGAATACATTTTTCCTTCCAAGCTTCAGGCTTATCTCCTCCTGTGGCTACCTTGACTTTACCAGGCCAAATCCAACATGGAGGTTTTTTGACCAAAAGGAATTTGCTAAGAATTTGCTAAAAAGCCTAATTAACACTTTAAGGGCTGCTATGGACGGGCAAACCGGGAGACTTCCATCTTTCTCCCAGGCTCAGTAATGAAGTCTCTGACAGAAGTTCATGACACCTTGCCCTTGCCAGGTGACCATCACCTTTCTTGTTACAATGATGACCATCGGGGAACCCCAAGCTGACCCGTCCACCCAAGCATCGCCCCTCACCAGCATCTCCCATGGAGCTGAAGATGCTCTCGGTGACACACATGATGGTGTCGGTGGCCTGGTCGTAGCGGCCGATGGGCTCGCCTCGGCTGGCAAACTGTCGCACGTGCTGCAGGAGATCGTGCAGGGCCTGGCTGACCACACTGGCCGCCGCGCTGACCTGCTTCAGGAGCTCGCTGTCGTCAGTGGCCGCCTGGCAGGCACGGACACAGTTCTCCACCGAGCGGTCCACGAGCTTCCCTGCTTCGATCAGCTGCTCCTGGCACACGGGGGAGCTGATGGTGGGGCTCACCACCTAGAGGGAGATAGGAGCAGGTCCTGGGCACCGAGGGTCAGCTCTCAGTCCCCGCCCCACGCTAGCATTTTCACCGAAGCCCTTCCTGCTCGGGGCCTTGGGTCCTTACTCAGAGCACCAGGGTTTAAAGTGTACCATCACTGAGATTTCTTCTACCTGACAATTTCACCCTATCTTGGTGGTTTTTGATGCCCAACAATTGTTATCTTCACTGGTGATACGTAACTATAGTACGAGCTACTTCCACAGAGAGAAATTTCTGGTGTTTATGGCATAGCTTCTCCTTTTAGGAACCTCTAGGTTGAGTCCTCTGACTTAGGATAACAAGACTAACAGGATTGTATTTCTTTTCCAGAGGTACCTGCAACTCTGTACCTCATGGTACTTTAAAGAACAGGGGGATTCTGTCTGTTTTTCTGTGGGTACTTTAACAGTGTACAAGGGAAGTAGGAGCGATACCATCAACACATCTGCCTGACACTGCAAATCCCACCAGAGGACAGGAAATGGCGGGCTAAGCCAGTCACGGATCTATAGAATACGATAGGTCATCAAGTTGAGAAATGGACACATCCCATCTTCTGACGCATCAACACGCAATGGTGCCGAAAGGATACGTGAAAGCAGACAGGCCTGAGATAACCCCAGTTCTACCACTTAATGATTCCTGTGGCCGCAAGCTACTTACGAAGCCTTAGAGGCCTCAGTTTCCCTTCCGTAAACTGGGGATGATATGCTGAACGAGGTGAAGTTTAACACCCGGAGTGTGCACATCGTGAGTGACAACAATGAACTCAATCCTGATTACCGTCACTCTTGCACTGTGCAGTGCAAAAGGGCTCCCCCAGATGTGCACGTTATTTACAAACCCATTCGTGACACTGTACTGCCTTCTTGTACAATGCAAGAACCCTTGGTGTGCAGGTGCAAACAGGACACACTGTGAGAATTTCAAGGGGGACACATGGCAGTTTTCAAGTAGAAATGGCAATGAGACACTGAGATGTCCCAGTGCCTGAGGACTTGGGGAAAGAACTTGGGATGAAAGCACAATTGGGCAGTTATTGCCAAAATCCTGTCGTGTCACCTTGGAGACAACACCTAAGCAAGCTCTAAGCCTCAGACAGTTTAAACAAATTCTGCCTGTTTTCCCCCAGTGACTGGGGGCAAACAAGAGCACGTGACACTTTGAAGAAAGGGCCAGGGGTGCCAGTTGGCTTACCTTGGCGCACGCCACCAGCTGAGAGGTAGAAAGGGCACATTGGGTGGCAGCGGCAATCACCCTGTTCTGTAGGACCGTGTCTTCAGCTACTTGGGCGACATTCTTCGCCTTTAATACCAACATGGCGGCAGCATTGGCTACAGCTTTGGCCAAACTCATTAAAACGTCCTATTTAGAAAGAGAATTAAAAAAACAAAAAAACAGGCATTTACTTTTTATTTTTATCACCCTTCACAGCCTAGAAATAAAATGCGGTGTCTGATGAAACATTTTATTGACATTCCATTTGAACTTTTTTTTTTTTCCAGTACTTCATGAGAATATTCTTTCCATTTATTTTTCTGAAATGTCAACTTACCTTAGATGTAATTCAAGAAAGAGACTTGCATCCTAGCTACACAGTCTCCTATGCATTAAGGAACAAAGATTTAAATCTAGAATAGGTTGATTTGAGGGGAGAGTTTGTATTTTAACCACTGATTCACATTCATGTGCTTCAACACCAAAAGTCTTAAGTCTCTTGAATATGTGATTGATGCAGGAGATCAGGAAAAGCTGGAAATCTATCCAGATGCCATAAATACAACATACTGTAGGAAGGATAGAATTCATGGCCTCCAAGTCATCATGCCCTGCTGTCACACAAAAATTTATCATTTGGATTTCCATTTTGCACAAAGATCCAAGCTACTATCAAAAATTCAGCCACATCTCTGCCTCCAGAGGGCAATGTTGGACATGCACAGACATTACCTACAGCTCAAGAGCCAAGGAGTGCTCTGAACGTAAGTTATTCTCAGTGTTCCGTAGTCTTCTGGACAGGGATTAAATTATTATGAAAAGTGGAAAGGGAGCCTACATAAATAAACTAGCTATAAGCTACGACCTCACTGAAGATGCAAGGAGCTTTGAGCCTTTCTGTATCAGTTCATGCTTCAACTCAACAAAAAGGCACTCTGTCTGCAGGGTGGAGAATCCTTTGATTCAGCCCACCAGATTTGTCACCCATCTGTGTGGCCTGAAGAATAATCACTGTTACATTTAATTTGCTTCTTTTCTTTGAATAGTGAAGGTTGTTTATTTGGTTTGGAAATGCCTTCCCAAACATATCCCAAATATATGAGCCATTTTTATTTTGAATGAACATGTCCAGGCTTTCTCCCAGAGGAAATGTGGTCAGTAGTCTTTATTAATTCATCAGATAATGAAAAGCACTGTTGATTCTGAATGCAAAGGGCACCCAAAGAGTCTTTACAAGAAGACGTTTTACAGGAAGATATACTGAAAGGGGTGTTCACCCTGTACAATTTTACACAGAGCAAAAACTACATGCTATCCAGGCAAATCAGAAACCCATAAAATGACCACATACGCAGATTTTAAATGGACAAAAACAAACAGTCTTAAAGGAACAGTTTAGTTCAGTCTCTATCTTTCTTTTTTTAAAAGGTTTGTTGAATGTCCAAGGAAAAAGCAAGGCCTGAGGTGCCAAAAAGTGAAGATGCTTTTGGGATCTGACTGGCACTTGTTGGCCACATAACTTTTGGAAATTGCTCCCAACATGGTCTAAGTTACAGTTCTTGAGCACCTATTTCAATGCTCAGTGCACACTCAACTTGAATGTCACAGATTATTCACAAGATTAAAAAAAAAAAAATCTTTCCAAAGTAGGTCACAGTATTCTTTCGCTTGATATGAATTCGTCTTTTCACACAGGGACCAAGATTTGGTCATGTAGGCTCACGATTGTTCTAAAGGGCTTTGTTAGACTCATTTAAAGAAATCCTGTTCTTCCTATTAATTTTGTCCAAAAAAAATACAGTTAGAAAAAGAACGTGATACTACAGCTACAGTTGCTGACAAGGCCTTTGTCAAACCTTTCAACAAGACCCCTATTATGTAGCCCGTGTAAAATAAATCTTTGTTAACTCTGGGAACATGCAGTACATTGAGAACCCAAGAAAAGCTCTGAGATAAGATCTCAAGAATCAGAAAAATAGTGCATAAGAAATCCAATGTCAGAAAGCCAGGGGCTACTCCTAACTCCAAGAGGTTACAGGATCACCTTACTACACTGATGTTTGCCTAGAGACCTTACAGAAATGGAAAGCAGTAAAGTAAGGCCTTTCACTGTTAAGAAAGTCTGCAGGACCTTACTGTGAACGTGAACCTGCTTTCCTAGCACCTCTAAATAGAAACAAACGACAGGGAGCAGAGTTGGCATTTATACATGACAGTGTAACAGTCTGTCAAAGAGAGAAAGAAAAGAAAGCCTTCAACAATACTAGGATGCATGAAAGATCTCAGGAAGAACTGTGACTTGCTTCTCCACCTTGCCAAACACTCTGGGGAAAGCAGTAATATTTTTGAGGAAAGAAAGTTGACCACCTCAAGATAATTAAGCCTAGTACACCAACAGCTGAATGTCATACTTACCCAATTCCTAAGTAGGTCCCTGCCTACCAAGAATTACCTGTGCTAATAAAACAATGCCCAAGACAAGCGCAGTTGGGGGGTTTAGCCAAGGCCAAGGCAGGATAGGGTGTTTGCTTGAATTTAGTGGGATATATTTATGTGGTCTGGAGTAAATTCTCTTTCAAGTTAAGTCGTTACTGGCCATCCCAGCCTAGAAATGGCTTCCAAGAATACTGTTACCACCCATTATGGGTCTCACCCTCCAGCATGACTTCAGTGTTTAAGCACTGACTGTCTTATTGCATTGTAGATAGAACATGAATGAGTCCTATGGTCCCAGCATCGCAACTATGTGCAAAGTAGGAGACAGCTACATCTACGGATGCAGGTACACGTTCCATGTATCCCAACATGTACAACCCTGTCTTAGTGTAACCGATGCATCTTGTGTAGATGCAGTTTGGTAGTTCCGGATGAAATGGCAAGCTGAATCGGCACTCGTGAATTAAGAAACTTGAACGCTACTGTAAAGCTGAATGATCTTTTTCCTCTGAATGCTGTGTAATTCCCTGACAGTAAACCTGACATAGGATTTGGAATAGGGTCTCTTCCAGAGAACCTGGGCTCGAACCATTAGGTTTCAACAGAATGGAGTTATGTACTACTCAAAATGAGGACGTCAGAGAAGGAGAAAGGCATGGAGGGCATGTGCCCACGAGTATGTGAGAAGCCCAGCTCATCGTAGCCTGAAGCTCCCCTCATCTGTGGTGGCTGGAAACAGAGGCAGACAAGCTGAGCTCCAGTCTGAGCTGGCAGCACATCAAGCCAGCTGCCAACAGTGGCTACAGCTGTGCACCAGAGGACAAACAGCACATATCCTTGGTATTGAACAAGAGTGACAAAAAAAAAAAAAAAAAAAAAAAAAAAAAAAAGGCTTTCCCGTCATGCTGGTTTGGGCTATGACACAGACAACAGACCCACCTCTGGATACAAAGAGGGGGGGCACCAAAGCTACCTGTGAGGGCAGTGTATGGGAGTCCACACTCTCCCTCCCATGGCGACTCTGGGCTCATTTACTTAAAAGCCACTCCCAGAAGATGAAACAAGCCTGGCCATGAGTCGATGATTACAGAGGTTGGATGGCAGACACAAGGGAGTTCAGGACATTCCCTCCGCTTTTGTGTTTAATGAACGCCCGGCATCCAGACTAGCAAGAATAGCTAAGTAAGTGCTTTACAGTGATGATGCGGGATATGTAAGTGAAAGGAGTTTTTTAGTTAAAAATTTCTTTAAAAAAATTAACAGTGACCTCATTCCCAACGTAAGCCATCTCAAAATTATTCTTGACAGCCCACTGAAGATCTGGTTTTTCACACATTCTCCCCATTTGGGTCTAGACCATCGCTTAGACTCCTTTCCAAAATTATGGGTTGCAGATATCTTACTTGGAATCGCTCATCAGTCTCATTCTCTCCGATCTGTCTCAGAAGATCCCCACTGGCTTGTCCGATGCTTCCAGCAGCAGTCAAAACTGTCTGTCGAGGCTACAACAAAGAGCACACACTGGTTGGAACGAAAACGCAGTTCCTCGAAAGTGCCATCAGACAGCTAACCCCTCAGGATTGGCTCACCTACAAGAGAGTCTCAGACCATCTGCCAGATGGGAGACCTAAATACCCTGGTACAATCTGTGCAAGGAAGGGCCTGATGTCTTATAAACCAGCAACAGGTAGACAGACTTGAAATGTTCAATCAATGAGTTTTGCTCGGCGGGTAGGGAGGTGATAGGCACTTTACGGAAATTAGGGCACAAACTTGAATCCCCTTTAAATGTGTATTGACCATATGTGTTAGCTTCTGAAGTTGTATCTGATCAAGTACCCCGGGGTGAGGGGAAAGGGAAATTTCCTACTAAGAGCTCAACCAATCCCAAAAGTTGAACTACAGATTCCGTACCCAGTTCACCAACTCTAAGCCCCACAGTTTGGTAACATGCCCCATCAAGATGGAAGGAACAGCTCAGGGAGCAACAGCCCTGTAGCACTCAAGGTGGCACCTGCCACCCAGGACCTGGGTGACCGTGTGCCCCAGGAGCTCACCTCTCCAGAAGTAGGCTGCACAGCTTTAAGCAAGTCTGACACTGCCCCCGCGAGGGTCCTCGCGGCTCTGAGCAAGTCCTCCCCACTGCCCACTTCGTCGTCCATCAAGGCTGCCAAAAGCTTCACGCCCTTGGACATCTCCGTCAGGTTGGAAGAAATGGTGGTGATTGCACATCCCACTGCTGTGTAGTCGGTGTCTGCAGGGTCACCTGGGACAGAGAAGGGAGGGTGGTGAAGGGTGAGGAGAGCCCAGATGGGCGATGGCATCAGCCCGCACTGTGCAGGAGTCGGACACAAAGCTGGATGCAAACAGGGAGACACATGGTTTCCTGTCTCCGAGGTGCTGCCTCTCCCAAATCTTTTGCCCCAAGGCCTCCTAAGCTGAAATACTGAGCACGAGCACTGGCATAGTCCCCAGGTCTTGGCATCCCATGGCCCTTTCCGTTAGGTCCGTGTCAGCAGCTTAGGCCGGTCAGTTCTGTTCCTGAAGCATTGAAATGCTGCATCATGAGGCCGAGACATTTCTGGGCTCTCACCTGACAGCGCAAGGTGGGAGTCACGCTGTGCCACAAGACAGAAGGAGGCACACGTGATGGGTCTATTCATCCAAAGCCAGTTTTAGACTGTAAGCCCCAGAAGGGAGACACTAGTCTCCATACACTTTGAGGCACGTCCATCATGCTGATGAACAAGGAGGAGAGCTATGTAAGTGCTTTTTGAAGGATGCATGATATCTATGGAAAGGAATGAGATGTTCCCCACCTTTCTCCTGGGTCAGTGCAAAAAACTGCCTGAAGCACTCAGTGTGCCTAAAAATAGACCAGCCTCTCATTATATGAAAATCTGTTGTTTCAATCAAAGAAGAGTCCTTTTTTTAAGAAGCAAACCACATCACAAAGCCCTCAGAGACTTACCGGCAGTGAGGTTAACTACTGAAGCTGTTCCAGCTGTGATCGCATCGACCTGGGAGTGGATTTCGTGTTTGGATTCATCGACTTTATTCTGAACCCATACCCGGGACGCCTGCAAAAGCAGACAAGTATATGACACAGTCACTATAGGCATGGGATTGCTCAGGACACCAGAGAGGTCACACTATAAAACAATACCAAGATTTTGTCTATACTCTGGGCTGGCACCAAAGAGGCCCAGAAGTCAGCCATGCCCTTCACAGGCCTCTTGCTCATTCACTGATGCTGGATGGCATGGGAGTTCTCCAGGTTTCTTCCACTGCTTTCTCTTTAGCTTTTAGGATCTTAGAAAAATTCTACATGGTTTTATTTAGGTAAATTCAGTAAAAAATAAGAATAATTAATGTCTCGTGATAATATTGCACATCAGCACGAACAATTGTTGATAATTTCCACCTACACTTTTAGCGAGCAGGGTGACAATTAGGGTATTTCAGCTCATGGGTGTTCTCTGTCAGCAGAAAATTTGTCTTTTATTAACAACATGAATGGGGTGTCGATGCAATACCTGTCCTGGAAGGACCTGGGGGTTGGTGGGTTAAGACCTCTATTCTAGACCCAGTTCTAACACTAACAAGAGACATGACCTTGGGCAAACAGCATCTATGTCCTGTGCCTCCTGTTTCTTCTACTGTAGGAATTCAATGGTCTTTAAAAACCTTTCCAGATCTTCGACTTTATGTTCACTGGAAGCTATAAATAGCAAATTCTCTATTTCCTGGCATTTCTGAGGTTAGCCAATAAATGATCGTTTACATTCATAAGGATGACCCTGTGGTAACATCAGATGCTGACTTGCTTCCCAAAACATTCCCAAAATATTCATCGAGATTTAGGATATGTCTAGCACTAATATTTTTTGTATACTAGTTCTTTAAAAATTGGTAAAGCAACAATGTTAAGTCCAAATATTTTACATTTAAAAAAAAAATTGTGTTGTTTTGAGAGGGTGTCAGCATGGGAGGGGCAGAGAGCGAGGGAGACAGGATCCAAAGCACGAACCGTGAGATCATGACCCGCACCAAAGTCAAAGACTTAAGAGACAGAACCACCCAGGTGCCCCAAGTCCAAATATTTTAAAACTATCTCACAATAGTGCTGGATATGGAAGGGTGTCTGCCTTATGTATTTTTAGTCTGGAGTTTCCCCTTGCAAAATGTTTAATGATCTCAGGTACTTGGGAGACAAAACACTGAGTACAATTGCACCTGCAGGTATACAAGTATGCAAGTGAGAAAACACAGTGCGCAGGAAGGACTTAGAGGGCAGTTATGCTTGCTGGCCAACGCGAGGCTAAATACTGCACTTGGCTCTGGGCTATGATGGCCCTGTCAGTCCTAACTCGGTGGTTTTCAGTCATGACTGCCCATTAGAACCACCTGGGGAGATGAAAAAAGCAGGCCACGCCCTCAATGACATGGATTGATTTGGGCCTCAGCCTTTAGCCTCAAAGCTCAAGTCTGAACCAACTTTAAGCTCCTACAGATAACTGGAATATGCAAAGCAGGGCAGAGAATGGCAGTGCTAGTCCTTCAGCAACTTTCATGTGCACATCAAACAGCTGGGACCTCCACTAACATGAGTTTCCTGATTCAGAGGGTTGGGATAAGGCCCCAGATTCCACACCTCTCAAGAGATCTTACGTACTGCCAATGCCACTGGTCCATGGGCCACCATTTGAGTAGGGACAGGCCAGAGAATTTCGTGCAGCAGCACCTACAGAAAGGCAGCTATTTACCCCGCCCTACTGAAAAGCTGAACAATCAGGCAGTGGTTCTGGAAGCACAGTCCTCAGAGAGCAGCAGAGCACCTGAGGACTTGTTGCAAATGCAAAGCCTCAGGCCCTTCCCCAGACCTACTGAGTGAGAAAAAAAAGACATGGAGCGCAGCAATGTGTTTTAACAAGCCTTTCCAGGTGACTGATGCAGGCTAACGTCTGAGAAGCACTGACCTAACAGCTAATACTTGTTGAGCTCGGTGTGTTAGGTAGTGTGCTAAGAATGCCACACACGACGGGATTACCACGTCTTCACAAGGACCCCGTGCATGTATGACAAAATGGAGGCTTAGAGAGACTTAGTTGCCTGGATTCACATAGACACTAGCAGTGGAGCTGGGATTTGAGCCCAGATCACTTGATTCCAGAGTTCAAGTTCTTGGCCCCACAATTCTCTTCCTGTGGGTACCACCCCACTATAAAGCCTCAATATAGTGAAAACAAAAAAGCAAAAAAAACAAACCCTAGGTTTCCACTTCCCCTTATTGGAGGTGAATGCAGACAGAATGCAACACCCAGCTTTTTTGCCAGGGCAGAGACACGGAACTGACAACCACGAACAATACTCACCATATCCTGGCCTAGGGGTGGCAGTGAATCCAGCTCGCTGAGGTCATCCTGGGCCTGCTGGACAGCGTGCATGCTTGTGTTGATAGTCCCCATGAGAGCCTGCTGGGCCGAGGTCTGCAAAGGCAGATGACCACAGGGCAATCATACCTTGGCTGCTGGAACTGACACTACCCTTTATACAAAACAAGGCCACACTGAACTCTGGGCTCAAGAGAGAGTGGCTCACGGTGGGTCTCAACAACCCCAACCGCGTCCCATTTCAAGCAAGGGGCTGATTGTATCAACGGAATGCTTGATATGGGTGTTTGCAATACAGAGGTTGTGATCAGGAGCGTGTGGAGCTTAATTAGGTGACAAAAAGCCCAGAAAGAATTCTTGCAGGGAAGCTACCCCACTCTGAGTACTGAGGACAAAAGATCTCAAACATAGGAAACACACGTTACCCACAGAACTGTTCTTAGTAAATAAGGACAGATTCCACCCAAAACCCATAGTCAACGGGCTTCTTCAGAGTCAAATTTCTTCTGAGCTTATAGGCTTTTCAGCTCTTAACAAGTTCTTCCCCAGAAGCACATGATTCCTTGAGAAGGCAGACCAGACCAGCAGCAGGAGAAGAAGCAACAATTCACTCAGGGCAAAGTGTGGATCACTACAGACCTGGTCTATTTCTAAGACCTTCTAAGGGGTACCTGGGCTAGTTAGCAGCTTGATGCTGTGAAGGCAGGGAACCAGGGTTCTATAGCTCTGAATCACCAGTCATGTGGAGAGGTCATGGCTGTTCTCCAGCCCCAGAGGACACCTGTGATCAGGGAGTTACTAACCCACCTCCTTCCCTCCTTCCCTCCTTCCCTCCTTCCTTCCTTTCTATTTATTTGAGAGAGAGAGATGGAGAAAGAGAGAATCCCAAGCAGGCTCCAGGCCATCAGCGCACAGCCCCATGCCAGTCCATCTCACGAAACATGACATCATGACCTGAGCTGAAATTAAGAGTTGGAAGCTTCACCGACTGAGCCCCCCAGGTGTCCCGAAGCATCTGGTTTAACAGGAGCACCGGGGAGTCAGGCGTCAGGACGGCACAGCTGAAGAGCCATGGCTCAGATGGGAGTTAGTGAGAACACGATGACACACACAAGCTATCGCCAGGGCTGGTGTCCCCCCCCCCGCACATCAGAGGTGGCGCACTGATGTGCAGGGCAAGCGTGGGGGAAGTCTCACCAGCGGGGGCATGTGGCCCCGGTGCATCTGCCCAACCATGACCTGCTGTTGCGGGGAGGGCATGCTGCCGACGTTGAAGGTCTCAGGCCCACTGGAGCCTGAGCGCATCACGGCGGGCAGTGCCACGGAGCTGTGTTCCACCTTTCCAGTCCGATTGAACTGCTGCTGCAAGATGGTAGACCTGCAGGGGACAAGGGTCTGGTCACTGGGAGGTGGCCACTCGCAGGGAGTGTAATGATAAGATAGCATAAGTGCCACAGCAGTTTGCTGCGTTATGCTGTGGAGGTCAATTCACAAGAGACATGCACAGACAGGACTGTGAATGAAGTGATACTCAAATACCCTGAAGAACCCGGAATCTTTTTTTTTTTTTTTTTTAAGTTTATTTATTTATTTTGAGAGTGGGCAGGAGGGGAAGAGAGAGAGAGAATGATATTCCCAGGCAGGCTCTACACCATCAGCATGGAGCCTGATGTGGAGCTCGAAGTCACAAACCGTGACATCATCACCTGAGCTGAAACCAAGAGACAGACACTTAACCCACTGAGCCACCCAGGCTCCCCGAACCCTGCATCTTTTTATAATTATTACTATAAATAACCATTCCCAACGGATTCATGATATAATGCAACTAGTCCTTCTTAAAGACTTCCATGCCCCTCCCCGCCCCCCTCCCCGGCCGCCCAAACCAACACATAGATATTCCTCTAACAACGACGTTCCAGGTCTAAGAAAAAGTTTAGGATACAGTGATCTATTAGTTGGTAAATCCTACCTGAAAGAGCATTCATTCAACAAATACCTACCATGGGCCAGGTTCTATTCTAAGCACTGGAGACACAGGTCATTTACTCTTCTTGGTTGAAGGGGGAAGTGTAGAAAGGAACTAAAAGAAAATCTCCCACAGCTTATCTCTCCTTCCCCAGGTCCAAGGCCACTGACCACAGAAGGTGTTTAAACACCTTTGGAGACTTGATGATATGACAGACTTTGGCACCTCCTCCAGAGGACTTCAACTAAAGTCTGGGAAGATTCCTAGGATATCTAGTTTTAAAAAAAATAACTTTTTACTTGTTCCTATTTACTTAGAACGAGAAGTAAAGGACTTTGAGCATATGAAGGTGGTATATCTGCCACAGCTCCCCAGAGGGCACACCCGCAAAGGAGAGTCTGGGGGAGTGTGTGTGTGTGTGTGTGTGTGTGTGTGTGTGTGTGTTGGGGGGGGGGGTTGTAGGGGGCAGATTGGGTGAGCAGCTGCACTAAGAAGTCAGGCCTCTGTTCTAGGGTTTTCCCACCATCACAGATCATTCCTTATTGCTCAGGGCAAAATTCATGAGCCATGCTAGGATATCAGACAGCAGGCATCCATGGAGGGACAGTGGAAGGGTTGGCACCAAGGGGGGTAGATATAGGGGTTCCAGTAGGAAGTCATCTGCAGTCTGTGATCTCAGCTGATGTCTGATGCAGGGAAAAGTGGCAGTTCTTCTGATGGGGACCACTCTGGACCATTCCTCCTCTTTGCTGTGACCAAATCTCACTGTGATGCCCTAGGCAGTGGGAAGGGGCTACAGGAATCCCAGGCAGAAGAGGCCCCAGTGCTCTAGGCTCATACAGTTACTCAGCTGCTCTTACAAGTCCAAGGGCAACACAGCCCTCTGAGGGAACAACTCACCCTGCCAGAAAGCACTAGCTTACTGATTTCCATCTACAGTCATTAGTAATTCCAAGGACTTAAGATGTTCTTCAAGAGGGTAGCAAGTACGTGAAATGCATCACATCACGTTTGGTTCCAAACTGTGTACTAAAATAGGGGACACAAGGAAAATCACCTTCAAGGTAATTATGAAGCAAATTGGGATAAAGTGACGGATTGTGGAAATGTTAGAGAAGCAATTATTATGACTTAGCAAGTTCGATATGCTTGAATATGCTAGAACTTTCTGGCAGTGTCCTAGAAGACACATCACAAGATCCGAACTGACTCCTGACTCTGCCACATGTATGCATCTCAAGTAACTTCTGTGAGCTTTGGTTTCTTCAGTCATGAACTGGTAATGATATCTGGTCTACCTCTTACATCGGGGGGTTGTTATTGGGATCAAAGGAGACAGCATGCTAGATACACAGAGTGTAGACAAGATGACTTAATGCTCTACGTAACGTAACAGGAGCAAGTGCTCAGACTTCCCCAAAGTATCACTAATTAGATGTTATTTAATTTTAATACATCTCAGGTTCTTCACCTATAAAATGAAGTTAAATTGAGACTATTCTGAATTGAAAATGATAAGAGCAGGAAATATTTATGATGTGCCAGGCACCATTTTACATGCTTTATTAACAACTGAATCATCAAAATAAGACTTACAAGGTGGTACTATCCTTATTCTCATTTTACAGTTGAGATGAAGGGGCAGAAGAAATTTGTAATGTCCCCAAGGCCACACATGAAAAAAAGAGACCTGAGATTTGAACCCACTTAAATCTGGCTCCAGAGTCCATGTTTTTAACCATTTGTGCTGCCTCATGACACACGTGGCATGTAGTAAGAGTTCTATAAACAGTAACTCCTCCATCAGCTAGACCCCTGCCCCACGGGCACAGAACTAAACAGAGGCCCACTCTCCAGCCTTTGATGAAAATGACGCAGGTTATCAGATTTCACTGAGCTATTGCAGAACAGGATTCACGAATACTCACTGTGTCCAAAGATGGGAGTTAAAGACCACATCTTGCTCAGTGTCTCCCTGAAATCCATAGCCGCCTCCTCCCACAAGACATACTCAACACTGAAAATGATGGTCTGGGGACCACACTTCCAGAAGACTCCTCTATATCATCCACTGTCATCTCCGCCATGTTTCGGACTTCAGGGTAACTGAGCCCCGAGGTGGCACGAAGAAACCTGCCCATTTAGGGAGAAGGGGGTTCTCCAGCATTCTTAATAATACTTACTTCTTCGGGGAAACAGACTCTTCCAGCATAGTCGACTCCTCATCCCCCTCTAATCCAAATCTATCTTTGCTTTGTTTCTGAGGTAGAACGAGACCAAAAACAAGAACAAGAACCCACAAAGTCAGCAGGTTTTGACACCAGAACCTCTGAAGATACCTCTTAGAAGGAGCTACACACAAGCAACAATATTGAGGTTTACCCAAAATTCCTTTATTGGACGAAGGGATAGGTCAACAAAAACAAAAGCGATACGAAATACATTATTTAACGTAATATAGAGATGTTCTAGTAGATATACTGATGTTCTGGTAGAACTTGGTTATCTCAGTGGGCTGTATCTTGAAGTCATGGTCAATCATAGCATACCACTATGGCATATAACCCCGTTAAAATTGGTAAAAAATTTTTTTCAGGAAAAATACCAAGAACATTTTCAGACCCTCAACCTGGGTTTCTTTTTTTTTTTTTAATTTTTTTTTTTTATGTTTATTTATTTCTGAGACAGAGAGAGACAGAGCATGAGAGGGGGAGGGGCAGAGAGAGAGGGAGACCCAGAATCGGAAGCAGGCTCCAGGCTCCGAGCTGTCAGCACAGAGCCCGACGCGGGGCTCAAACTCACAAACTGTGAGACCATGACCTGAGCCGAAGTCGGCCACTCAACCGACTGAGCCACCCAGGCGCCCCTCAACCTGGGTTTCTAAAGAGGCTAGAAAGCATAACCTAACTACCTAGAGAGGAAGCTGCTGAGGGGTTAGCTAGTCTCATTCAACAGCTAAGTGAGGCACTACTGTTCACTACCTGGCAATAATAACACAAATATGAACTGCAGCTAAAATGCAAGTTCTCGTAGGATCTTGAGACGAAGGACTACACACTCAAGTGATCTGAACATTAATATTAAATTCTGGAATCAAGTAATTCAAATTAGGTTCCACTCTTCCCATCCAGGGAGCAACATCATTCAGTGTTCTAAAACAGCAGCTTTTCCAACGTGCATCAGTATGAAATACCTTTTTGAGGATGATGTCGATGTAGCCTGCAATCAGCTGGGATATTTGCTCTCCCTCAGTGGTTTGTACTGAATAGTAGCTTTCTTGATACTCCCCAAAATCCTGAAAAGACAGCATTAGAAGAAATAGAACTGTGTTATATTTCCGCAGTTTTAAAGGTGAACAGGTCCAGTCTGGGAGCAAGATGACATAGACTCGCTTTCCCTTTCTCTTTGCTTCTAAACACAAATGAACACCCTAAAATTTGTTCAACAAGTAGTAAAAGGGCTCTGAAAGCTGGAAAGGTAGACTGGCTAGAAACCACAGTACTTGAGAAACCACTGTCTAGGAGTTCTTGGGTTTTCTTTTATAATCTGTTAGCCTCAAGGATGGGTGCCTGAAACCCAGAACCTCCAACAGGCAGGATTTCAAAAATTTGTTCTTTCCCGCCAAAGGACCAGGAGAGGAAAAGCCCAAAAGAGATCTATCTGACAGTTTCAACCCAGCTTCAAAACCTGGGCTGGTGTTCGGCAGCTGCTGAGCAGGAGAAGCCCAGCATCCCAGTCCCTGCTCCACGACCCAGACAGGCAGGTGGTCTGGTCCTTTTGCAGCAGTGGTCACAGTGAGGCCTTCTGTCTTCCTTCCCTCCACCCACTGGGAGACACAGAGACAGGCCTGTGGCTTCTGCCTACCCCAACAAAGGCCACACAGCAACAGCGGGTGCTCCAAGGAAGTACTTTCCCAAACAGCACCATCAGGGTTTGAGCAAGAACCCCAGTAGCGTCACAACAAAGCAATCCAGAATAGCACTAACAGGGCTCAGAAAATAAGCTGTCATTGTAAGCAAAGCCCACAAAAGGAGGCCACAACACTACACACTAAATCTAAACAAGGTGATTGTCAGATACAACAAAAATGAAGATGAAGAGTCTAATAACCAACATGTCCAGCTATAATTAAAAAAATCACTACTCATATCAAGAACCAAAGCAACTATGATATGAGTAAGAAAAAATCATCAATGGATGCCAATACTGAGCTGAATCAGATATTAGAATTATCTGATGAAGATTTTAAAGCAACCATCCTAAAAAAATGTTTTGACGATCAATTACAAAATTCTCCTGATACAAAAAGGAGGTTTCAAGAAAGAAACAAGTGAAAAGAACCATATAAAAATTATGAAAGTGAGGGGCGCCTGGGTGGCTTGGTCGGTTAAGTGTCCGACTTTGGCTCAGGTCATGATCACATGGTCCGTGAGTTCGAGCCCTGCGTCGGGCTCTGTGCTGACAGCTCAGAGCCTGGAGGCTGTTTCAGATTCTGTGTCTCCCTCTCTCTCTGCCCCTCCCCTGTTCATGCTCTGTCTCTCTCTGTCTCAAAAATAAATAAACGTTAAAAAAAATTATGAAAGTGAAAAAATGTAATAACCAAAACAGAAAAACTCACGTGATAAGGTAAACACTGTGGAGATGACAGAGCATATAGTCAGTAAACTTGACAAAAAGATTAATAAAATTTAGTCAGTTTGAACAGTAAAAAGAATAAAGACTAAACAAAAGCCAACAAACAAACAAACAAACAAACAAACAAACAACTTACAAACCAGACCTTCAGGGATCTGGGAGGGCAGTAACAAAAGATGTAACACTCATATCATCAGAATCCCACAGTGAGAGAATGTGGGACAAAAAAAAGTATTAAAAGAAATAATGGCTGAAAAATTTCCCAAATTAAAGAGATACAGCTACAAACTCAAGAAGCTGATCACAATCCAAATAGAATAACTCCTAATAAATCCATACCAACAACTTAAGGAAGGGACACATTATCTACTAATGAACACCAACTTGAATGACCACTTCTACTCTGAAAGCAAGGAGGCCAAAAAGCAGCAGCACGTTTTTCAAGGGCTAAAAGAACTGTCAATATTAAATACTATACCTGTCAAAATTATCCTTTATGAATCAAAGGGAAATAAGGACATTCTCAGATGAAGGAAAAGTAAGACAATCTGTTGTGAGTAAATCTACCTATCTTTAAAAAATGGCTAAAGGAAGTTCTTCAAACAAAGAAACTGGTAACAGAAGAAGGCTGGGAAGTTTCAAAAGAAAACAACAGTGGGATAGATAAAAATAGAAGTAAATGTAGTAACCTCTCCTTCACCTCATGAGTTTTCTTTAATTGTATTCTATGGGTGAAGCGAAGGTCTAATACCATCTCACGTGGTGTTCAATGGATACAGAAGTATTTCTTTGAAGAGTTATAGTCAAAAAGTGAAGAGTGTAAAGAGACCAAAATAGAAGTAAAGTTTCTAGACTTTTCTTAAAGTGTAAGTATCCACACCTGTAGGCTTTGATTTTCTTATGTATATGGTAATATCTAGAGCACTAAGAACACTAAGCAAAGATATAGGCTTGAAACATTATTAAGAAATAAAAATGGAGCTCTAAAAAATGTTTATGTAACCTAAAAGAAGGAAAACAGAGGAAAAATAAGCAGAGGGAGCATAAAGAGAAAAGTACTATAAAATGGTAGCGTTAAGCCCTAACATATCAATAACTAGACTGAAATAAAAATGGTTTAAATAGGCCAATTAAAATAGATTGACAAAGTGGATTAAAAGAAAGCACAATCCAACTTTATGCACTCTACAAAAAACTTATCTCAAGTACAATATAGGTAGGTTGAAAGTAAAAGGATGAAATGATATATCGTGCAAACATTAATTTTAAAAAGCATGAATGGCTCTATCAAGACAAAGCAGACTTCAGAGCAAAAAATGTATTAGGAACAGAAGAATATAATGATAAAACAATCTCTCCATGAACATGACAGAGGGATCTTAAATGTGCAGGCACCAAGAGAGCTTCAAAACACATGAAGTAAAAAGTGATAAAGATGAAAAAAGAAATAGAAAAATCTGTAATTCTTATTGGGATGCCGAAGACTGGAACAACACCATCAACTAACAAGGTTTAACTGACATTTACAGAACACTCCTGTCAAGTACTCAGGGAACATCTCCTAGAAGGACCATATCCTGGGATGGAAAACAAATCTTAAAATTCTAAGACTTGACATTATACAAAGTATGTCCTTCAACCAAAACAGAATCAAACTAAAAATCATTAACAGGAAGACAACAGGAGAATCTCCAACATTTGGAAGTTAAATTAAGGCTCGGAGTGGAAAGAAATATCACATGTGACAAACTTTAATTCAACTTTAATAAACGGCATTGATGATATTCTTTCTCTCTTGTGCTTGAGGTAGTTACTGCAACTCATCACTATTTATCTTCAAAGTAACTTTTTGTTTTCAACAAAGTGGGAATTGGACCTAGTTCTAAAGGACCAATAACTCTAAAAGGTATATAATAAAACACAGCGGGCCCCTGCCCTAGCCATTCCCATCTTTACTCTCCACCCCTCCCATTCCCACAGGCAACTACCTTGAACCCTTTCAGCAGTTTCTTATAAATAACATGTTTATATAGGTTTCTTGATTTTTCTGTTTTACAAGTTATTCACAACTTCCTGTCACGTAAGACAAGGATACAGTTCTCTAAGTAGGAATACCCCCTTGTAAAGGCCATGTACCGACAGCTGTTACTGACTACAGGATAGAAGAAGGTATATTTTCTGATGATTCCTTCCAAGTGGCAAGAGTCTATGAACCACTGATCAAACTAGATAACTAAAGACTCCCTGTAAAACCCATTCCTTATATCTTTTTTTTTCTTTTTTTTTGATGGCCTATTGGGAGATCTTACCTAGATACAAGCTGATATTTCAAGCTGATATTTCACTAGAGCTGGAGGATAGTACACTTCAGGAGCGCTAAGGAGATGGAGAAATTTCTACACTGATATCTCTTATTACTCAACTAGCCCTACAAAATAACAGCCCTATCAATTCTCACATGTCAACGTAGCAATAGTTAAGGTAACAACACAACTATACTCTGCTAACAACTATTAAGGTCTCAAGGCCTGGGACGACTACATTCTCCCTACTTTCCACATATTTCACACTAAGAATGTTATCATCATCATCTTGTTTGATCTTAGCAACTCTGTCAAACACGTATTATGATACCCATGTTAAAGCTAATGACATTAAGTCTCAGAGTGGACAGGCGACTCGGGCGAGGGTACAGAACTGGGAAATGACCAGCTGCTTTTGAATACTACCCCAAAGTCTATGCCATTGCCACTATACAGCATGCTGTTTCTAGGCAGGTTGGGAAAACACACCTCAGTGAGATGTCACAATGCTCAGGAACTTCCAAAACAACTAGATAAAGAGGGAACCTTGGATCAGCCTCTGAGCATTAGAAAGTTTCCTTTTAGGGCATGCTTAGACACAGCATCAGGAACCTAGAAGACTGGACCAGTCCCTGCTGTCTCTGAATTTCCACCTCTGTCTCTCTCCACACTGCTCCCTGAGAAACTCAAGGGGCTTGCATCCCCTCTCCTGCCCCACAGAACCACCCAAGGCCATGTTAGTCCTCCCTGTTGCCGGTCTGTACCAGCGTGAAGCTCTTGGGTGAGGCTGCCCAGCGCTTGACGGTGGTGAGCGGCCACTCCTGTAGCACTTCCTTGGTCTTCTCATCCACGCGCATCACCGAGTCCTTAGTGATGCCCAGCAAGCGAGGCACAAGCTTGTTCTTGCCTTTCATCTTTTCCTGAAACAGGAAATACCAAGCATAGCTACAGTTTATCACAGTGAAAAACTAGCAACAACTAAAAATGTCAACAACAGGGGATTTCTTAAGTCAATCAGGGTATATATAGTCAAGTAGCCAAGTATTCTACAACCATTAACAATCCTATGATTGGAGGGGTTCCTGGGAGGCTCATTTGGTCGAATGTCTGACGCTTGATTTTGGCTCAGGTCATGATCGCAGGGTCGTGGGATTGAGTCTCAAGTTGGGCTCCATACTGAGTCTGGAGCCTGGATTCTCTCTCTTTCTCTCCCTCTCCGCCCCCCTTTGCCCCTCTCCCCCACTTGCACACTCTAAGAAATAAACATAAAATTGTTTAAAAAAATATGATTGGAAAACAATTGGATTCATGGCAATAAATTTGTAGTAGAGTATAAAGTAAAAACCGTTTGTACAGCATGATCTTACATAAAATAAAATTTTAAAAACAAATTTTTAAAATAAAATTCAAAAAAATTTAAAAATAAAAATTTCATTACATGATAAAATGGTCACGATGATCATCTCAAATGATTTGTATTAATTTTCTTGTGCTTTTTTCCTTATTCTTCAAATTTCATTTAAAATCAATTCACTTAAAACTTCCCTTAAGAAATAATTTCACATTTATTTCTATTGTTATCAGGGAAAAAAAAAAAAAAACTTCCCAAATATTTGCTGAAACCTAGCAACGCCTAAATCGTTATTCTCGGAGGAATACACTTACAAATTAGCACACACCAATTCTGTATGCATACAAAGGGATAGGCAATTTTAAAATAATAGACATGTGCTAGGTAGTTAATATTATCCATTAATTTTTAGGGCAACCCTCAAACGTTGGGATCATCATCCTCATTTTGCAAATGAAGAGACCAGCCACTTGTCCAAGGCAAATAGTGAGCAGTAAAGCCATGATTTGAACACAAATTTCAGTAGCTCAAAACTGTCTCTCACTTCCAAAGTGGTCTGTCTACAACAGTGTACTGTGTTCTGGTGAAATCAGAGAAAAGACAAAAATTCACCCCCCCCACCCCTCCCGGCCGCAGCCCCCACTGGTAGTTCATAAGCCATCTGACAGTGAAGGTCAATGCATAGCCCCAGCTTCCTCCCAAGAGGAGGAGAGAATAAGATTGGGAATCTGTGTGGGTGTCTGAGAAAGGGAATAAGGCAGGGGAAGAAGCCCTCGGTACTTAAAAAATGAACCCTGAGAAGAGTCAGATTCTTTGTAAGGAGAGGCTGGTTCCCAAAGGGGTGAAATCCATGCAGGGTGGGTGATGCCAGCTAGTCTAATCTGGCTTCAGGAGCCACACTGAGATTTAGGTGAAGAAGTTCTAGGCAGTGAGTCACATAGGGTTGGCACGAGCCCAGCTGCTGGGACCAGGAAGAGGAGATGAAATAAAATATGGTTTGCAGCTGTTGCTTTCAGCCTTTTCCATCTGCACCTCCCCTCGAGGGGCTCTGGGGTGAGGGAATACAGAATTGTGACAGATTATGCTGACCCTTGAGGAGCTCACTCTGGACAGGAGAGGAAATCACAGTCAACAAGCAAACAACGTAGAGTGGGCATTCCGTCAGAAGATCATGATTAGGGGGAAGGGGATAGAAGAAACGCAGAAAATGCTGAAACCCAGCACCAGAGACCACTGTCAAGGATAAAATTGCTTCAGGGCCTGCCCACAAAATGCACAGCAGCTGGAGAAAGTTAAAATCAAGAAGCACTCAGCTCAGAGCTACTCACGTTGGTTCTTCTATGAAGTCCTGCCTTAGACCCACAGCAGTAGAGCCTCCAGGTTAGGAGAGGCGCCTTCTTCCTCCCTGTATCTCCCAATCTCAGCCCACCCTACACCTGGCCTTTCCAACCTTCGGCTACACAGACCAGCATCCTTTCATCTCCAGAAGCAAACAGGCCGGGCAGGCCCCAGTAAAGACCGGTCTCTCATGCACAGACACACACAGGGACTGTAGCTGCACTTCTGTAGAAACTTCTCTCCAGGTGGTCCTCATTAGGTTGATTTTGTTTTGAGGATGTCTTGGGCTTGCATAACTTAGAGGCAGGAGAAAGTCCGCATTCTACCAAGAAGGGGCAGGATTCATTAACAAGCCCCACCTCTCCTCTTTCTGGCGCATCTCAACCATGACTGTGGCCTCAGCCCTAGCAGCTGGTTGTGGTCAAGCCTGCTCTTCTTCTGACTCTTCCCACTGGTGTGGCGATTGGCTGATTCTCACATCACCTGTGCTTTACATGGGAGATTCAGAAAGGTGTGAGGGGATCCAAGAGGGTTAAGCTTTTGGCATGCATTGGCTCTAGGCCCCTGATTTGGATGTGGCCTAAACCTGTGATCCAACTGTGCTCACGAAAATTCTACCTTGGCTTGGTTCCAAAGTGCTGGCTTATATGCTCTGCTCTGTTATCAGCACACATATTTCTTTTAGGGGCATAGAAGAAAGGGATGGTTGTTCAAAAGCAAAACAGTGTTAAAGATCCTGTTCACTGGCCATTTTTCTCTAGCAGCTGGCAATCTATCTCGACTTAATTCATGATCCTGAGAGGCTCCGAATGCCCCTCTGTGATGTTTTTACAGTTAAGGGGAGAAGAGGGTCAGTCCCCAGGTATCTCACCTCAAGGCTCTGGTTGTGGCCACAGGGAAAATTCAAGACAAATTTATAAATGAGATAGGTTTCCACAGTAATTTCTTGGAATAAAACAAGATCCTTTGCAGTTCATGGGAAATGCCTTATCCTTGCTCATGGGGTTTTGATTAGCAGATCAAGATAAAATGCAAAAGGAGCCAATGAAAGAGGAAGCCTGTAGACATTTATAGCTTCCGTTCATGGAAATCTCATTTTTTTTATATTATCTCATTTAAACTTCATAAAATGTCACAATTTTACAGGTAAGCCAACAGGCGTAGAGTTGGAAGGTAAAGTAATTTACCTAAGGTAAAACTAAGTGGCAAAACCAGAATCCAAATCTAGGTCTTTCTTTTCAAAGCATATGTTCTTAGCCACTGAGAATACTGCCACATAAAGCTGTTCCCTATGGACTCATTATATGGCTTATGGACATTCTCTACATCAGAGTCAGCAAACTCAGCCAGTGCTAACACCCGCTTTTTGCCTGCTTTTTTATGACCTAAGAGTTAAGAGTGAATTTTCCATTTTTAAGCAGTTGAAAAAAAATCACAAGAGGAACAATACTATATGACATGTAAAAATTATACGAAATTCAAATTTCAGAGCCCATAAGTAAAGCTTTACAGGCATCTAACCAAGTTCATTCACTTAGGTATTGTCTATGGCTGCTTTCAGGCCACATGGGCACAGATGAATAGTATGGCCTGCAAAGCCTAAGATGAACTATTTGGCCCTTTATTGGAAAACTTCAACTCTTGTTCTACATCATGGATGCTAAAAGCCCGTTAGAAGTTGAAAGATTCAGGAGCCAGGGATAAGGAAGATGTGGACAGAGTTAAGGGGCTGGGATAATCTAAAATTTATCAAATATCCTTACTTTCCAGGCGCTGCACTCTACAAGCCATGAACACAAGTTTTCAGATGAAAGAAACTGAGGCTGAGGGGGCTTATGGAGGGCTCTCAAAGTCATACGAGTTTCTGGTGTTTCCCACATAGATGTATGCTGCTTTCCTGGATTCCAGGCCAATCTTCCTGACTCCCAACACCTAGGCACTTTCTTTTATAACAACAAAATATAATGCTCTGAATATTAGGACATGTTTACGGATATGGACGAAAACATGATAGAAGCACCTGTAAACATATCTAGCCACTCTGAGAATATCTATGATTAATCTTAAGGTTATGATTGTGTTCACTATCAATATTAAGATGTTTCATAAGTTGTAATTTCATTGACTTATTTACATTTCTAATAGCCTATATAAATAAGGATTGAGAAGCTGTTCACTCATTTTTAACTTCCTAAATTATGCCAATGCAACTCTTTCATAATTAACAGCATGTTTAGGTTGGGGTTCTAAAGAAATCTGTTATGTTATTTATACTTTTAAAAAACTTACCATCCCTTAGCCATACAATGTGTGTGCGTGTGTGCATGTATGCATGCGCTATTCTATGTGGGACCTCTTTTCATCCTATGTCTTAAATGATTGTGCTTATCTATACACACGCACATATGAATTCATTACATTGACATACGTTTGTACGTTTACTTGACCAACTTACTGATTTTAAAAATAACTCTAAAAGTTAAAATCACTGTGTATATTGTTATAACATGTACACAAACATGTAGGCTGAAATTATGCTAAGTGAATAGTTGATTTAATAATATTAACTGTTCTAGGGGCGCCTGGGTGGCTTAGGCAGTTAAGCATCTGACTTTGGCTCAGGTCATGATCTCTTGGTTTGTGAGTTTGAGCCCTGCTTCAGGCTCAGTGCTGACAGCTCAGAGCCTGGAGCCTGCTTTGGATTTTGTGTCTCCCTCTCTCTGTCCCTCCCATGCTCGTGCTCTGTCTCTGTCTCTCAATAGTAAATAAATGTTTAAAAAAATAATAATAACTGTTCTAATCCATGAACCTGGGACATCTTCCCATTTATTTGTGTCATTTTCAAATTTCTTTTACCAGCGCCTTAAAGTTTTCAGTGTATATATCGTTGACTTTCTTGACTAAATTTATTCCTAAGTAATTTATTGTTTCTGATGCTATTGTAAATGGGACTGTTTTCTGTATTTCTTTTGTAGCTATTTCACTGTATATGAGGCCATCTGATTTGACCTATTGATCTGATTAAGGTTCATAATTCATAATATGAAATTACTCCTCAGCTGTACTAATTTTAAAATAGGGCAAACTGAGGTCATGCAAACTATTTATTAGGATCAATTTTAGGGGCACCTGTGTGACTCAGCTGGTTAAGCATCTGACCCTTGGTTTTGGCTCACGTCATGATCTCACAGTGTGTGAGATCAAGCCCCGCATCCAGCTCTATGCTGACAGAGTGTGGAGCCTACTTGGGATTCCCTATCTTTCTCTCTCTCTCTGTTCCTACCTTGCTCAGGCTTGCTCACTTTCTCAAAATAAATAAACATTTATAAAAAGAAATATTATGAAAACATTTTAAAATGTGTACAAATAGGACCACTGGGCAAAAAATTAAAGTGGGCAGGTTGCTCACTTTGATCAAGTCACAAAATTAAAACTAAAGAAAACCAAAATTTGAATACCTAACATGCATATGAAAACTGATCCTGGCCTTTCTTCAAAGGGATGTTAATTTAAAAAAAAATAACAAAGACAAGAAAGGAAGAAGGAGAAGAGAGAGAGAGGAAGGCAATTTCCGTTATTTTCTTATTTTGCCTTAAAAGCTTTTGTAAAAGAAGTTTTTCTTTGTGTAAATCTGCAAGACCTTGCAATAACAAGATCTGTGCTCAGTCTCTAATTATTCTACTACCATAAGCGTATTTTTCTCAGGCCCTAAATTATCCTTGGGGAACATTTTATTTTTTCTGGAACTGCTGCTCAAGTGCCCTTCCTAATTATTACGTGTAGTTTGCTGTGTGCTACGTATTTTCCTAAATTTCCTGAGCTACATGCACATCACTGGAACTGACTGTATCAAGTGTGATGGTATTAATGGAAAACGATACGAACACAAGAGGTGAATTTTACACATAAAGGACTACAGAAAAACTCAAGAACATGGAAACCGACGCCAAAGCATCAGACATGCTGAGAACCTGTTTAACCTCTTAGGTACTGGGACTCAGCTGTCATCTACTGTTCTTCAGAATCATCCATGAAAAGCAGCTTTTTCTTCTATAACAAGAAGACCTTGCCATATGTTCATGGTGATGATGTAAGAGCTAGGGTGATGAGAGCAGGTGACTACAGTCCCAACGGGCTCACCTCAGCCAAGCAGCAGAGTGCAAAGGCAGGGAATAAGGTCTTTGAAATCAGAGATACCTTGATTCAAGTCCTGCCTCCTTCAGGTATTAGCCTTGGGCCCCAGCTAACTCATTTGACCTTTCGGGGCCTCTTTTTCTCATTTGTAAAAAGAAAGTTACAGTAGTTCTTCCAGGGGGCTGCTGACAGGTTTGAGTAAGATATCCTTGGCATGTAACTGTTTACTCTATGTTCCTGTTGCTGTCTTGTGGGATGGAGTCATTTTTACCGACAAGGTACCAGCCCCATTCAAAACTTCATGGATAGTTACAAACTCACACTAAATATAAAAAATTCAGCTTCTAAATTGTTTTCCTGAAAAACACAGTGATTCACCTATGCATTCATCATTTGCAAAGGCTCTGGCATTTTTGGGTGTAAAACCGAGAGCTGTTCAGTTTAAGGAACTCCTCAGCATGAAGCAGATCACTTTCTTTTCAGTGTAACATCTTAGTTTCTTCTCAGCCCAAATGAGGCAGCTTCCTCCAGTGGGCAGTTGAGTCAAGAAAAGCATCTCTATCCCCAAACATCCTAGAGGACAGTATAACTTTCTTCTTCTCCAGTTCTCTTGAGCTGTGGGGAGAGCAACCTCCTTAAATCACCCTGACTCTGGCCTTGGGACTTCTGTCCCTGAAAGCAGCTGCAGCTCAGTGGGTAATACTCCCCTCTGTGTAAAGCAACATGAGAAACCCCACCACAGGGTGGAGTTTTCTCCAGGGCCAAGGGCAAAAGGCAGGAAGCCAAGAATCGCAGCAAAACAAGTGGAAATCAATGAAACCTATTCGTGAGATGACTAAAATAGAGTATGTGAGGTCAGGATGGACAAAGGGGGAAAGAAGCTAATGAGAGTACTTTCCAGTTCACCCAGGAACACACCCATCAAGGGCCTTAGTCTTGAATTTCAAAGACCCACCTTTTTCCTTCTAGTAGGAAGGCAAACAATTCCCATGAAAAGAGATCTGACGGCCACAAAAAATCGCCCAGCTCAGGTCAATTATACAAAGTAAGTGCTGCATTCACCACATCAATTTGGTATGCAGTGATCAACAGCCCGCACATAGTCCAGGGCATTCTTGGTAATCTTAAAGTCAAACACTTCCAGAGAAGAGTGTTCACAAGCAGACATAAACGTGCTCCTTCGGTGACGTTGTACCATCAACAGTGTGCCAAGGCAAGACACAAGTGCCCGGAGGCCTGTGGGCGGCCAGGCTCCCTCACCAGCCTTAGAGCTCACATACTTCATGTCTGTCCCATGGCTAAACTGGTCACCACTGGCCAGATGCTTCATCCGCAAATACTAGGGGTCTAAGGACAACAAACCCAGCTTGATAGCAGATACTTTAATAGCGGAGGTGGTAGATGCAAACCCCCTCTGCACCCTGCCCACTTACCTTCACCAGGAAAAAGGACACACCGTACGTCCGGAGGGATCGGGCGAGTTTCACATACTTGACCTTGGCTTCTATTTCGCTCATCTCTCCACAGTTCTTATGCTCCTACAAGTGACAGCAGCAAGGATCAGTTATTGGAGTTCTGCCAGCAGGTGGACTTGGGAGAGGTGGTTAAGATATATGGCACATACAGTTGCTGGGAATGATCAGTCATCAAGTTTTGTGTTGCAGACCTCTCCGTGACCCATGTACCGGCTGACCAAGGACCGGAGCACAGAGAAAGCTCAAATGCAGGGCTTGTTAACTAGAACTGGACCCCAGACTCCCTAGAGATGTTGTAACTATACACAGCAGTTCCCACAGTGCAACATGGCAGACCAGGGTCCCTGAGTGTCATCAACTTCTTGGAGAACTCCATATCCCAATAGGTTCAGAAGCAATGCTTTCAATGAGAGCTACAACAATGTTCTCCAGGAGAGGTATAATTCTAACATGCATGCAAAATATGCAGTTTCCCAAAGACCCAGATATATAAATACCTGCATATTAGAGGGCTTGGAAACAAGACAGGGTAAAAAATACGTTTTATACACAGGAAATTTCTATTTCAACTTATATTTACATTTCAGTACCAAAAGCGACTGATATTCTGGATTCACTGGTGTGATTGTTGCATGGCAAAGCTGATAATAGGGCTTTTTTTTTTTTTTTTATTGTTGGCCTAGAACATACAACTCTCTTTTAGGGGGAAAAAAACAGATTTTAAAAAGATACAAATTTTCAAATTCCAAGCTTCAAAGGACAAGTATCAGGACAAAGAAGCTACTTGTAGCTTCTTCCTCAGTGCATTTTAATAGCAAATCACCTTGTTTCCATGCTACCAAGATAATGCCTTTAAAATTAAATGTATGCACATTTTTCTCAGAAGGACTAAGTAACCTTTAGCAAGAAGGTACGGATTAAGATAATAAATCTGCCCAGAGTAGAACTGTCAGCTTCTTTACTCTTGAGCCACTAATCATTTATGATATAAGTAGAGTACATGCACGGGGTACGAAACTATTAGGTGCAGAGGCCCCTCTCATACTAATAGATGAGATAGGGAGTGAGAGGAATAATAAAGTTCTGTATATTTCTAATACCTGAAATATTCTCTTTTCAGCTCCTCTCTGCTTGATGTATTCTTTGGGCAGGAATTCCTTTAGACTGAGAGAGAATACAGAAAAAAAAAAAAAAAAGTAAGGCATTTGTTCTACGATGTGAAGCAAAGAAAACAAACTTTTTGTACAACTCAGTTCACTAACTCTCCCAGTATTTGATGGTACAAATTAAGAATGGACTATCACATCCCACAATGCACTTCAATAGGACACAAATATAAAACCAGTCTGATATAAAGAACAAACTAACATTAAGAAGAAAGAAATTCCAGGGGCACCTGGGTGGCTCAGTCAGTTAAGCATCAGACTTCGGCTCAGGTCATGATCTCACGGTTCATGGGTTCGAGCCCTGCGATGGGCTCTGTGCTGACAGCTCAGAGCCTGAAGCCTGCTTCAGATTCTGTGTCTCCCTCTCTCTCTGTTTCTCCCCCACTCACTTTCTGTCTCTCTCTCTCTCAAAAATAAATAAACATTAAAAAAATTTAAATAAAAAAAAAGAAGAAAGAAATTCCATGATACATCATGAAATGACAAAGCAAAGGGTACAAGAGTGCCTTTGTGATAAAGGAAAGAAAGCATTTTTAATTTTATATCGTTAACGTGTATTTTTAAAACAATACAAGGATACACCTAGTACTAACTAAAATGATTCTCTATGGAAACAAGGGAAAAACGGCACAAAGGGAACAAGGATGGAAAAAAAAACCTCTGGATATTCCTTGTTTTACAGTTATCACTTTAGAACCACCTAGAATCACAAAGCGGAGGGAAAAAATTCAACACCTAAAAATCCAAAGGAAACTGAAAAAAATCAACCTAGCAGTTTATCAAGTTGACAGTCTAACTACAGGGAGAAAAATGACTTTAAATAACATTGGAAAAAAGTCTTTTAAGTATACATCCCTCGTGAGATAGGTCTTAAAGTTAAAATGAACTACAGAAGATATACCAAATATTGATAGCTTTATTTTAAAACTACTACCCTTTCTCTGCTAAACACACAAATACACCACACACTACAAAATTAGGTTATACTGCATGATATATAATTAAGATAAAGTAAATGGTAATTACGTTAGTTGTAAGAAACCAAACTTGTTAGCAGATTAAAATAAAGCAAAAAAAACAAAAAACAAAAAACAAAAAACAAAAAAGCTAACTGAAAAATCTTGCAATCTTTCATTCAAATTGGAAATACTGGTCTGAATATCTGATTCAGTCTTTTTTCTGAAAAACATTTTTTAGTATGTCCACAGAGGGAGCTAAGGGCAAGGTGGCAATGAGTACCCCCCAAGGCCTCAACCAGGTGGCCTCCAAATACCATTTCTTGCTAAAAGGAATCAAGAATCCCTGGAGAAGTGACTGATTCTAACTCTGGGGTAGGAAATATATCAAATGTTCTTGGGGCTTCTTAGGCCTGAGATCGAAGAAGCTATCAAAAGGACACTGGACTGACATCAAGGGGTAACCACTGGCCAATAAGAGGATGATTTGTAAAACCTTCTACAAAAGAAGAGAGATGATGAATCCACCATGGAGCTTCAACAATTTTAATTCACGGCCATTCCTGACTTCGCCTATTCCCTCCCCAGGATTATTTTCAAGCAAATACCACACATCATATAGCTAATTTCATGTTATGGGGCAATCAGAATGTCATAAAAATTGATGACCACAATGGGTAAAAACAAAGATCTATGAAATCCCATAAAGATCCTTTAAAATAATCAGTGGTCACCTTAATAGGTGGCTAGGGCATCAACTCTTACTGAAAACTGCTTTAGGGCAAGAAACAAAGCTAACCAATAGAGAAGAAGAAAAGGAGTCCAAAGTCATCATTTTATAGCTTCTAATGAAATAAGCAATAGATCAAAACAAGGCTGAGTGGCTGCTAAAATCAGTAAGTGACAAGTTAATGGAGAACTTTATAGTAGATGGTTCAGTCTGATTCAAACCCACTTAATCGATTTTGTTATCAATCAAAGTAGGATAACCAGACAGCACATGTCTCCTAACTGATGTAACAGGAAATATACAGCCCCACCCAGGAAGTATTCTTGGCAATAAAGAGTAAGTAAAAATATAATTTAACCTGAATTTAATTAAGATGTTAAATCTAAATATTGGTTTACAAAAAGAGAGAAGAACATGGTAAGTGATACCACCAGGGTACAATAAGCCCAAGTCTAAGTTAGGCAATTCTATAAAAAGAACCCAGGTTCCTCACAAATAAACAGCTTGGTGGTAGATATGAAAAAGAGGACATAGTAACCGATTAAAAGAGTTTCAAAAAACATATTTAACACAAAGCTACGGTAATAAAAACAGTGGAGTACTGACCTAAGAATAGACAGGTCAATGGAATAGAATCAAGAGTCGAGAAATTAACCTTTACCTTTATAGCTGGTTAGGTTACCGCAAAGGAGTCGTTTTTCACTGGGAACAGAATCGTCTTTTTAACAAATGGTGTTGAGACAACTGGATATCCATAAGTGAAACTATGAAGTTGACCCTCTACTTCACACCAAACACAAAAAGTAACCCCAAATGGATCAGAGACCCACATCTAAGCTAAAACTGTAAAACTCCTAGAATATAGGGATAAAACAGAATGTAGGAATAAAACCTTATGACCCTGAGTTAGACCAAGACTTAAGATACAGTAACAAAAGCATATTCAGTAAAAGTATGACTACATCAAAATAAAAAATTCCTAAGTCCAAGTGATACCATCAAGAAAGTGAGGAAGTATCCCATAAAATGGGAGACAACATTGCAAATTAAGTACCTGATAAAGGACTTATATCCTGAATACGTAAGAAATCTTACAACCTAACAATGAAAAGACAACCCAATCAAAAAATGGGAAGGGGATCCGTAAAAACATTTTTCTGAAGATACGCAATTGGCCAAAGGCACATGAAATATACCTAATATCAGTAGCCACCAGGGACATTAAAAGAAAATTACAGTATGATACCACATATCCACTAAGAGGGCTACAATAACAAAAAGGACAATAAATGTTGGCAACGATATGGAGAAATTGGAATCATGCATTGCTGGTGGGAATGTGAAATTGTGCAGCTGCTGTGGAAAACAACTTGGTAGTCTCTCAAAGTATTAGACAGCAATTCTAACCCTAGGAATGTATCCAGGAAAAATGCAAACATGTTCCCACAAACATCTGTATATGAACGTTCCTAGTATTTGTTATAGCCGAAAGGTAGAAGCAACTCAAATGTCCATCAACTGATGAAGGGATAAACAAAATGTGGTTGATCCATATGATGTAACATTATTCAGCAATAAAAAGCAATTAAGTGTGATACAAGAGCCAACATGGAAACACTGTGCTAAGTGGAAGAAGTCCATTACAAGAGACCACATATGATGTGGTATCATGTATAGGAAATTTCTGGAATAGGCAAATCTATAGATAGGATCAGTGCTTGCAGAGGCTGGCGGTGGGGATGGGGATTTGAGGAGTGGCTGTGAATAGACAAATGGTTTCTATCAGGAGGGACAAGTGTTCTAAAATTAGATTGGGTGATGGTTGCACAATCTTGTGAATACACTAAAAACACCATACATTATAAATGGGCAAATTATATGGTATGTAAACTGCATCTCCATAAAGCTTTTTTTAAAAAAAAAAAATAGAAAACACAAAAACCCATATCAACCAAATAGAATTTGTAGGCTGTGTCTGAATCCTGATATGAAGTAAAATGTTATTTGTGAGGCACTGGAGGGAAATTTAACAGTGTCAGGGTATTAGATGATATTATGGGATTATTTTTTTAAGTTTGTTTTTAGAGAGTAGAGAGCACATGTGTGCAAGCGGGGGAAGGGCAGAGAGAGAGAGGGAGACAGAGAATCCTAAGCAGGCTCTGTGTTGTCAGCACAGAGCCCAATGAAGGGCTCCATCCCGTGAACCATGAGATCATGACCTGAGCTGAAATCAAGAGTGGAGGCTTAACTGAGCCACCCCAGACATCCCAGAATTATTTTTAAATGTGTTAGGTGTTAGGATAGATTTCTGGTTGTATGTGTTTAAATTTTTTTTTTTTTTTTTTTTGCCAGAAAAACATACTGAAGTACTTAGAGATGAAATAATACACTGCCTGGAATTTGCTCTAAAATACTCCAGCAAGGGGGGGGGCACCTGGGTGGCTCAGTCAGCTAAGCCTCTGACTCTTGATTTCTGCCCAGGTCATGATCTCATGGTTCATGAGTTCAAGCCCTGCATCGGGCTCTCTGCTGTCAGCTCACAGTCCACTTTGGATCCTCTGTCCCTCTCTCTCTGCCCCTCCCCTGCTTGTGCACCTGCTCTCTGTCTCAGAAGTAAACAAACGTTTTAAAACAATACTCCAGCAAAAACATAGAGGGGAGGTACGGTGAGGCCAGATTCTGACTACACTAACACTTGAATAATGAAGCCTGGTCAATCTGCAAACCATTTCCATTGGCAAAAGTTTTAAGTACATTTTCTGGAATTTCAGGGATCTAGTGGCAGAGCAGTCTGGATTTCTTCAGAGCCCAAGTCAGTCAGCAGGGGCAGGGTCTAAGAACATCTAAGCAGCAGCACCTTGGACGTTATGACTATCATTAAGCAACTTCATGGACAAAAATGTGATTGAGAACTGGAATGCACCAAGATCGATCGATCTCTCTCTCTCTCTCTCTCTCTCTCTCTCTCTCTCTCTCTCACACACACACACACACACACACACACACACACACACACACACACACACACACAAAAGAATGAGTTACAGAGAAGTCAAGTAACTTAGCTGAGGTCACAGGACTGGTTAGGACTGGGAGCTTCTGACTTCCCAGAGCAAGAGCGGATCTACCCAACAACACAGTTTTCCTCAGAAGCACGCTGACAATAACAGTGAAAAACCATCACGAGCGGACCACTGGACAGCAGCTGTTGTGCTACCAGCAAAGGGAGGCTTGGCTATGGTAACCCAAAGCAACCCAAAAGGGACCCGAGCCAACGCCTCACAACAATGGCTTTTACTAGAAGAATGCCAGATGGCAGTGTCCAGTGGCCAGGCAGGGGTAGAACACGTCAGGCATTAATGTCAGCAAAGTTCTGTGTGGCAACAAGATGCCTCTGTTCGAACTCTGCAAACTGACATTCCCATCCTTCAGTCGGTACAGAAAACAACTTCCAGAAGCTTGCACTACAGGTTCAGCCTTGATGTCACAGGAGTTGACTTGGGAGTTTATTGTAAGGTATTTGAAAATATGAAGTGTGTATGTGCCCATGTGTGGCATGTGTTTTTCTCCAGTAAATCAGCAAAGTTCACAGTGTCAGAGTGAAGCTAGGGGGAGCAGGGAGCCTGTCACCCCTGCCTGCCAGCCAGCAATGCAGCAGTTCCAGCCCAGTTGCTGTTGTGACTACCAAACCCGAGCTTGGAAAGCTCCTAAGCATCTGGGACATGCATGCAAGTGAAATCTGTCAGCCTTCTTTGAGAAAATGGGTCAGACTGTCAAACCTGACTGGACATTTTTCTCTTAATTAAGCAGGCTCTGGCCAAGCAAAGTCCCTCCTACTGCGTCCTTCAATATTCCCTTCTTAAAAGGGTAGCAGTCTCCTCCTCCAAACCTCCTTACCCCGAGCCTTTTAAAGAACACCTTTTTCTGGGTGCACTTATCCTTCATTTCGCTAGGATGGCTGGCTAATTTGAGCTCTTCTTCTTACACCCCAAGATCAATGGGAAATTGAAAGTCTGTAGCCAGTGGCCAACTCAGCTGTGTTTGTTGTCCACCCTTGCTGCTGCCCATGCATCACATGATAATGTAATAAGCCAGCACCGCCCAGAAACTGCTAACCTGGTACAAAAAGAAAGCTACTGAATGCTTAAGAAAGGTAAACATTTTTAAAAAGTTACTAGATGTGAGACAACTGTAAAATACTGAAAAGAGGAAACCACAAAAATCTAAAAATAGCTCATCTTCGGACTGCTTCAGGATTGTCTTTCAATTCTCTCCTAGGTGACGGGGTTCATCCAAAGAAAACAACAAAAGAACCCTAACCAAGGGGATCCGCAACAAGAAAAAACTTTGGTCTTTCATCAAAAGACGAGCAAGTGAACGCAGAAGTTGCAAGTTTAATTTTAGGGTTTCAGAGATGTAGATATCCTGTATTCTGTACTTTAAATGTCTTTTTGAATTACCAACAGTCTAAAACTATGTTGATAGAGGATTTCTGTTAATAGCTCCTGTTTATTAAAGTCAAACACTGTTTCAGGTGCCTTACATATATTAGTAGATTAATTAAATTCTGACAAAAGCCCTTGGAAGAAAATATCCTATTTTGTACATGAAAAATGAGGTTCAGTGATGCTATATTGTCCTTAACCACAACCAATAACTTAAGCCTCTTCTATGGTCTCCAGACACCACACTCCTAGCCACTCAACACTCTGATCCTTCCAAGTTATCCTTTAATCGACAAATCTACCACGTGATCAGTATTTCAGAACCTTGACACAAAGAAGAAAACACGAGAAACACCAAGTCATGTAATGATGAAACTTACCATAGCAGTAGCAATTTTGAGAAATGTCCAGAAGCCACTGAACAAGGGGAATTCAATCAACACATTTGGGGGAGCAGGGTCTAGACTCAAATCTAGATATTCACTTTTTTTAATATAAAATTAAAGCTGCTTCTTCAAGAAATTCCAAAAGAGGGATCTTAAAGATATTCTATGGGCTGGCAAGACGTATACAAGTATATGAGTCAGCTTTGATTTTGAGAAATGTGGACCTGCTTCTCACTGGTCCCAGAGCTGCCCCAAGTGCATGAGCACAGCCAAGTCACCATTCTCTAAGCTGGTGCGATCATCTGCAAAGTAGATAGATTCCTTCCTAGGAGTGTTATTTCTCAGAAAGGAACACACAAAGCAGTCAGGTGTTTACCCAGCAAAGGGTGGAGACTTAGAGGGGAGGGAAAGCAGAAGGGTATAAGCAGGGGGGCAGTGTCACCCACAGGACACTGTAACACCCAGGTTTACTAAGTGCAACCTTTACGGTAAATCACCACATGGCCAGCAACAACATTTCAAATTTGATAGCACCTAAAGTTCTCAAAGCCTGGTCCCAGGACCATCAGCGTCAGCACTATCTGGAAATGGCTCAGAAGGGACAAATTTCAGGATTCATCCTGGACCTGATGAATGAGGGGCTCTGGAAGCAAAGCCCTGCACTATGAGTTTTAACGAGCCCTCCACACAATTGTGATGTATGCTGAATTTGGAGAACCACTAACACTGTGGGCTGAAAGCTCAAGTGATGGAATCAGAGACACTAGAATTTGAAGCCAGAGTCAAAGACGAATATATCCGTGCAATTGAGAGTACTGGTTAAATCCTGGCTAACTGTGGTGATGACAGGGGAGGAAGGAAACATCTTTTGAGCTGGGAAACACTTAAAGTGGTAAGAAGTGTAGAGTGGAGATGGCATGGAAGCAGCTCGGGAAAGGGTTTGAGGACCTAACCTCAGCCACACAGCAGTTCCAAGCTCCCGAACCAATCGCTATGCCCTTTTGTCTAAGGACTGGAACCTGTTCGGGCGCTCAGAGGCAACTTGGGGCAGACAGCAACTGGTTTGAAAGTCCTGGAGTCTGAAAGTAGTTAGGGAGGTAGGCACCAGCTTTAGGAGGCTGCTGCTAAAGGGGAACATGAAGGCACCACTGGACAGTCATGGCCTTCTCAAAGCAATAGGAGAGTCCTAGGCTGTCAGGCACATAATGACAGAGGCAAACACTAAAGAAACTACGGGCTGGTAATGGTAAGGAACAGGAGGTAAGACATAACGGATGAAAAACACAAGCTGAGGGGCCCCTGGGTGGCTCAGTGGGTTAAGCATCCGACTCTGGCTCAGGTCATGATCTCACGGTTCATGAGTTCAAGCCCCACATTGGGCTCTGTGCTGACAGCTCAGAGCCTGGAGGCCTGCTTCAGTTTCTGTGTCTCTCCCTTTCTCTGCCCCTCCCCCACTCGTGCTCTGTCTCTGTCTCTCAAAAATAAATGTTAAAAAAAAATTAAAAAAAAAACACAAGCTGAAATGCCTCCTTCACCGTTAGTTTGAAAACACAATCCACAGCCAAATTATTCCAAAGACCAAGTCCAAAGAAGGAATAGGAGTTTGAACAAACGCCAAGAGAAAAATTGACTCGAGGCCTCCTACTGTGTCAAAAGCTTTGCTTGTTGACAAGAGAATTATGTTGAGTTTGTGGTGAAAAACTTCCAAGTCCACTCTGATTTCTTCAACAGAGATTCAGAGCCTGAGTTGCTTTGTTTTCTCAATAGAACACATCCAAGGCACATGCCCACAAGACAAAGGGCTATGGTCCTCAAGGCTGAGAGGGGTCCTCACTTGTTACCCACCTTCCCGTGCCCAACCACTGGCTATCTCCCCCTGCAGCACAAGCACCGTGGAACCTTGTGTGAACTCCAAGGCCTGTTAATTTTGCCTTCGCCAGATGTTATATGTTCAACCTCAGTGAATCCAAGCTTTTGTCACCTCACAGACTATTTGCGTTTTTCTTTTTTAAAGAACTGTTAATTGCAGAAACATTGGGAATATACCAATCATGTGGTCATATTTGCTTTCTGTCTGCTACCTGTTTTTAAAGAGAAATTATAGATTTATCTGAAGTCCTATACCATCCTTCTTTCTCTCCCTAACTATATTCACTTCCTTATAGTTCCCATGCATATTTGATTATGTTTCTTCACCTCCTTGTATCTATAAACAACATATTGTTTCTCTTTGCGTGTATTTTTTAATTCAACAGGTTCATTTTCTGAAATGTCTTGTTTCCTCTGTAAAGCACTTCAATGTTTTCATACATTTAAATTTGTGCCCCATCTAATGGACACGAAATGCTATACCCTTATTGATTTTGCATTAGGTTTACTTACGAGACTGAATATTTTTCCCTATCTTTATAAGTCAGTCGAGTTTCCTCTTTTCTCAAGTACCTATTGCTATCCAGGGTGGTCATTTCCTTAGTTTTTTCTTTTCTTAATGATTTCTGGATATTAATGTGTTGTTTGTAGTGTGCTTTGCAAATATGCAAATTTCCTCTTCCACACTGTGGAGCTTCACTCTTATTTTGGTAATAGGTTTCGCCCAATATTTTAATTTCAATAAATATAGGTTTATCAACCTGTAGAACTCTTATCACCCAGCATCAGTAACAGAGTATTTTGATTACTATAGCTTTGTAAGAAATTGGGTATTTATGTGAGTCCTTCAATTAGCCTTCGTCATTCTTCAGGCTTGACTGGTGCATGTTACTTTTTGATGGTTATATTGACAAATACATATAATCTTATAAGTTTTTTTTTTTTACTCACATATGATTAACTTACAATATCCTATTAGTTTCAGATGTACATCATAGTGATTCAGTATTTTTACAAATTACAAAGTGAACCCCACTGTAAGACCATCTGTCACCATATAAAATTATTACAATATTATTGACCATATTCCCTATACTATGTTTTACATCCCATGACCTATTTACTTGATAACTGAAAGCCTGTATCTCAATCTCCTTCACCAATCCAATTCAACAATTCCACTTCTGGGTATTTAATGGAAGAAAACAAAAATACCAATTCAATGAGATGTAGGCATCCCTATGTTCACTGCAGCTTTATAATAGCCAAGATATGGAAGTGATCCAAGTGTCCATCGATGGATGAATGGATCAAGAAGATGTGGTGTATATGTACACAATGGAATATTATTCAACCAAACACAAAAAAGAATGCAATCTTACCATTTGCAACAACATGGATAGATCTAGAAGATATTATCACTAAGTCAGAGAAAGACAAATATGATTTCACTTACAAATGGAATCTAAACAACGAATGCACACACAAGACAAACTCACAGATACAGGAAACAAACTGTGGATTACCAGAGATGGGAGGGGTTGGAGGGTAGGCAAAACAGGTAGGAAGGGGTTAAGAGGTTCATATACATTTTAAAATTAGGTTTTCTCATTACTTGGTATGTGGGATTTGGATTAAAATTGAACTGTATTTTATAGATGAAAATGAATTACTATTATGACATTTAGTTTTCCTGTACATTAATCTAACAAACCACTCCATTTATTCAGATCTTGACTTAGCTCTTCAATGAACTTTTATCTTTTATCATTTTATTGGTTAGATCTTGGAGCTTTTTAGATACCTCTATTCATAGGTAAATCATACTTTTTGTTCTAAAAGTTGTTTTTTGTTTTTTGGGGTTTTTTTTTGTTTTTGAGAGAGAGAGAGAGAGAGAGAGAGAGAGAGAGAGAGAGAGAGAGAGAGGTCAAGTGGGAAAGGGGAAGAGGGAGAGGGAGAGGGAGAGGCAGGGAGAGAACCTCAAGATGTCTTCACACTCACTGTGGAGTCAGAGGCAGGGCTCAATCCCATGACTGTGCGACCATGTCCCAAACCAAAATCAAGAGTCATACACTCAAATGACCGAGCTACTCAAGCATCCCAAAGGTCTCTCCTTTTAAAAATTACATTTTCTTTTTGTTATGTATGGGAATACTATTTGCCATATATAAATAAATAGTATTTTGTTTTCCAGCCCTGCAGGTGAGTATGACTACTATTGTTTGGACCTAGGTGGTGATGAGCCATTATATGTTTATCTTTTTTCTAGGAACCCTGATAATATTAACTCTAAGAAGTTTCTCTGCAGACCAAGTGGATTATATATGCAGATAATTCCATCACCTGCCCAGAGTGACAGTTCCATTTTTTTAGTCTTGCGTTTTCATCTTTTTCTCTTATTTTGTATTTTACTTATTATCTGCCCCTCTGCACTAGAATGTAGGTTCCATGAGGGCAGAAATGTTTGTGTTTTTTACATGGCTCTATCTCCAGTGCCTAGAAGGCATGCCATAAATTGCTGAATAAATGTTCCATTCCTACAAGAAACTAGTCATAACTGGCAGTTACATCAAAATACATGTCACGTTGCACTCTATTTGATTCTGCTAGTTCCAAATTAAGGTGAGAAGGTTTTTAAAATTTTCTTTCTTTCTGTTCCCTAAAATAGCCTGATCCTAGATTAGAGCAGAAATTAATGCTATCGAAACCAAAAAAACATTACAACAGATCAATGAAACCAGAAGCTGGTTCTTTGAAAGAATTAACAAAATTGATAAACCACTAGCCACTTTGATCAAAAAGAAAAAGGAAAGGACCCAAATAAATAAAATCAAAAACGAAAGAGGGGAGATCACAACCAACCCAGCAGTAATAAAAATAATAAGAGAATATTATGAGCAATTATATGCCAATAAAATGGGCAATCTGGAAGAAATGGACCAATTCCTAGAAACATATACACTATGAAGAAAAAGAAACAGGAAGAAAAAGAAAATTTGAACAGACCCATAACCAATAAAGAAATCGAATTAGTAATCAAAACTCTCCCAAAAAACAAGAGTAGAGGGCCAGATGGCTTTCCAGGCGATTTCCACTAAACATGTAAGGAAGAATTAACACTTATTCTCTTGAAGCTGTTCCAAAAAATAGAAATGGAAGGAAACCTTCCAAACTCTTCCTATGAAGCCAGCATTACCTTGATTCTAAAACCAGACAGAGACCCCACTAAAAAGGAGGTAAATAGACCAATTTCCCTGATGAACATGGATGCAAAAATCCTCAACAAGATATTGGCCAACCGGATCCAACAATACATTAAAAAAATTATTCACCACAACCAAGTGGGATTTATACCTGGGATGCAGGGCTGGTTCAATATCCGCAAAACAATCAATGTGATTCATCACATTAATGAAAGAAAGGACAAGAACTATATGATCCTCTCAATAGATGCAGAGAAAGCATTTGACAAAAGACCGGGTCCGTGCTTGATAAAAACCCTCAAGAAACTAGGGATAGAAGAAGCATATTTCAAGATCATAAAAACCATATATGAAACACCCAACGTTAATATCATCATCAATGGGGAAAAACTGAGAGCTTTCCCCCTACCGTCAGGAACAAGACAGGGATGTCCACTCTCGCCAGTGTTATTCAACATAATATTGGAAGTCTTAGCCTCAGTAATCAGACAACACAAAGGAATAAAAGGCATCCAAATCGGCCAGGAGGAGGTCAAACTTTCACTCTTCGCAGATGACATGATAATCTCTATGGAAAACCCAAAAGATTCCACCAACAAACTGCTAGAACTGATCCATGAATTCAGCAAAGTTGCAGGATATAAAATCAATGCACAGAAATTGGTTACATTCCTATACACCAACAATTAAGCAACAGAAAGATAAATAAAGGAATCTATCCCATTTACAATTGCACCAAAAACCATAAAGTACCTACGAACAAATCTAACCAAAGACGTGAAAAATCTATACACTGAAAACTATAGAAACCTTATGAAAGAAATTGACACAAAAAAATGGAAAAAGATTCCATGCTTCTGGATAGGAAGAATATTGTTAAAATGTCTATACTAACCAAAGCAATCTACATATTCAGTACAATCCCTAACAAAATAACACCAGCATTCTTCACAGAGCTAGAACAAACAATCCTAAAATTTGTATGGAACCAGAAAAGACCCTGAATAGCGAAAGCAATCTTGAAAAAGAAAACCAAAGAGGAGGCATCACAATCCTGGACCTCAAGCTGTACTATAAAGCTGTACTCATCCAGACAGTATGGTACTGGCGTAAAAACAGACATTTAGATCAGTGGAACAGAATAGACAACCCGGAAATGGACCCACAAACATATGGCCAACTAATCTGTGACAAAGCAGGAAAGAATATCCAATAGAATGAAGACAGTGTCTTCAGCAAGTTGTGCTGGGAAAACTGGGCTGCGACATGCAGAAGAATGAACCTGGACCACTTTCTTACACCATACACAAAAATAAACTCAAAATGGATGAAAGACCTCAATGTAAGCAGGAAGCCATCAAAATCCTTGAGGAGAAAGCAGGCAAAAACCTCTTTGATCTTGGCCACAGCAACTTCTCACTCAGCACGTCTACGGAGGCAAGGGAAACAAAGGCAAACATGAACTACTGGGACCTCAACAAAATAAAAAGCTTCTGCACAGCAAAGGAAACAATCAGCAAAACTGAAAGGCAACTGACAGAATGGGAGAAGATATTTGCAAACATCATATCAGATAAAGGGTTAGTATCCAAAATCTATAAAGAACTTATCAAACGCAACACCCAAAAAACAAATAATTCAGTGAAGGAATGGGGAAAAGACATGAATAGACACTTCTCCAAAGAAGACCTCCAGATGGCCAACTGACATACGAAAAAATGCTCCACATCACTCACCATCAGGGAAATACAAATCAAAACTACAATGAGATACCACCTAACACCTGTCAGAATGGTTAACATTAACAACTCAGGCAACAATAGATGTTGGCGAGGATGCGGAGAAAGAGGATATCTTTTGCATTGTTGGTGGGAATGCAAGCTGGTGCAGACACTCTGGAAAACAGTATGGAGGTTCCTCAAAAAAAAAAATAGAACTACCCTACAACCTGGCAACTGCACTACTGGGTATTCATCCAAGGGATACAGATATGCTGTTTTGAAGGGGCACATGCATCCCAATTTATAGCAGCACTATTAACAATAGCCAAAGTATGGAAAGAGCCCAAACATCCATCGATGGATGAATGGATAAAGATGTGATATGTATGTATGTATGTATGTATGTACACACACACACACACACACACACACACACACAATGGAGTATTACTAAGCTATCAAAAAGACTGAAATCTTGCCATTTGCAACTACGTGGATGGAACTAGAGGGTATTATGCTAAGTGAAATTAGTCCGAGAAAGACAAATATCATATGACTTCACTCATATGAGGACTTTAAGACACACAACAGATGAACATAAGAGAAGGGAAACAAAATTAATATAAAATAGCCTTGATCCTAGTTTTCATTTTGTTGTTTTGTGTGGTTTATTTTCAACTGATAAGGCAATTTCTTTCAAGTTTAGTGATCTACTCAGATTTTCTCAGCATCCTTTTTGTGTCTATTTTCAATTTATTTTTTAGTTTTTTGGCTTCAAGCTTTCATTTCATTCTCTTAGGATTTTTAAAACGAGTTTATCTGAAGTTCTGCCTCATTTTCATTACCAATAATTTTTTTTTTGCCTTTTTATACTTTTCTTTTTTCTTGATCAAACTTACCAGAGATTAACATATTAATTTTTCCAAAGCAGCAGCTTTGGGTTGTGTTGATTCTATGATTTCTATTCCATTACTTTCTCTTGACTAAAATCTTTTATTCTCATCTTGTTTTACTTTTCACTCTCTGAGTAAAGCACACTAAATTGTTCCACTAAAAATGTATATCTGAAATTCTCCTTGTAATACTGTCTTTTTCCTTTAATTATTTTAAACTAATGTCAGGTGCACACAGGTTTCACAGCTTATCATCCTGGTGAATTGGTCCTTCTATCTTTATAATGGCCTTCTCTGTCTCTACTTCAGTTTTTTTGGTCTTAAGTCCTATTTTGTGTGACATTAAATACAGCTTCTCTAGCTTTAACTAGTTTCCAAGGGCATTATTTTCTATATGCCTTTAACCTTTCTTCTGTCCTTAAAATGTGTGTCTTTTAGAAATAGTACAGAGCTATATAATATGAGAGCCTCTATTAATAGTTTGATTTATTTTTTCTTGCTAGGATGTCCAATATTTAGAAGTATTTCCCTTAATTTGTACATCTTATATACCATAGGGTGTGTTTCCATAATCCATCTGGCTCAACTACTCTTGCATTGGTCAAGTTGTTTGTATCTCCTCTCCGCTCTTCCTCCTTGGCACTGGTTTGGAAGTTATTCCATCTACTCCTATTCTTTGAAGCTGCGAATCTTTCCCCAACATTTGATTATGAAAAATCTCCAACACAGAAAATGTTGAAAGAATTATACAGTGAACACTCTATACCCATCACCTGGAATTGTCCTCAGTTTTATCACCCACACTTGATTCAAGGTCTAAAGTTTATCAGTGCATCTTACCTTCTTTGATAACAGTAAGATCCATAGGAGGCTTTGACTCTGATCACTTTTTCGAGTTTTCCACCATGTTTTTAAGGGACCTGCAGTTCGTCATTATTACACTGGTTTTGGTGTTACTGCTGTTTTGAGCTAATTGTTCTTTACATTTGCCTTGTATTCTGCTAAATTCTTTCATCAACATTGCTTCTGGCACCATACCTTTGCCACCTTTCTTGAAATAATTCACAGCAGTCTCTATAGCCTGCACTGCAACTTCTGAAATCCTAAATAGACCACACTGCATTCAAAACATAGTTAAAATCAGAGCCAAGTTTCACCTCTCCATAGTAACAATTTCATGTTGATTTGCCAAGGAGACTATAGCCTCAAAAACAGCAAGGAATTAGCATATATTTTCCTATCTGCCCTATACCCAGCACAATAGAACACACATCCTAAGTCGTCCTATACCTGGCACAATAGAACACACATATGAAGTCCTCATGGAGTGAAAGAATACCAGATGGCATGCTGTCTGCAAGCATTTTCTTACCACAGAAGAGCATCAAGTATGCATATGATTATTGGATTGTGCTGGGTCTATTTCACGCTCTGATAAAATATCCCTTTCTGGGGCTCTTTGCAGAGGACCTGAAGCAAAGGGTCATGGAGATAAAGCACATCAGACTCGATCTGGGACAAGTGGCTGTTTTCTGGATTCTAGCTCTCCATGGCTCTGTGTCTTATTTCTGTCTCTGTCTCTCTTGCATCTATTTTCCCCATACGCGGAGCAGACAGGAGCCATTTAATAATCCTTAAATCTCTGAAAACTGAAAATCTTCCAGAGTCTCCGATTTCCGTTGTTCTAAATAAATACCTTCACCAAGCTGGTACTGAGTCCAGAAGCCATTAAAGGATCTGAAGAAAGGTGTGGCAGACCTCACAGAAAGGTCCAGAGCAGGCAGACTTTGAGCAAAAGTGCTGTACAAATTTTTTAAACAGTGAAAGAAATATACTCACTAATGTACCTTATTGAGAAGCTATGTGGCTGATATTGTGGCCTGGCTGGATCTTTAACCTGGCTCTGTGACATGTCTAACCTCTTCACCTTTTTTTTTTTTTTCAACTCTGAATTCGTTCAAGCGCATAGTACATAGGAGAACCAGGTGGGAAAAAACAAAGGCTGGCAAAAATGGCCCAGCCAGTCACCAGGGACAGCTCAGACTTATTATCCCTGAAAACATTCTGAATTTCCAACACACAGTCAGGGAAATGTGACCCCATTGTTTTGTTTTAATTAAAAGGAGACGAATATCCTCAGGAAGTTTTACCTGAACAGTATATGCAATAATGTATACAATTAAACATCTACATAAAATGAAAATGCCTCACTATCTAGACTAGATTTGGTCTAATTAAAAAGTAAATCAAATTCATAAGGAAAAATAATTGCCACTAGGCATAATAAGCTTGTTTTAATTTGGAATCTGAGTAAGGATACACATACCACTACAGGCATGAGCTTCTTACTATAATCTCAGAAAAACGAAACAGACTGAATACGATTGCTTAACCTTCGTTACCACAGAGTAAGACAAGGGGCATCTTTTACTGGAGTCTAAGTATGAGGTTTTCCAGAGGCCTCCAAACTGCAGGAGACACTGTAAGAGCAATACCAATGCTCTGATACCATTTGGAATCCCAACACAAGTAAGGTATCTGGGGTGTCACAGAACAGAGAAAGGCAAAACTTCCCGTGGTTCCTGCAGGAAGGAAGCAGACCGACTGGGTAGTAACGGGCCCTTGGGAACACTCAGCCATATGACTTGTTTGGAAAATACAAAACAAAGTCAGTGACACGACATGTGTAGGGCCATTCTCAGACTCAAGGTCACTCAAGGCCTATATTGTAGGCCAAAGAAGCACATTGGATAGGTTCCTTGGGGTTCATTAACATAAGGGGAGAGGGTGTTTTATTTTGTTTTGTTTTGGATAACAACTCAGTTTAGCACAAACACTATGTTGTCCAAGCACCTCTGTCACCTCTGTCAAAGAAGTCAGGTTTTCTTCTTACTCTAGGACATATGCTGGTCCCAGTTACTTCCCACCAAAGTTAAAGTGGGATCAAGGGCCAAGTTGGCATTTATGTTATCCTTTCTCCTCAATGTACTTGAACACAATGCAGTTGATGCCCTACTCAACACATCTCATTTTGGCATATCCTACAGACAAGTGACGTCTGCCCCCAGCTGGCATTCAGCTCAGGTCCCACTACCAAAGCCTCTACAAGCTGCATTCTAGATGACAGCAGGATATTGATGTCAAGACACTCTGGATATTGGGGAAGGGGTTGCTCAGCCAAATGTTTCAACTGTGCTAAGAGGAAGCAGAAGAGGTGGGAGGGGGGGGAAATAGGTAAAGAAATATTACCAGAGGAAGAAATACACAAAACCCTTGGAGAAGCTGATCAAAACACAGGGCAAGATCACTTCTAACTAAAGCAGCCTAAGTATGGCTGGGTCTGTCCTGTTGGGCATTTCTAGGAAATTCAACCCTAAGGCCCATGTTCTGTGGGGCCATAATGTATCTGTAAAGGTGCTTTCTCTTAAATCCTCAAGTACTGAGCCCTCCCCCCAAACACCCCATCATTTTATGCATGACAGCCAAAGACCAGATGTGTGGAAGAGTTAAGTATTTAAATTTTTTTTCAATGCTTGTTTATATTTTTTTGAGAGAAAGAGAAGGAAGGAAGGAAGGAAGGAAGGAAGGAAGGAAGGAAGGTAGGTAGGTGGGTGGGAGGGAGTAAGCAGGGGAGGGTCAGACAGAGAGGGAGATACAGAATCTGAAGCAGGCTCCAGGCTCTGAGCTGTCAGTACAGGGCCAGACAAGGGGTTCAAACACAGGAACCATGAGATCACGACCTGAGCCAAAGTTGGATGCTCAACCTACTGAGCCACCCAGGTGCCCTGAAGAGTGAAGTATTTACTGTGTATCCCACACTTTCAGAGCAACAGAGATTTCCTCATACTGTAATAAAGAATGTGAAGCTCTTTTATGCTCTGTTGTTCTAATATAGGAGAGTCTTGCAAAGAAATTCAAGAGGACAAAATCTGGCCCAGTGTGAAAAAGGGATGTTCTGATGGGAGAGGTTTCAGAAGATGGAGCACCTGAGCTCACTGGGGAACTCCCAAGATATCCTAGGACAGACTAGACAATATCTAAGCAGAGTGCTACAGATTCTATGGTCTCCATAGAAGCTCCACGCCCCAACTTGGAGCAGTAGCCTCCATAGTCATCCCAGCACTGAATTTCCAGGCCTCCTGCTTTTCCCAAAGACCACAGATTTGATCCTATACTCAACTGAGGAAAAGCTAACAACCTCACAATTGACTGAAACTAGGGTATATATTTTATGTATATGGCTCAAAAACACCGAAAAGAAGAGCAGAGAACAAGAAAAGCAAAAGAAAAAAACAAAAGGTTATTTACTCTAAGAATCCTGGCTTGTGTTTATGTTCCACATGAGGTCCAAATTGTATCTGGGCTTGAAATCCTCCAAACTCACAAGCTTTCTCGAAGGAGACAGGGTGGGAGCCGTTCAGGATATCATCCCGAGCCTGAAACACAAGAGGAAGCGAAAAGCATCAGGAGCTTGGGGGAACAAGGCAAACTCTCCAGGGACACAATTCTTCATCTGAGCACACCCTCCCTGTGGAGCAAGGGGAAAGTGCCAGCCAAATGGGACGCACTCAGGACTTTGCAGGTGACTGTAGCACAACAGGATTAAAACAAAAGGAAAACAAGTCCTTACCCCAAATTGCCTATAGATAGAATGCATCAGCAGTACGCGGTATATTAAAACTAAAGCTTCAGAAGTGAGTATGAAACATAAAGAGGCAAGAGAAAAATTAACTAGAGGCAAAATCAACCCAATTCCATCCCCAGAAAAAGGCCAATGTAATACACGTTGTTGGCAGGGGGAGAGAGAACTCCAATGACAGTAACTCAATACTACACACATTTAAGGGAAATAAGCAAATTGCACAGTCCCAGAATCAGGAACTTACTATGTCTGAAGACTTTCTCCCGGTTCCTGACCCACCACTGCTGTTTATTCTTCTGTCTTTTCTTTCTCTAGTTAGGTGACCCCCAGACCACTCTCCAACAGGTGCTCTAAGCTATGGCTCTGAGCCTTTAACCAACAAGCATTTTCTTATTGCCTTGCCATCTTCTTTCCTTCTAGCAAACTTTTCCCGTCAAAAGGCCAGACAGTAAACATACTAGACCTTGCAGGTCATGTGGTCTCTGTAACAACTATTGAATTCTGCCACTGAAACATGAGAATACCTGCAGAAAATATGTAAAAGTGACGAGATACTGAAGGGGTTCACCAGTGTGTAACACAAACAAATGAGCTGTATTCCAATAAAACTTTATTTACAAACATAGCCAATGCTATGGCGGCATTTTGCTGATCCCTGCATTATTTCTAAGGGCAGATAAGTAGATAAATGGAAGGAGAGGAAAGGGAAGGAGGGAAGGAAAGAATCTAAGAAGAAAGAGGGAGGTTTTCCTTGAGCCAAAGAAAGACTGGAGACCATCTGGTGTGAAGCCAACGTCTTCCATGTTGGCAAAGTGCGAGCTCTGAAAAGTTCAATGACTTGTCTGAGTTTCGACAATAGGTTAACGGTAAAGACATAAAAGGTTATGAAGAGAGTATCTTTTAATAATGAGAAATATGGATTTTTTTGGCCAACATTCACATGTATTTCAAGACACTAGCAAAGAAAGCTCTAGTTCAATAGTGAGCGAGTTAAGTGCCTTAAAGTCAGGAAAAGAGACAGAGAGATAGTACCAGCCACCGGGTCCCAATCTGAGATGCCAAAGAAAGGCACCATAACCAAACATGTGAGGAATTCCTCAACAGTGCCCAATAGAAACCACGTGCCACAAACACCATGGAGGCCACAGCTGAGTGTCTCTTCACCACAAGCCAGTAGCTTCTTGAAGTCTCCCCACCTTCAGTGAGTATTAAATGCTGTACCTGAACATAAAGCAAGTTCAGCTGCACAGGGTCTCTCGAGTCCACATTCTGATCGGAGTAGAAGAACTTCCTTCTAAGCAGCAACGTTTCATGTTCATCTACCCCTTGTTCTCTGAATGTTCGGCTGTGATCCAGCCAATTTACTGCAACACAACAAGACAGATCTAAGAATTGGGTTCATTCTTCCTCTTAGTTTGAAGGGATTTATCAAAAGAGAAGCGGATTTCTGGAACACCGATATTCAGTTATAAGTACTTCTATTAGAACTGTGCTTTTTAACTTTGCAAAATAATTTCACATATGCCGTCATGTACCATGTGACGCACCAAACACCAAAGGAGAGCAAATTCCCAGCCATTCCTCAAGTTCGTTAAAGCCCCACGGTCATAAGAAAATCAATGCTTTATGCCAAGACAGCCAAGTTGGCGTTTTCCTTTAAGTCAATACTGGATACTTCAGTCTCATTATGTGAAATAATTTATAAACTGAGTATCAGGAGTTACCTCCACCCCTAGGCAGAAAAGAGGAGGAAAATAAAAGTCATGGGGAGGGAAGGGGGAGGGAAGGGCAGGACACTGAGGGATCAGGGATGGTAGAACCCTGCCTGTGGCCCAGCTTGAATCTCATCCCAGAAAATGCTCACCTGTTATCTGGGTGCACAGGAATGGATCACCCCTCCATATTTTCTACAGCTCTCACTCCCAAAAGCCTCCCTGGGCTTAGCACACAACTTGTGAATAAGAAAGCATTACAAGCCTCACTGGGTTATAACCAACTTCAGCACAGGGAATGTGCGGGAGTGATCTCATCTCCTGCAGAACCTGAGAGAGTATCATGCACATTATAAAAATCCTCAGGATTTGTCTACCATCATCTCACTTGGAAAGAAATATGCAACTGGAAATCAAATGAGGTGAAAAAAAAGAAAAATGGAGAAAGGGTCAGAGGAAATGAAAGCCCCACTGAAGATCAATAAACGTAATGACAACGATGTCATCTTCCCAATGCAGCAGCAAGGACAATGAAAGAAGGAGCCTGGAAAGGTCTACATGAACTGTGCATGATCCTCGGTGGAATGGGGAATGTCCTGCAACCAGGTGCACGTAGCATAGGCTTTGGGGACACATGGGGTGTACATATTGGCTTTTCCAAATATTAACTGTGTGGCCACAGAGGACAACTTTCCTATGATATAATTACCATTTTGTAACCTCTAAGAAATAACGGATGTCAGCAACGGTCACCGATGGCTATTAACATCACAAAAAAGGACAAAAACCAGATACAACCTTCTGCTGGACGTACACTACACCACAGAAGGAGTCTTTACTTTAAATGTATACACACACACACACACACACACACACACACACACACACACACACGAATCTGATCAAGTCTCCAGATCCCAGGGGTTACAAGAGACATGTTAGTTGATACCACAACCAATAAAATCCAGATTGTAGAAAACTCTATATAAATAACTATCTGCTTTTTTCTTTCCAGAAACTGCAAGGAAAAAAAAAAAAAGAGAGAAAGAGAGAGAGAGATGGAGGCAAAGTTGGAGACTAAAAGAGGTGTCACATCATCCAACCTTGTTTGGACCCCAGTTCAAACAAATAGTAAGCTTCTTTAGAAAACAGTGTGAACATAATTTGTTTATGAGATTACTTTTTTAGATGTGAAATGGCACCAGAGTCATTTTTTCCCCTTCTTTAAGGTCTTTTAGTGCCACAGACCAAGATATTTATAGAGGGAATGAATCAACAGAAAACTCCTGCCCTGGGTCCCACAGGTGAAGGGAGGTAGGTGAGGCCCCTCGTGCGCCTGGCCCACATTTCCTTCTCAGACACTCACGGTCATCATCCGTGTGGAGTTTTGCCTTCAGCTTCTCCATCTTCCTCTCGTCTCGCAACAGTGTCCTGTCTTTTTTTAGCGTACCCGTCCCTTCCTCTTTCTTTTCCTCAATCGTTTCTTGGATTAAAGAATATTCTTCATAGTTCGTTATTCCTAAAAATAGAAATGAGGTTACAATTACCAGGGATTATGAAGCTGTCACTCCTTCCAGCCAGGCACCCTGTGGTACTCAGAGCCGCCCCTTGTAGCAAAGGATCAGGGAGCTACCCATGGAGCACACATCGAGAAACTGGCCAAAAGGGTGGCTTTTCAGCTAATGAAGCCATGTTTAAAAGGTCACATTCGATTCTCCTAGTTTTCGACAAACAAGTATGGAGTAGAGATCATGCAGAACAAGGCAAGGCAATGTCAACCAAGCAGTGGCTGAAAGAGCAGGTCTTCCTTTGCATGGAGAGAAGACTAAGACAGGCCAGCCTACTTTCTCCAAACATCTGAAGGGCTTCATGCAAAAAGCAGACGCACTTGTTCTCCGAGGGCATTAAGAGAAGCTACAAGAAGAGAAGTTGTGTAGCAATCAATTGTATGGGCTGTCCCTATCAGTCTTCAAGGAAATACTGGATGTCAGTAATGCTTATACAGAAGCTCAGCCATGGGCAGGAAACTAAATTATAGGATTTGAAACATACTATCTTCAATTAAAAGGTTCCTTTTGAATAGTTACTGAGAGGGAGGGAGGCAAACCTTGAGAGACTCTTAAATACAGAGAGCAAACTGAGGGTTGATGGGAGGGGGTGGGGGAGGGGAAAATGGGTGACGGGCACCGAGGGGGCACTTGTTGGGATGAGCAGTGGGTGTTGTATGTAAGCGATGAATCACGGGAATCTACTCCCAAAACCCAAGGGCACACGGTGTGCACTGTATGTTAGCCAACTTGACAGTAAATTTTATCTTAAAAAAAGATACTGAGAGATAATAAAGGGATATATTTCTGCTCAAAAAAAAGAAAAGTTCCTTTTGTTTTTGAAAGGGAAATAAAATCTCTCAGTTTTGACTCAGTGAGACGTTCATGTGTTTACAATAACAGTTAGTGGGTTTACATATTTAGAGAACAGTGTCTCAGGAATGGGAGGAAATCAGTGGGTAAGACACCAAATGGGGATGAAAAAGGAACAGGCATGTAATTAATGGCAAAACAAAAACTGGAACCCAGGCACGCCAATACTCACCGATCCTGCTGCAAATGGTAACCAGGAGCTCCCCAACGGTCTTAGAGTCATCCACCATCACCGTTTTCACGGATCCATCCAGCATCCGGATTTTCTGAGGTCTCTGTTTCTTTTTATATTCCAAAATATCCTAGGGCAGAACCACACCAGCTTTTCACACTACATGGGAAATTAGGTCATCAACTTGGACCCTCTTCTGTAAAAAAATTTAATTTTTCCTAGCACTCTGATTTCCTCCTGCTAAGTTTTCATGAGATTTTTGCCACTAACACAGAAACTCCCATGCTAACAATTAACTGCTTCCATAAAGGTTTCTTAAAAATCTGATAGTGAAACTGTGCCCGGAGAAGTACTTTTTCTAGCTTACGGTTCTTGAAAACTAACCTCTGTTAATTTAAAGTAGCTGATGTCTTCCTGAAAGACTGTGGATGATCTGCTTTGAAGAGTATTAGCAGAGGCAAATTCCTACTTGTCATTGAAAAAGACAGTGGTGTGCTTCTCCAATTATCTTACAGTTATAAGCAGTTTCTAATACATATGTCACGAAGGAATAAATAATGCCCCCATGTTTCTTTACAGTGGTGGCATCAGACCCCAGAGAAGTGATTTGCACCATAATGCCAAGATCAAACAGGGGTAGTGGGCTTGGAAGTCACTTTTAAATGAGACACCTTTTTTTAACTTTATTTCTTAACGATAGAATTATGCAACGGAAAATTACTTGGTACTTTATGGAATACTCAACAGTCTGATATCTGCATTCCATACGCTAAAACCCATTCTCTCAGACGTTAAACTGAGCAGACTATACAACACTTTTTACTCATTACCTCTCTGTACTTACCAACAAAATCATTTTTTGTTACTGTTACTGATTGTTATTAAGCTTACCTCTACTATGGATTTTCTTAAAAAAAAAAAAACAGAATTCTGATTAATATTCAATATCTGACTACCTTTAGGATTTTTTTTTTTCGCCACTGATTTACCCTTACCTTTTATTATCAGTCACTGGGATACTTCCTATACAGAAAGATGCTGTGTTTTATTTCGTAACTACCAAGTCCAACCATGGCATGTACCAACAGCTGTAAGCACTAACCCCAAGCTGCTTTAATTACTCTGTGGAGTTTCAAGAATTTGGGCTGCTGATATTTTCTATCACTACCTGTACAACCCTTACAGAGTACGTTACATCAAAACTATGAATAAGTTGCCCTTGAAGCAAAACAGATTGCCGGGTCTCCCTTTTGCTTTGAGGCATACTAATATATTGGCTTCTATGGAAAGCCGAGACAAAGTGACCAAAAAAACAAAAACAAAAAACATGACATCTACAGCATACCCCATTTCGCAACATGTAGTAATCCAGTGTTCTGCCTGCTTCCAGCCAAATTCCTTTCCTGGGGTCTTCATCTGAGAGAAACAGCCCATAATCAGAAGCTGGAAGATAAGGAGAAGAGAGAAAAATAAAAGACAGAATGACAATGTAACCATCATGGACTTCCAAGCCCAGAGTCTGCTGATTTGGCAGGATGTGGGTACCCTCCTTTTACCAGACAGGTTTCGTTTTGACAATGCGAGCAAGCCAATGGGCTAAAACAGATGAGGAAGAATGAGACGTGAGCTGTAAAATCAACACCCACAGAGAAGGTTCATGTTTTTTAAAAAGAGTGGGCAGCAGCAATGTCTTGATGTTTAGGCAAACATCAAGAACAGAGCAGTCCAAATTTCTATTTTATGCACTGGGCTTTGTTCCCTATCACTTGCTATATAAAAACCAGGCAGAGAACCAATGAAGAATGACAAGATAGCCATGGAGAAACTAAGGAAGTGACCACTTAAGCCCAAGGGCACTGAGGCAGAGAGAGGCCAATAGAGCCTTTACACTTCAAATAATCCCTCCAACACCCCAAAAAAGCATTATAAAAGTCAAGCAAGAGTGGCCAGTGAGAGGAAGACTCTGCCCCCCATTCCACTAAATTATGAATACAGTTGGAAAATAGCTCTGTGTTCTCCACAGAAATCCCATAAGATGATCAGGAAGTATGAGAACATGGCGGCAGGAGGAAAGCAGTATCACTTCCTGTCTAAAGACTTCTGTCTTAGGGCGCCTCGCTGGCTCAGTTAGGAGAGCATGCAACTCTTGATCTCAGGGTCAGGAGTTTGAGGCCCACTTTGGGTACAGAGATTACATGCACACACACACACACACACACACACACACACACACACACACACATAGATCTTCAAAAATAATTAAGTGTAATAAAGACTTCTGTTTTCTTGAATGTAATTCAAGGTAACCTCAGAGACCCAAATGAGGGTCCTAGATCCTAATGTTTCTTAGAAAGACAACTCCAAGATCTATACAGGGTTTCATCTTCACCAGAGCTAAACAGCAATCCAACCCAAAGAAATTTTTTTTTTTAATCTGGGAGAAAAAGAGTAAAAGAAATGACACGAGAAATGATTGGACAACCAAAATTTGGAGTAAGTTTGGGGATGGGGTATTTTTATTTTTGGGCAATCTAGAAATAACAGAGTGTTTTAAGTAATATAAATAATGCTTTTGGACCAAAAGTTTGGCAGTTTTAGGACATCTTTTTGAGAAAATCAATGCCTACATTTAATCATCTTTGAATATTTGATTTTCATGCTTCCAATTTTTTAATAAATTTTTAAAGTTTGTTTATGTATTACTTATTTTGTGCGTGTGAGACAGACAGGCATAGAGATAGAGGGAGGATCCCAAGCAGGCTCTTCACTGTCAGTGCAGAGCCTGACACAGGGCTTGAACTCACATCCTGTGAGATCATGACCTGAGTGGAAATCAAGAGTCAGATGCTTAACTGACTAAGACAGCCAGGTGCCCCTCATGTTTCTAATTTTTAGGTTTTATCCTGTTTTCACAGTAAAGGCTTATTAATTTGGGAATAATCCCAATTTCCCAAGTGCCAATCAAACAAAAATAAAGGAAGGAAATGTAGACAGTAGAGAAAGGGAAATGGAAAATAAAAACCGTATGAATGGCCGTTGTTTAAACTTGGATTAATAGTGGTTAGCAGTTCAAACTAACAGGAAATAAAACACATTCATAGAGGCTCCCCACTCCCTTTAATGTTGGAGACAAAGTTTACAGAGCCCCTTCAAAGTACTTGAAATGTAAGGCTTGTTGTGTGTTCTGATGGCAGTTCCAGCCTCCTCCAGGAAAAGAGGGCTCCGGTTATACATATGCAGTAACCGCTGGAAGAGGTACATTTGTACTTCGTGGGGTAAATGAGATCAAGTATCAAAAGGTGACTTGTAAACCAGAGAAAGCGATGCTCATGTATGGAAGGGTCATGATGATGGGCGTGACAATGACAATTCAATGGCAGTTTTGGCCACTGTCATCACAAAAGTCAGTTGGGAGGCAAGTAGTGTCTAGGCTAAGAAGACATTTCATTTGAAGCATACAGACTAGGTGGTTTGGGCACCACTCAGAGCATCTGTTTCTTTAGCCACTAGGTAAAGAACATACAAACACATTTCAGGAAGCTGGTGAATAACCAATGGCTTACCTTGGCCAGTTTGCGCCTCAGGTACCCGTTCCCGAATGACTCGACATGCATCGTACACGGCTGTAGATGGTTCAAACTGCATGGTCTTTACCACATTGCAGTGGCGGACACAAATCTTTAAGGACAGGGCCACCATTTTCCTAGATGATGTGAAGATTCTCACTTAGAAGGTCTGGAAAACACAGAGAGACAAACCCTGATGGTCATAATCATCTTGAAAAAACTGCTAGACTCTAGATCAGTTTTAAATAATTGCAGGAATAAAACAGCAATTAAAGAGAACGCTTTGGATAAAAACACAAAAGATTTTGAAAATTTCCAAATAAGACAACAGCTTATAGTTCCAGGGTTATCGTTATCAGAGAGTGGCAAGTCGAGGCTCTAGGGAAGAGGATCCGTGGATTTTCACCAAGACTCCTTCTCAGTGATGCTCCCTACTTGGAGTTTCCAACAGGGAGTCCTCAGTGTGAGAAGCAGAGAGCCTTGGGCACCCACAGCTATCTCCTGAAGATGCTTCCGTTAGCAGCCTCAGTGCCCCAGCTCTCTCCCCACAGCTCCTGGGGAGAGAGAACAAATACCAATGCTCTCCTGGGTGCTCCTCAGGGCAAAAAAGTTCCACGACACCATGTACCAGAAGACTTGGTGTCTAGGCCCAACTCCAATACCAGCATCCTGTGTAAATGCAAGCAAGGCCCTTTGGCCACTCTACTTTAATTTCCCCGCAAATAAAGAAGCCACAATGTTAACAGCCCTGCCTAACTCATAAAAGAACCAAACCCTGAGGAGTTCTCAATGGGAGCCCAATGCCCAGCCACCATCAGTAATGACGCCAGAGTGGTTGATTTGAAACAGCCGGTGTGCTATATACATACTCTTCTGGGGTCTCTAAGGGAAGAAAATGCCACTTCAGTTGTTATTTTGTTCAGATAAACTATTGGGATATTTCGCTTCTTGTCCAGTTTTATGGTTTTAGAAAGCATACAGGTTTAGCCTAGGTTTTATTTCATAAGTAACTTCTTTTTTAAAACCTAAGTCCAACAATTTAGTTCCTCTTGTGTGAGTTGGTGGCTTATGGCTTATTTTGACAATGTGCTCTATTCTGTGGCCAGAAACTTACCCTCAACCCAAGCCAGCCTCAATCAAATGTATCTTCCTCAGGCACAAGAGGGAGGATTCTCTCCTGCACCTGAAACACTGACACCGACTTACTTGGCTGTCATCCTGGCCAACAAAATAACGCACTTCAGAGTTAGTAGTTAGAGTCGTAGCACCGGATACAGAACATAAATCCACAGCAATTTCAAGTTCTCATCCTTTCCTATCTTTTCTTAGAGAACCTACAGGTAGTGAACCTGAACCCCCACTGCCTTTATGCCCTCTTCCCACTTAAGAATGCAAACACTAAGAACCAATGAGGTAGCTGACACGCAGAAAGGGAAACAGGCTGACCAGGCCCAGGGAGTGGGTGCCTCTAGGGCGTCACTTCCTAGCATGCTTGATTGATTGCCAGCTTCCTAACACCAGGTACCTGGGTCAACTGGACACAGGACATTTTTAAACAGATGTTCTGGTGTTCATGGGCAGGGTATTCCTAAAGCCGCATGAATCATTGCATGAACCAACCATTTAGGCCATCCAACTATAAAGTCATTTTCACATCTACTTATGTTCTGAATGAACTGTCTGTAAAAATATTTCTTGAAGAATGTCAAGACACAGTTCTCAATCAACAACAGCAGTGTTCACGGGGAATCCTCCCCAACTGAATCAGTTTACTACAGCCCGGGCAGTGGCTACATCGCTAACATGGCAGAAGAGTTCAAGTTCAAAATATTCAGTGATTTTCCACCTACAATATCAAAGACTTTACAATATCATGCCATATATAAAAGGATAGATCCAACTCTGTTTTTATAGGCATATTTGTCTAAACAACTCCCCAATTTGGGAAAATAAAATTTAAACTCTAGACCTAAATTGACAAATTTACAGCAATGTAGAGATCACTGCATGAACAGTTTTCCCCCTGGAGCTGGTAACAATTATGAGGTTTCCCGAACCGCTGAGATCCCTGAGCATGGCTGGTGGTAACAGTCAGTGGTAAAGGCTATGGGGGTCCTTGTTGTCATGGGTGCCATTTATGAAATGTACCAGGGAGGATGGGATGGTTAATCGCTTCCATTCTCTGGGAATAGCAAGTATTGGAAGGGTCCCTGCATGAAGGCTGCTCTTCCCAGGCTCATAACTGGGCTTTCTGCAGAGCAAATTAATGGTCTTTCTAGCCAAGCCAGGAGGGATTCAATCAAAGGAAAATACAGAGCCATGACATGGGGCTGAAAGAAGAATAGAACAGCAAGAGAGTAAACACTGGCACTCAGAAGGAAACAGAGGATACACAGGGGAGCGAGGAGAAAGGGGCAGATGGAGAAGCAGGAAGCAGACAGCAGCAAGAAGCCTGCCGGATAGAACCTAGGGCTGTGGGTCAACAAGGAACACAGGAGAGCAGCCGAGATTTGGGAAGCAGGAGGAGAGAAGCAGAATGTATACAGCAGTGAGGGAAAATCTCTATCCAAAATATATGGAAAAACAAAAAAGCCACTGACTGAGGTTGGGGGAAGCTGCTGGAGGCACAGGTTTGGGGTGAAAAATCCGTAATGAGTTTTTTAAGGATATATTCAGTAGAGAGGCGGAACAGGGTCAAATACAAAGCAGGACACGTAATGGTAGGGGGAAGGGGAGCTTATCATACTTAAATGCTCGGAACGAGAAAGATCACCTAGGGAAGTGAGCAAGAGAGAGACCTGAAGACTGTGTCCTGGAACCAGGTTCTAAAATTAGGGCAAGAAAGGACCAGCAAGGGGGCCTGGTGGTGGGTGAGGGAGGAGAACCAAGAAAGGGTGGGCCCAGAAGAAAGTATGCCAAGCAGGAGGGAGAGAGCACCTGTGCTAAGGGCAGATCACAGTTGAGGGAGGATGAGGATACAACTGAATCTGGCCGGCAGGTGTCTGACAACTGAGGTAAGAAGAGATTAGCAGAGAGGTGAAGCTACAACAGGAGAAGGGGAGAGGGGCTGGCACAGCAAGTGCAGACTTGTCTCCTCATCTCCTAGGGCTGTCTACTGAAAGGGGTGGAGGAACAGGCAGTGGTTCTCATTTATGCCCTTCAGGCTTATTTATCCAGGAAATACGTATCATGTAATTGCCACCAAGTCCGTATCTACGTAGCATCTGTACAAACATGGTTTCCACCTGATGATGGCCTGAGGGGCAGTCTCAAGACACCTAAGTGCCCTTCCTGGAGGCAGGTGCTTCAGTGTGCATGATCTCCATTCTGGACCTGCAAGAGAGGAGAGGTGTAGCCAAGTCTTGGTTCAAGGGCAGGGTGTTGGACTAGGAGGGAGTCTGGGCTCCAGGTTCACTCCCAGGTCTGACGATACCTGGGACCTTTGGGCCTGTTAGTTTTCCTCTTTCTGCTCTTTGGATAGCAGCAGGCAAGTGGCTCCCAAGAAAGGAGTTTCCCAGCGACACTGGATGCTTGGCCAACTATTCCCACAGGATCCCCGGGTCTTCTCATCCTAATATCTCAAAAGTGAAGCCACAGATTGGAGACAACTATCCTTAGTTCAAGGGAGACTTTCGACACCAGAGATTCATTACGGGATTCGCGTTCTCAACTTTTCTACCACTTTCAATGTTTCAACATGGGTACACATTACACAGCAAAACCAAAAAACGAAAACCAGTCACTCTCAGAGCATTGCTCAGTGGTCAAAACTCAAAGGCCCCAGTTTCTTCTTACTCCTGGCTCTCGGTTTTATTATGACTTAGTGTTCCCAACATGAAGCATGAAACAAGACCCATGATTTCCTTCATGGCAACGTCATAAACATGCAAATTCTGTACATAAAAATGCCTTATAAACTATAAGGTTAGAAATATTTTTTTTTTTTTATCATGCAAGAAGATCATCCACACAGGCAAATTTCAAGGAGGTCTGCAACCAAAGTACACGGTCATTTAATCACCACTCCCAGGGAACATGGCACCGAGCCGTTTCTAGTTCCACCTATGACACAGTGAGATACTTGCAAAACAGACACGTTGTGACATTAAGGGTCCTGACCTATGGCAAAAGATCATCAGATCAAAGCATGTAAGAACCTAGACGTCAAGTACGTATGAGTATGTGTTTTCAACACTTAGGCGAAGTCTCACTATGTATCCCTTCAAGCCCTGAGAAAATCTCGTAGCTCAGACAAGATGCCATGATCAAGACGAATGCTCGTTCTCCAGTGAGACGTTCTCAGGGCAGCACAGCAGCCATGTGGCCTGTAGCTGACTCTCACCTCCACTCCCCTGTATCCTAACCCCTCTGGCTAATTCCTGCCTCTCCCGGCAGGGAGCCTGAGACAGCAGACCAGGTTTCCTTTTTGGGTTTGGCTGCAAAGAAGGTTCAGAGCCAACTGTGTTATAGTCTAACCTCTAACTCTATTTTATGCTGCTATCTTTTTCTTTTACCCCAATTTGAATGTATCCTATCTTGCTTGATCTTAAGTAGTTTTTTTGTTGTAGTTTTGGTTTCTTGCTAAAGGACAGGATATAGAATTCAAAGAACACAGGTTATTTTCCTTTTCATAATTTCTTCTCATTCTGACCATTTTTTGCCCTGATTTATGTGTGAAGGTCACCTGGGGCCAACACAAAACCTTCCTGTGCCGTCCATTGTGGCCGATGAGCCAATGGAACCAGGGGTGAGACTCTGACACTCTCCTTTTAAAGTAAACACTGTTTGGTCCCAGGGAGTTGTAAACAGCTCAGGAAGGTGGTGGCGGTGCAGACTGCCAGGCTCAGGCCAGTCCACCCTCGAGTAAACAAGCCCAGCCCAGCCAAGAAATGTCCACCATTGCTCAAGATGAGCACCCACCCCTCAGGGATCTCCACTCTGTCAAGTGAGGCTGTGAGGTGCTCCAACCTTCCCAGTTCATGACCCTGAGCTGGTTACTTCACTGCGGTCTGCTTCCATTTCTTCCATAAAATGGGGGACAATAACCTGCAGGTTGCTACAGGAATAAATGGACACATGTCAAAGACACAAAGAAAGTGCCAGATAAGGGTTTCTTATTACTCGTCTTAGCCACAGTGGTTGGAGAAACACTGGAAGCAGCTTATTCTATTTAGCCACTGTCTGAGCTGCGCAATTCAATTTATTGTTTATTTTACATCTATTATGTAGTAGACATGATCATGGGCGTTAGAGAGCAAAGACAATCAAGATTCCTGTCTAGATAGCACTCCCCTTCTAGTAACCCTGTTCACTGTACAGTTCCTGTGTTCATCTTTATTCAAGCCATTCAACATGCTTTTTGTACATGCAGAATTACCCAAGGATGAGCCGGGAAGCTGAGTGTGCTTGTGAAACAAGGAACTCCTCAGGCTGTTCTCTTGGATGTCAGTCAGACTCCCCCAATCCAAGAGCCTAAAGGAGCAAAACTTCACCCTACGGTATGGGTCAGGGCTGGCATTAAAGCAAACCCCTGCCCTGGGGCTTGTCAATGAGTTCTGTCCAGGGGCAACCTAGGAGAGGGGCCATGGGGTTTTGCACACTCCTCTATGGAGCACACGTGTCATACACAGCTGACAGGACAACAGGGCCAGGCTACCATGCCTCAGTAGGACCCTAGATCCTGAATAAAGTAAGAACTGCCACCATCCCTCTCCTCTCTCCACCTCCAGCCACTGACTCCATTCTGACCCATTGGAAGACCACTGTACCCAATTATGATGGCTGTCTCTGAACCCCTTCTTTAGGTCTGCTTTCCCCTCCAGCAAGCAAAATACAGCCCTGATAACAGCATGCATTGCATAACCAAAAATCAGCATAAAATGTGGGGCTATCATTCACCTCAATCTCCAGTGAGCAAATCTGCTCTCTTGATACACCCAAGAAGGATATTCCCTTCTCTCCATTCTTTAACCGATCTTCCCCAAGGAAAGAAGGGGAACAGCTCAGCTGACAAGTAAAAACCCACCACCTGATGGGGTCACAGTTCCCAAGAGGTGCCTCAAAAGCAAAAACCAGGGTCTCGCCCTCTATCTTGCTTTCTTGTGCCCTCTATCTGTGCTCAGCTCAAACATTCACAACTTGCAGTACAGGATATTGAGCCCACCAGGCACATCCAGGTGCCTATGTGTCACCATCTAGAAGGGTGAGTCAAATCCACTGTTCACTGGGAGCCAGCTGGTTTTCATCCAGGGATGGGTGAGGAGGAGAAAAGGCAGAGGGTCCCATGTTGGTCTCACAGTCAGCTTTACCAGGGAGCCAGAGGCCTTCCTTAATAACCTGGCCTTCCCCCATCGGGCCCCTCAACCTCCCTCTTCCCGACTAGTGAGAGCGCAGACGGTAGAGTCTGAGTAGAGAGGCTCCTCTAGCCTCCCACATTCACAATTCGGGAGAGAAACTCCAGCTAACCCTAAGCTTGGGGAAAACAGCACAGGAACACGGCTGATGGGGTTTCCTCACATGGTAACAGCCCACATAGAAAAATACCAGAATCATCAAGCTCCCCCTTTGCAGCCAGAGCAGGGAGACCAGAAAAGCAAGGAGAATATTCACATGAGGATCTCCTCTCTAGTCCTCCTTCATGGAAGCATGGGAACCACGACTGTTTGACTTTGCATACCTCAACTAGAAATAGCCCTTAAAAGGTCAGGTGATAATGGAACAGAGGGGAAATGATTAACCACCCACGCAGGTGTGAACTCAGCAGCAGGTCGGGCAAGTCAATAAAAATTCCAGCCAAGCGTTTGGCACCCAGAGCTGCTTTGCAAACCCTCCATATGCCTCTTCATCCACAGAGCTATCACTGTGTTCCCGCCTGTCCTGAGTACACCTGCACTAAGACACATACACAACATGGTCTCAGGAATACATTTTCTGGGAGAGGTCTTCCTCCCTCACTGTTTTCCCACAGCAAGGACTGTATTATCACAACGACCTATGAATCTCAAGGCCCTAGCCCAAGGCCCACCGCACAGGAGATGCTCAGTAAATGTGGAATTTCTATGTCCTGCAGGCAAAGATTTAAACAGATGTTTTACTAAGTTAGTCATTAGGAATTATCCACACAAACACCATGACTAAAGTATGATTGAGGGCAAACACCAAGTGGGCCCTATTTCTACTCATCGGCAACTTATCCCATGGACCACAGAAGCTTAACCTCATGGCTTACAAGATGAAGTTCTCCGGCCTGGCAAAGGAGAAACTCAAAAAAAGGACCAAGGCCATAGCAGTCAGGAACACTTGGGACGCTCCCTGAGGGCAGGGACCATGTACATTGCTCACTGTAAAGTACCTGCGCAGAGAAGGGCTCAAGATGTATTGAATCCATGGAGGGCAGGGCAAGTCAGCAGTACTACCTCCAAGACGAAAGGCGAAGAATGTGCTCCCAGTATGGAGTACACAATGATGGGGAAAAGAGCTTTGATCCTATTTTCCATTTTCAAATGAAGAAACTAGGATCTTGAGATTAAGCGACCTCCCCAAGGTCATACTGCTAGAAAACCACAACCAGACCTTGCCATCCTGCCATGAGGATCTGCTTTGTATGTGGTGTGACAAGAGCCAACCAAGGATCCCTCTAACTTACCTTCCCATCTCCACTCACCTCTTGGCACTGCCATATGAAATTCCATCATTAATTATATCACTGGTCACAAAGACGTGCCCCCGGTTAAACCTGCTATGCAAGTGGATATCTGCATGTATCACTTATCACTGTCTTAGAATGTTGTGTTTCAGACCCTTTCAGACAAATTGAGAGCTGCCCTTTATTAAAGATGATGCCTCGGGGCGCCTGGGTGGCTCAGTCGGTTAAGCGGCCGACTTCGGCTCAGGTCATGATCTCACGGTCTGTGAGTTCGAGCCCCGTGTCAGGCTCTGTGCTGACAGCTCAGAGCCTGGAGCCTGTTTCAGATTCTGTGTCTCCCTCTCTCTCTGCCCCTCCCCTGTTCACAATCTGTCTCTGTCTCAAAAATAAATAAACGTTAAAAAAAAAAAAAAAAAAAGATGATGCCTAATTCCCAGGAAATTCTAAGGAGGTAGGAGGGTTACCGCAGACCAGTCCAGAGCTCTGGCGGAGCTAATAAAGGGCAGTGAGCAGAGAAGTGGGAAGAAAATGTGCTAAAAGGAAGAGGAGCAGACACTTATGGGCTCACAGTGTTTTAACCTGTGCTTAGAAAGGATTTGAATGCGCACACCGCTTTGAAATGTATGGGTAATCAGGTTCAACCTGCTTAGCGTCAGGGTGGTCGAGACCTCCCATCCACCCACTTGCCCTCTCCTGTTTATGCTCTAAGAACTTTCCATTTTAGCAAAACAATGTCTTTTCAAATCCTGCACAACTGCCTTGGTTATTTTAGTTCTTGCGGGGTACCTCTATCTGAAATGCGTCATGCATCCCGTTCTTCCTGGTTACTCACCCTACAAGCCCAAGCCCAGCATCAAGCTTGGCTTTCCTCGTCTTCCCAACCACCGCCGATGGAGAATTCCTCTCCTCTCCTAAGCTCGTGGGGCACTCACTTGTAACCCCTGCTCTAGCACCAGCCCTCTCGGGCTCCAGTCCCAACTCCAACAACAGGACATGCTACATCTAGTGTTTATCTGGCCCTGGAGAATTCCACAGCACTTCCACATGTCTTCTCCCTTGATGTACCTAAGAGTTTACAAAGTACAACAGATTTTTTTAATTTTATTAATTTTTTTTTTTTACATCTCCATTTCACAGACGGACAATGTGGTAGGATACCGTACTCCTATGGAATATACCTTCGTTTCCCTCAGACCTCTGAGAAAGCTGTGGTGGCTTTCCAGCAATATCATTGGTCCCCTGTGGTTGCTGAGACAGCAGAATAAATCATCTACACAGCTTAGGCCTCCTGTAGTCCACCTTGAAGCCCTGTTATTTGTTTCCCCTTACAAGTTAAAGAGGAAAGAAGGTTCCAAATTGAACTCTAATTTGAATTCTTGTACCCCAACTCAAATGATTTGAAGCTATTTACAAAAATACATAGGCTAGGGGAAAAAAAAAAAAGGTCACATCCAACGAAAAGCAGAAGAAAGATAAAAGTGACGGTTGAGACCAGGAGAACTGTGAATTATTTACTACTTGTTTGGATCACTGGTAATAAACTCATCCCATTATTCGTTTTTTCTGACCCTTGGTGACAAGCCTGTTAAATCCCAGGAAAGCAGATTCCCTAGGCTACTGACAATGCTGATAAACATAAGCTTGGTCACTAAGGCACACACCATGGGGATGGGTACACATGGACTGGGTTTTACCTGGACAAAATAGAGAGCTTTGTTCTATGAATCTGGAAAAAAATATTCACCGTGTTGCACGCCAAACCTGGTAGAACGAGTGCAAAGAACGTCAAGTTTCTTCTCAGGTCACATTCCTCATGCTTGTGCTTATTTAATGCTAAAAAAGTACACACTGGGTTGTAGAGTATCTGCCAAAGCAGTGTAGGCTTGGTATTTAGCAATAGGGCACACCATCAAGTTTGGTTTAAGAAACGAAGAAATCTCCTACTTCCTGTCTCCAAATCCCTTTCACTACAAAGGTTTTTCAGCACTGATCTCTGACCGGTGAATTCACAACTGCAAACCCACAGCATCATACATCGGTCAAAAAGGCAATAGTGCATGGTTTTGGCAAGGACAGATGCTAAAGAAAAAATAGAATACTAAAAACATATTCTTGAGGCTTATCTCTATTAATCCATTAACCATAAATCAGAAGGGCATTTCGGTTACAGCAGACCGAACAATAAGGCATTTGTGAGAAGAACTGAAACCAATCAGGGAATTTGATGCAATTTACATTTCTGGAGATTCCAAGCCCATCACAGTAGCACTTCAGCATTCACACACGAGATTAGATTTTCCAAAGCATCCTCATTTTCTGTGGCCATTCATTCTGAGATCACCCCCCATTTTATATCTGAAAATTGGAACGATTCAGTTAAATTACCTCTAGCCTGTGGCATCCCCAAACTCAGCCATGAAAGTCATCAAGTCCACCTGCCTGCCTGCCTGCCTGCCTGCCTGCCTGCCTGCCTGCCTGCCTGCAGGGTAGGTAAATCCTTACTCTAGCTTTCTTTCCCTTCTCCTCCATGTAGGAACTAAAGCTTGTATTTTTAAATTACTTAATCAACAGCAGCCAACATAGATAAATAATTACGTGCCTTCATGAATTCTAAACCCTTTCTGTATGTCAAGTCCCTGAATCTTCAACATTACCCTTTGCTAAGGAGTTTAGACTCCACCCAGGTAAGGCAACCAGGACAACCGAGGTTATGGGGCTTGACAGAGGCCACTGCACTGTGGGCCCTGCCTCCTCCCGTGTGCTGTTTGAAACCACAAGAAACGTGGAAAACAATGTTAGGAGAGTGGCCAAATGGGTTAAGGTTTTTGTTAATACTTGAATTTTCATGGGTTGTGTTACTAGAAATCACTCCACAATTCAGAGAGGTCTTACCTGCCCTGGATCATCAGGCTTAGGAGGTTATGTCTCTTAAGTAACAGGCACTCATAGTTGAAGGGAGAGATTTAAACCCAAGTCCTTCAGAATCCAGATTTCCTTGAATAGTCCCACCCACACATAAGCAATGCTAACATCTTGACTCATCTTCCACTGTTTATGCAGGATTTTAGGTGGTTGAGATCACACACTCCATGTCATTCTGTATTCTCATGTTTACCCCATTGTAATTATACAATAATCATTTTCCATGAGATTGTACATTTTTTAGAAACTTCTATTTATTTTTGTTTTTTTTTAATTTACATCCAAATTAGTTAGCATATAGTGCAACAATGATTTCAGGAGTAGATTCCTTAGTGCGCCTTACCCATTTATCCCACCCCCCCTCCCAAAACCCCTGCAGTAACCCTCAGTTGGTTCTCCATATTTATGAGTCTCTTCTGTTTTGTCCCCCTCCCTGTTTTTATATTATTTTTGTTTCCCTTCCCTTATGTTCATCTGTTTTGTCTCTTAAAGTCCTCATATGAGTGAAGTCATATGGTTTTTGTCTTTCTCTGACTAATTTCACTTAGCATAATACCCTCCAGTTCCATCCACGTAGTTGCAAATGGCAAGATTTCATTCTTTTTGATTGCCGAGTAATACTCCATTGCATATATATATACCGCATCTTCTTTATCCATTCATCCATTGATGGACATTTGGGCTCTTTCCATACTTTGGCTATTGTTGATAGTGCTGCTATAAACATGGGGGTGCATGTGTCCCTTCGAAACAGCACACTTGTATCCCATGGATAAATGCCTAGTAGTGCAATTGCTGGGTTGTAGGGTTCTATTTTTAGTTTTTTGAGGAACCTCCATACTGTTTTCCAGAGTGGCTGCATCAGCTTGCATTCCCATAGAAACTATTAAAAATAGGTATATAATATTGCAATGCAAGTCCTAATTTACTCAGTTGTATCTTTGCCTTTATATAGGCCCAGCTGCTTGTGAGTTTTCACTATTATAAAACAAGGCTGCAATAGGATTTTGTTTAAAAACTTTTGTTTTTTATTTCAGGTTTTCTTAAGGTAGACTTGTTTTTAAGGATTCATCATTATATTTAAGGAGCAACCCAGAAGATATTAAAGACCAAAAAAATCTGAATCTACAGGTATTAGCAGTTTGATTTATGGGTTAGCTAAAGGAATATGCATTAACAACCAAGAAAGCCAATAATCAATCTAGATTTTATAGTTCAATCTAGCCCGGAGAATGATCCTGCTAGCAAGGGCTCAGGCTGGCAAGGACCATATCAAAAGATAGCATTGACAAAGGCGTGAACAGGGGAAAAACATCTGGTATGGGCAATAAACCAGATTTACAGAAAAGAGGCTGAAGAAAGATAGATGCTTAACATAATTTTAAAATATATTGCTAAGGGGCGCCTGGATGGCGCAGTCGGTTAAGCGTCCGACTTCAGCCAGGTCACGATCTCGCGGTCCGTGAGTTCGAGCCCCGCGTCAGGCTCTGGGCTGATGGCTCGGAGCCTGGAGCCTGTTTCCGATTCTGTGTCTCCCTCTCTCTGCCCCTCCCCCGTTCATGCTCTGTCTCTCTCTGTCCCAAAAATAAATAAAAAATGTTGAAAAAATTAAAAAAAAAAATAAATAAAATATATTGCTAATAGCAGAAGTGACAGAAGAAAAAATTGGAATAGACTCTACTAAAGCAAATAGTGGACATACACAGTAAATATCAATGCTTTGATTTCTGTAAGCTCAAGTTTCTAGAACTGCCTGGTGGATCAAACCATAATTACAAAGTTGAAGTACTTGGACAGAGTATCATTTTCTTGTACTTACTAAAGCCAAATTGCAAGTCTTCCAAATTCTACCAGTGCATTATAGATAAGATTTACTTTTCCAAATAATAAAACCAAAACAAATTTCAGTCTGTATACATAAATATCACCTCATCAGGAGCACAGCGAAGAAACAAACATGTCCTCATGGGAGATGACATCAAATAATGAACTCCTGACAACACAGTTGAGTATAGCACAACATCTTAAAGTACTCTTTTAAGGTAGTTTCCTTACATATTATGTGTCTCTACAACCTGGACTAATTCTTGGAAAATAATCTTCAAAACATAGAAAACTTAAGATGGGGCATGTGGGTGGCTCAGTCGGTTGAGAGACCAACTTTGGCTCAGGTCATGAACTCTTGGTTCCTGAGTTTGAGCCCCACATCGGGCTCACTGCTATCAGCCTGTTAGCACAGAACCCATCTCAGATCCCTTATACCCCTTCCCTGCTTGCACTCTCCCAAAAATAAATATATTAATAGATATATTCATAAATATATTAAGATAAAGCTGGAAAAATAAAAGAGATGCAGAGACCAACAGAGAGTGAGAAACAAAGGATAAGGATCCTTAAGGAAATAGCACGACTAAAGAATTTCCTGGCTTTGAAAGTGTCAGGGCCTCATCTACAGGACTACACTACAATATGTTGTCATCTCTCAGGGCTGGCTTGTTATATGGACACCTATCATCAAATATAACACCTAACACAGCATTATTGGTGGCAATGTTTCCTTTCCCCAACATTCCTATGTTGAAGTCCTAAGCCCCAGAACCTCAGAATGGGACCCTGCTTGCAGAGAGGGTATTTACGGGGATAATCAGGGTAAAATGAGGTCATGAAGGTGGGCCCTAATCCGAAATGACTGGTGTCCTTATAAAAAGGGGAAACGTGGATACAGAGACACACATAGAGGGAAGGCAATGTGAGGAGACCCAGGTAGGAAATGGCCATCAAACCAAGGAGAGGGGCCCACAACAGACTGTTCTCTCACAGCCCTCAGAAGGACACCCTGACCTGAGCCTTCCAGCCTCCAGAACTGTGAGACAATAAATTTCCATTGGTTATGCCACCAGTTTGCAGTTCTTTGTTACGGCTGCCTCAGTAAACTAATGCACTTAGCCAGGCTAATTATGGTTCAATTCAGATTTTAATTAGTATAATTTTCCTAAATATAGGAAATTAGTACAATTTTGACACAAACTGACAAACAATATAGTCAAATGTATGTAATTATCTGCAGGGAAATTACATATACGCTGTGTTTATTAACATGTAAATGTAGGCATAGATGCAGATATTGGGGTAGGCAAATGCACAGGCATATGGACATGGATATCTTCTGCCCACAGTCACAACAGTAGTAAGCTGTGGCAGGGAGAGGGAGGGCTCTAACCTGGGTGTATCTACCTCTGGGGTCCACGGCCTTGCTTTAATCCCACCGAACAAAACTAGACTGTAATGGAGAGAATGCCTGTCCTCATAAGATGGCGTGGTAGGACATGTGCAGAACTTAGGATCCTTATAGGCAAGCATGGAAGAGACTATGAAAGTGGCTTATGGGCAAAGTAAAACTATGTTTTTTGAGTTTCATTGATTTGGGCTTTAGTCATAATACACACTTTCCTCCAGGAATTAAATAAATTCAATTACAACACAAGACAACTTTCAACTGCTCTAATTCTGATGAAACTGAATGGTTCTCTTTCTTGTGAGATCATCCCTTCCCTTGGATAAAGAAACAGGATGTTTCCCTGCCTTTTTATGCCAGGCAACCCCATAATATATTCCATTCCTAACCTGAGTCATTTTAATGACCTTCTGTGGAGTCTTCTCTCACATTCAACACAAACACCCTAAGTTGGAGACCTAACTATCTGGGGCACGAGTATCTCATGGACACAGCAAGAATTGAGACTCATATCCCAGGGCTATAAGGAAAGGCAGAGAGGGGACTGATAACTAGTCAATCAGTAACTATTTACCAATCACTTATAATGTACAAGCCACTGTGCTGAGTCCTTCAGGGAATACACCAGATGGAATGAGACTGGTGCATTGCATTCGACGGGCTTCAACTCTCAGAGCACACATACGACCCACACCCACAGAGAAGACCCACTTAAGAGGTAATAAAGAAGTTCTTAAAAAAAAGAAGAAGAAGAAGAGGAGTGACTCAATCAGAAGAGCATGTGACTCTTGATCTCAGGGTCGTGAGTTTGAGTCCCATGTTGGGTGTAGAGGTTACTAGGAAAAAAAAAAAAGTAGACACATGGCAGAGGACCAGAAACACCAAAGGGATGAAAGTAAAACTTTGGGTAGAGTCATGGAAGAATAACATCAGGCAGAGGGCAAGATACAAGCTCATACACGATGGACAGAATTGGGTAGATAAGGGAGAAGGTTCATGTTCCAGATGGCATTAGGAAAAGTCACCCTTCCACCCTGGGGAAGTTCTACTCTTTGTTCACGACTCAGTTGGTCACATTCCCTACTCCCCTCTCCAACAGTACTCACCACCCAGGACTTAGTGACTCCAGGGCCTAGTACAGAGCCTGGCAGATATGTAGGTATGCCATGAAAACTGAACATTGAGTAACCTTTTCTCAGTCTACTTTCCATATGTAATGGTAAGCTTCTTGAGGGCCCACAATGATTTCTTACTGTTCTCAATGTTGGACAGGTTTTCAGTAAGTAATTGATAAACAGGTAGATGCAATTCCTCCATCTGATTTCTTTCCTTTTTTTTTTTTAACATTTATTTATTTTTGAGACAGAGAGAGACAGAGCATGAATGGGGGAGGGTCAGAGAGAGAGGGAGACACAGAATCTGAAACAGGCTGCAGGCTCTCAGCGGTCAGCACAGAGCCCAATGCGGGGCTCAAACTCATGGACCGCGAGATCATGACCTGAGCTGAAGTCGGACGCTTAACCGACTGAGCCACCCAGGTGCCCCTGATTTCTTTCCTTTTAATTACAGAAGAACAAGTATCTAAAAGAAATGATGGCTTTGTTAAAAAAAAAAAATAGGCCAGTTCCTTCAGATTTGAGAAGATTTATGCTCATCTTAATACTACCACAACCTGTCAGCCAATTTGAAGCATACCCTTTCCATTGCCTTGACTAATAGTGAGATAAGCCATGTTATGGAGAAAACATATTTAGATTGGGAGTCAAAACACAGATTTGGATTGGGAGTTCACTGTCTGAGCAGTAACATGACTTAGGGTCTGTGTGACTTCCTAATTCCATGGTTACGCACATACTACATCTCAGTTCATGCAAAACTCACTTAACATACAGCAAGGATCTTATCACTGGAAGAGCCAAACCACAGTATTTGCTGCTACTATTATTACTAATGCCTAATATGCTATTTGGATAAAAACAAAAAAAAATACAGAATTCTAAAAGGTTTTTTCTTTGCCCCAAGAAGATACAAAATCAGATAACGGACAGTAGTCAAGCCAGCAGAGGGAAGAGGTAGGGTAATAGTTCTTCACTGAAAACCAGCTTAACATATCCTGTGTCTGCCATTATTTTTTTGTCTTTCTTGCCTAAAAGAAGGTCAGTGGGTAATTTATGACTCAGGTTTTAGATGTAGAAAAACTTTAAACCAGAGAGATACTGTGGGTACTCTAGTTCTAAAATCTTCTGTAGAACCGATTAAAAAACCAGACAATAAGTTTCAGCCCTGACTGCTTCTCAGGATGGCAGGAAGCCAACTACTTCAACTGGAACAGTGTACAAAATGCGTATTTCTTAAAGAATGCAGTCATCCTTTTATTCACCAACCTATACTCTTTGAGTACCGTTCATTAGACCAGATGCTGCTCCTTGTACACAGAGGACCCCAACAAGTAATACAGAGAGATGTGTCTGGAATAAAGGCCAAAGGCACTCTGATCATCAAAGTCTTTCCAGCAGCTTAATGATTCCAGGATGAAGTCAGGACTCTAAGAATTTGGGTGGCTTGGAATCCCTGAGGCTCCTGAAGGGCTCCATGATTAGTCTAGATCTTTCTGGATATTCCCAGGCAACATCTAAATGGGTGACAGTCAGTCAGAATGAGAACAGACCACAGCACAGGCAAGAGCCATCCAACCTTAGTGCCACCCCACATGGTGGCACGAACCCTGTGTATGACACTGCTGTGTCCTCTGTAAATTACTTGCCTATAACACTTGAAGGCCTCAAAAGAGCTGCTTGGGTTGTCATGAAAGCTGAGAATAAATTTAAATTTGTGTGCAAGAAGAAGAAAGTACAAATAACTTCCAACCATGACTTGCGAGGACTTTGTGGCCACTCTACTGTACCAGCGGTCAATGGCAGCACCCAATGTAATCCTGTGGGTTCTCACATTATCAAAGCTACCAGTGACATTGGAGTAGACAGATTTTAACATTACCACTATATATGCATATATATACACACACACACACACACATATGTACATATATTTGACTATTGAAAACGATACCTCACTATAAAACTGTCAACTTGAAAACACGACAGATCATTATTTGTGCTACAGAAGGCTTAAATAAGACTTAATAAGAATTCATTGAGGAAGCCCTCTTAAAAATTCACATGTTGAATCCCACTGTGTGCCATAAGGTCGTCAGAGGAGCACTACCTTAAACTCTGAGTCCCCTACACCAAAGATTGTCATGAGAGCCTCAAACAGACGAGTGCTCAGTTTACACCATTTTTGAGCGGATGTCCACTTTCTCAGGGTTGGTTTTCATTTTAAAATATCATGGCCCCACGCTGTAAAAAGATTTACCCTATCCCCCCGACTTTATACATTTGTAATCATCAACTTTCTAGTTTCCAGTCACCGAAGACCTATCCCTGATCAAAAGGTACGATCACCTTCTCTAAACCAGGTTGCAGTAATTCCAGCCAAGTCAAAAAGCACAGCTTTCCCTCTGCCTGCTTGCCAGATTGCTGAAATGCAGAGAGTTATGTTCACAGAGCTTCCAAGGAAGGAAGCACTGCTTTGCTTCCAAGCTCCCTGACCAGGCCTCCACCCTCCCTAGGAAAGGCAGGTGAGCACTTACTGGGGCTGGGCTTTGGGCTGCCCAGAGGGTCTCTATCCATTACTGTGGCTGACAAAGGGGAAATGTGGGAGGCAATGACTCAGGCAGACAGGACTGAAGCCAAGACTGGGAGAAAGGAGGGATAAGGGAAGCAGGAGAGACCAGGTGCAGAGAGAGCAGGGAAGCTGGATGGAAATTAAGCTGTGGGACACACAGGAAGCTGTAAGCCAAACTCATCTATTTGGATTTTGGGGAGCATTCAGTTACACATTCATGTTTCCCCTGTTACTATCCTGGATGAGAAAAGGATTGCTAAATATTTCAATGCTCCATTAGAAAAAAATATTATAATGAAAAATCCTTTTGAGTTTTCTTCTTTTCTGTTTACCTTTGAAAGACACATATAAATAAATTTATGGATAAAAAAAGTTTCTTTATTCTCTTTCCTCCCCAGTGGTGAATCTCTCCATGAGTCAGTCTAAATGTCAAAAGAGAAAGCCATCTTCTCAGGAATATATAAATATTTATAGACAACATTACTCTATCACCCCTGAAATGTTAAACAGAGCTATTTTTCCATTCTCTTCTTTATTGATTCTGTTATATGGTACATAAAAATCAGAAAGCAAAAAAAGGTTAATGGTATAACTCAAGTCACCAGGTCATACATCAATTAAATGCAGACCCCTTGAAATATTAAGTCTCTTTGTGACATATCTGCAGAGAGCATTAACAGAAACAAGCAATCCATGTCAAAACAAACCTAGCCTCAGACCATTAAAGAGTGGCTGTTCAAGTACCTCCATCTGTTATGAACGCCTCCGAGTCTGTGCAGTTCTTTTTCTGAGATGCTCTTAAGGCTAAGTTCTACCAGTCTGACTGGGCTGGTAGGAAAGAGTGAACATCTGATGAGATGATTATAAAAACAAAATCCAGGGAGGGCACTGTTAAGTCCTCACTCAGCTCTCAAAATGTTTGTGTGGCCCTCCTCAACTTTCTTGCCTTCCATGAGACCTCAGGTCACCTTTATGGATACTTCTTCTGGTACCTCAAGTCTGGCTCCACCTGCATAGACTTCCCTCTACCCTAATGATAGACAACCTGGAAAGAAGCAAGAACTAAGATTAGTGCCATATTTGCACAAATATTCCTATAATTATGAGAGGTCCCATTGTATTATCAACTAGTTCTAGCAGTTTGATTTTTTTCAAAAATCAATTATTGTAATCTATCACATCAACAGACTAAAAAAGAAAAATCATTTGATCATGCTAAGAGATGCAGAAAAAGCATGTGACAAACTCCAATACCCATTCATGATAGAAACTGTCAGTAAACCAGTAATAGAGGGGGAACTTTCTCAACTTGGTAAAGATTATCTACAAAAAAAACCTATAGCTAACATCACACTTAACATGATAAAGCTTGAAGCTGTCCCACTAAGATCATGTAAGAAACAAGGATGCCTCCTTTGACCATTCCTTTTCAACAATGTACTAGAAATCCTTGCAAATGCAATAAGGCATGAGACGAAAATGGAAAATACACAGACTGGGAAAGAAGAAATAAAACTTTGTTTGCAGATGACATGATCCTCTATGTAGAAAATCTGGAAGAGTTGACAAACTGGAATCATTATAGCAAAACTGTAGGACATAATGTTAATATAAAAAGTCAACTGCTTACCTATATACCAACAACGAACAAGTAGAAATTGATACTAAAAACACAGTACTAATGACATTAGCACTTGCCCCAAAATGAAATACTTAGGTATAAACCTAACAAAGATCTGTATGAGAAAAACTATAAAACTCAGATGAAGGAAATCAAAGCAGTAAATAAATGGAGGCATATTCAATGTTCATGGATAGGAAGACTCAATATTATCAAGATGTCAGTTCTTGCCCATTTGATGTATAGATTCAATGCAGTCTCTATCAAAACCCCAGCAAGTTATTTTAAGGATATCAACAAAGTGATTCTAAAGTTACGTGGAGTGGCAAAGAACCCATAATAGCCAATATGATATTGAAGAACAAAGTTGATGCTACCTGACTTGAAGACTTACTATAGCACTCCCATGTTCATCACAACATTATCCACAATAGCCAACGTATGGAAACAACCCCAGTGTCAGTAAATGATAAATTAATAAAGAAAATGTGGTATATATGATATAAATACACAATGGATTATTTGGCCTTCAAAAAGAAAGAAATTCTGTCATTTGCAACAGTATGGATGAATTTGATGAACATTATGCTAAGTGAAATAAGCCAGATAAAGACAATTATCACATGATCTCACTTACAAATTGAATCAAAGAAAAAAAAAACGTCAAATTCATAAAAACAGTAGCAAAGTGGGTGCTAGGGGCGGGTGATAAGGGAAATAAGGAGAGTTGGTAAAAAGGGTGTAAACTTTCAGTTGTAAGATAAATAAAGTCCAAGGCTCCAACAGTGGTTAACATTGATAACACTGTATTACATAATTGAATTTGCTCAAAGAGTAGAACTTAAATGTTCTTACCAAAGAAAAGGTAAATATGTGAAGTGATGGAGGTGTTAATTCAATGAGGGGATCCTTTCACAGTTTATACATATATAAATCAGTGAGCAGAAAGAGACCCAAATAGAATCCCATGGATATAATCAAATGATCTTTGGACAAAGGACCAAAGGCAATATAATGGAGTAGATAATTTTTTAACAAATGGTGTTGGCACAAGATAACCATATAAAAAATAATCTAAAGACATACAATACACCCTTCATAAAATGTAACTCAAGATAGACCTAAATGTCAAGTAAAAATAAAAAAACAACCTTCTCGATCATAGGAGAAAACCTAGAAGACCTTGAGTATGGTAATGCCTTTTTTAGGTACAACATCAAAGACATGATATATGACAAAGTTCACCGATAAACTAGGCTTCATAAAAACTACTAACTTCTGCTCCATGAAACACATTATCAAGAGAATAAGGAGACTAGCCAAAGACTGGGAGAAAATATTTCCAAAGACCCATGTGATAGACTATTACTCAAAATACACAAATACACAAAATACACAAACTCTTAAAATTCAGTAACAAACATCTTGATTAAAAAAAGAATCCAAGACCTTAACAGACACTTCACCAAAGAAGATCTAAAGTGCAAATAAGCACATAAAAAGATGTTCCACAGTGTATGTCATCAGGGAAGTCTAGGTTAGAACAATATACACACCTACACACCCATTAGGTTAGCCAAAATCCAGAACACTGACAACACCAAATGTTGGTGAGCAGAGCATGAGGAAAAGTAACAACTCATCTATTGCTGGTGGGAATGTAAAATGGTATAGCCACTTTGCAAGACACTTTGGCAGTTTCTTAGAAAATTAAATCTACTCTAGGGGCACCTGGGTGGCTCAGTTGGTTAAGCATCTGACTCTTGATAACTGCTCAGGTCATGATCTCATGGTTCGTGGGATTGAGCCCTACATCACGCTCGATGCTGACATCGGAGCCTGTTTGGGATTCTCTCTCCCTGTCTCTGCCCCACCCTTGCTTGTGCACACATGCACACACACTCTCTTTCTCTATCTCTCTCTCTCAAAACAATTTTAAAAAAGAAAGAAAATTAAATATATTTTTATCATCAGATCTGGCAATCACAATCCTTGGTATTTTACCCAAAGGAATTGAAAACTTATGTCCACATAAAAACCTGCAAATAGATATTGATAAAAGCTTTATTCATAACTGCCAAAATTTGCAAGCAACCAAGATGTGCCTTCCATAGGTGAATGGGTCAATAAACTGTGGTACATCCAGATAATGGATCATCTAGCACTAAAAAGAAATAAGCTATCAAGCCATGAAAAGACATGCAAGAGCCTTAAATGCTTATTACCAAGTGAAAGAAGACCATCTGAAAATACTACATACTGTAGGATTCCAACTATATGACATTCTCAAAAATGTAAAACCACCAATACAATAAAAAGATCAGTGATCTCAAGGGGGAGGGTGGAGTTAAATAGGTAGACCACAGAATTTTTAGGGCAGTAAAACTGTTCTGTATATTATAATGATGGATATATGTCAATATACATTTATCTAAATTGATTTTATTAAAAAAATTTTTTTAACATGTATACATTTCTGAGAGAGAGAGGCAGAGGGTGAGCAGGGGAGGGGCAGAGAGAGAGGGAGACACAGAATCAGAAGCAGGCTCCAGGCTCTGAGCTGTCAACACAGACCCTGACAGGGGACTGGAACCCATGAACCGTGAGATCGTGACCTGAGTCAAAGTCAAACGCTTAACCAACTGAGCCACCTAGGCACCCTTAAAATGATTTAATGTACCCCAAGAGTGAATCTTTAAAGTATGGATTTTGGGTGATTATTATGGGTATAGGTTTATCCTTCGTAAAGAAAAAATATACACATATGCCATTTTGTTGAGTGATGTTGTTAAGTGGGGTATGTGTGTGAGCGTATGTGAACAGGGGATATATGGAATGTCTCTGTACTTTCCTCTCAGCCTTATTGTACATCTAAATTTTCTCTAAAAAATTAAGTCTTTAAAAAAATTTGTTTCAGGAGATACAATTCTCAAAGTTCTCTTCTTTGGGGTATATAGCTAGGAGTGTAATTCCTGGGTCATATGGTAATTCTTTGTTTAATCTTTTCAGAACCTGCCTCTTTTTTCAAAGAAGCTGCACCACTTACATTCCCACCAGACATCTATAGGATTCCAGTGTCTCCAAATTCTTCCCAACACTTCTTATCATCTGTCATTTTTATTACAGTATCTTATGGTTTTGATTGACATTTCCCCAATGACCAGTGATGTTGAGCATCTTTTTACGTGCTTATTGACCATGTGAGTATCTTCTTTGGGAAAACAGTTATTCTAATCCCTTGCTAATTTTAAAGATTACTTTCCTTTTTATTGTTAGATTATTGTTAGATTTATTGTTATAGAGTTCCTTCTATATTCCTGAGACTAGAGCCTTATCAGCTACATAATTTGCAAACATTTTCTCCCATTCCACACACTGTCTCTTCTCTTACTTGACAGTGTCCTTTCAACGCCCCCATGTTTTTAGTTTTGATCAAGTCCAATTTATTTTTTTCTTACATTGCTTATTCTTTTGGTGTCCTATTTAAGAAACCATTGCCTGATTCAAGGTCGATGAAGATTTACAGCTATGTTTTATTCTAAGTTTTGTAGTCTTATAGTTCCTACATTTAAAATCTTTGATCCTTTTATTTTTTATTTTTTTGGAGAGAGAGACTGACATTGTGTATGAGCAGGGGAGGGGCAGAGAGAGAGAGAGAGAGAGAGAATGAATCTTAAGCAGGCTCCACACTCAGCACAGAGCCTGACACAGGGCTCAATCCCACGACCCTGGGATCATTACCTGAGCCAAAATCAAGAGCCAGAGAGTCGACAGAGCCACCCAGGCACCGTGAATCTTTGATCCTTTTTGAATTATTTTTTTAATATACAGTCTGAGGTAAGGGTCCAAGATTATTCTTTATCAGTTTTATTATTTGTGTATGCATTTATTTTAGTAGGTTCTACTCCCACCAGGGGGATGGCTGAGCCAGCCAGGTACCCTGCTCTTCATCAGCTTTTAAAACTAAGAAATAGCTTTCTCCCCACTACCACTGCATGGTGGAGATGGGGAGAAAGGCCAAAGAATTCCAAACCTAAGATTCATTTATAAACGAGGACAGAAGATAGCAACTGAACTTTCCCTGATGAGTCTGAAATCCCCTTTGGTAATTACAGAAGTTCGGTGTTCTGAGCACTGGGACAGAATTCAGCACTCTGATTTTCAAATGATAGCCAAGTAGAGGGAAGAGTTCAGTTATTAAGGGATATTGCCTTAAAACTAACAAGATCAATCAAATAAACCATTACTGAATACCAGTGATCTTAGCCTTTATCTGTTAGCCCCCAATCTATAATATAAATATAGCTAAGACACAGTCCCTCACCCTAAGGATTAATCTACCAACTTGGAAATAAGGATGGTTTCCCAGCAAGTGGTTCAACCTCTTAAGAGTGAAGTAGTTCAATTACGTAAGCCTTAAAAAAAAAAAAAAAAGTCTAATATGCTGGAGCCAACAGAGCTAATACAATATTCCAATAGAGGCACAATCTTCTGTGACACCAGATTTGATTTTATAGTGTTAATGACCATTCTGACAAATCTTTACGTGTGTCATACAATGGACCACCACCTCACCAAACAAACAAAAAAGACAGTTTCCCCAAAGACACAGACGAAGAGTTTCTCTGAATTAGGAATAAAAAGGTGTTAAAGTGGTCTACGCATCCTCAATTATTTTTAGAATGTTATGTGCTTTCTAAGGAATTTTCCAAGGTGTAAATGGATTAGAAGTCTCCATTTTAATGGCTACCGGGGTCTTGATTTTTTAATAGCCTAATGTTTCCCGTTTATCATGTGCTTCAAACACTGCCAAAGTAAAGAAAAGCATAACGTACCCAAAAACCTATTTGGAAAGATGTGGGAAGATGAGAACAAATATGCACCAATCAATATATCCCTTATTCTCAAGGGAACAAAACTTCATTAAGACCTGCACTGAGCACAACCTTGCAATCCAGATAAAACCGCGAACCTCAGCTCTTGGGCTAGCCTCACGAGGACCGATCTCGGAATTCCAGGAAAACTTTGGAGAACACCTCATTTGGGGAAAATAGAACCCCCACAAAACTACAGATATCAGTGTAGGAAGGCAGGCCAAAAATATGAAGCTTTTTTTTTTTTTTTAATTTTTTTTTTTCCAACGTTTTTTATTTATTTTTGGGACAGAGAGAGACAGAGCATGAACGGGGGAGGGGCAGAGAGAGAGAGGGAGACACAGAATCGGAAACAGGCTCCAGGCTCTGAGCCATCAGCCCAGAGCCTGACGCGGGGCTCGAACTCACGGACCGCGAGATCGTGACCTGGCTGAAGTCGGACGCTTAACCGACTGCGCCACCCAGGTGCCCCAAAAATATGAAGCTTTAAAAACCAAAGTCACTACCGGTAATGTTGAGACCCGTCCTGAAGCTCAGCTCAAGGATCTTCTCTTAGGAGAAGGATCCCCTTGAAAAGAGTATAATCTCACAAAATGTCTCATGTGACTGAGGTGGAAGCTCCAACTCACAGAGAGATGTGAACACTATTTAGTGGTCATCCATTTTATCTCATTTACGCCATCTAGGGACCACATGAAGTTCCTGACACCAAGGAAGTAGAGGAATCTAGTGAACTCTACCTAAATTTTGGTCCACCACCTCAATTTCTGATACGAAACATGGAAAACTGAAGGTTACGCACCACCAGAGAGGTCAGTCACCAGGACTGACTGGGGAAACCCTGCAGGTCACCAGGACAGGGAATTCCAAAGAAAAGATGGGGCCTTGGAATATGGTTATTTTATGACCAATTCTCCTAAGGCCACTTAGGATTCTGCTCTGATTCTACAAGTAATAAGCAAACTCTACTCTAGTGTTTGGTCTTACCCACTGACTGGATCTCCAAGAGGCTTCCCAATAAAAATTCCTCTGAAGAGCTCTCTGTAAGATCCCAGACCCCTCTTCTACCCCAGTCCCTTAATATCTGCTTAGCTACAATGAACCAGGGTTTATGCGTGGAAGATCCATTTCCCACTTACACTGGCTGTCAGACTTTCTTTCCCCATACTTGGTACACAGAAACATCCAACCCTTCTTCTGATACTGGATCTCAGCTACAGCAAACGGTTAGCAAGACTTGGCTTAATATCCAGACCCTCCTTTGAAAAGTCTTTTAGACTTAGGGAAAGCAAATGGCCTCTACATAATTCATCCATACTTACAGGAATTCCATTTAATTCAACAAGTACTTATTGAAAGTCTACCATATACAATGTCCTAAGTATTAACAGTATTTCAATATTTGTTCCTGTTTCAATAGCATTGTCTACTTGCGATTTTACCTATAGCAGCCACTCCAGGATGACAATGCAGTAAAAGCCTGAATGTGTTGTTTTAACAGGTCAAGGATGCCTCAGTAGGTAGGTGAACAGTTTGAGAACTACAGTCATTTTAGTCTTGCCCTGAAGTATACAGTGAATTATCAGTAAAAAAGAGAACTGTAGTCCTCATCTTGTTACCAAGACTAAGCAAGTGCAATATGAGATTTAAACAGAGCAATGACTATCAATTACCATCACTGTTAATCTTCCCTTTCTCAGTGGAAAGAGACTTCCTATGCTGGAACAATTATGAAATGCTTATTTCTACCTCAGGACTACAGAAAAAAAGAATGTTCACTTTCCACGCTGTTATTGATTTCACCCTTTTGGTAATTTGCTCTATTGAAAACTAAAGCCCTAGCACAGTCAGAGCCTTAATGAATTAAATCCAGTGCCAAATACTTCAAAGCTTCACTGGGCACAAGGCAGAGGAGACCATACCATCTCCACCTGGAAAGAATTGAGAGGGGCAAAAAAGCAAGCTGAAAATTGACTAATAAAAATCATTCATTCTGGGAAGTTTTAACATGACGCTTTCTTAAAAAAAAATGAAAACTTGGAGAAATTGGAAATGGGAAAAAAATAATAATAATGCACTTGATACCATAATGGCAAAATAACCCCAATTTTTAAAATTCAAATAGAGGTAATTCTAGTATAGATAAGAGACAAAACCCTTTGCATGCATTCAGTATGGCTCTATTTTTAAAATGATGTCTCTGATGCACAGCAGTTCAATTTCTGTGTTAGCCTCTAAAAAGCAGAAATCAATGTTTTACAATATGATTCTGTGTGTGGCAAGCCTCTTCACTTATCTCAAGGATAATTGCAACTATTAAACATTACTATTCTATGAATACAAGGTGAAAGCAGAAATAAAGACTTTGCTTACGTAATTCCCTGCTTGGCTGGCTCCCCAAATTCACCAACTCCCTCCATGATGAGGGACAAAGGGAAACCAAGACAGAAATGGCATATGTATAAATTCGCCTCTTGATGAAACCAACCGAATTATTTGGCATACAACTCCATCCTACCAAAGGGCAGAATGATACAGTAAGTTGAACATCTAACCTTTCTTCCTGTACAATCCATGCAGACGATGGATCATCCCCTTAAGAATTCTCTTTTGCCAAGAAACAAAACGGTCTAACTACTAGAAGTGCATTAGCCTTGGGGGATAATGCAATTTTAAAAGGCATGCGTATTGAAGGCGTGGCCAGCATAAGCATCTCCTAAAGTGAGATGTTCCTTGTTTTTTGTTTGTTTGTTTTTCCACCAGCACTCACCTTACTCCTTCCTTTCAACCCTCAAAATAAGCCCACAATCTTATTTTAGTAGGGCAGAGTTTAAAATACTTTTAATAAAACTGAGCATCTGCCAAGAAGAAAAACACTGGTATTCGTCCTTGTGCTGAAACTAATCTCACACTCCTGAAGCCCTTCCCCACTATGTCCACCAGCCAGTATCAGACACAATTCATGACATCTTTAATTCCATCTGTATGCCAACTTTACACCAGCAGCCACAGATACCTGATCCAACTAAAAGCTCTCATTTAACTTCCCACGTAGCAATGCACGGACCTCTAAGAGCTCTGGGTCCCCGGACAAGACACTTATCATCTGAGTCTCCCTCTCCTCCTGTGTGAGGGCAAGGTGATCTCAGAATGGCCTCCCAGAATCCAATGCCTTCCATGTGGCTGCATATCCTTGCCGTCAGCTCGCCAGTATCAGGGAGAAAGGGAACTTCAGCCTCGGGTTCTGGTGTTGTCTCAAGGGATTCAGAACTTGAGGATTAGGGAAGAAAATGATCAAGGGTGATAGTGAGTATGTCCATTTAGTCCCCACAGTCCAGTCAATAGTGCTTTGGCCTGCCTGGGCCTTTGCTAACTTCTAAGAGGTGACAGACCCATCTTAGCAGACGTCAAACTACATTGTCATTCCTGGAAAGAGGAATTTAAACACCTGTTTTTTTACTGTTTGTTCAAATAGATGAAAAGTAACAAATATTGAACTTTTGTAAGCCACAAAGAACACAATTCTATCAGATATTAGACTGAATTGTTGCTCTGAAAAATTATGTCTATCAAATAATTGGCACAAATACACGACCGGCTCCTGTTAAAATGTCTTTTATGTGCTAATGCCTCATATGTACGCTTATATAAAAATCATCTCAAATGCTTGAAAACCATGAGAATGAATGATTTGAAGGAAAGGGCTATAGGAAGACATGTGCTCTCAAACTCACCCTCCGGCATGTGTGAGGATGTGGTATCTGCCCACATTGAACAACATATCTGTGTTGTTCAACACAGAATGCAAATGGATTTCATAGAGAACTCAGGTCTACCCCACCCCACCCCCTCCCACCCCTGCCATAGCCTCCAGGTTCCTGGCCGCCCTCTATTGCACATCAACACATGAGCACCCTGCCATCTTTTCTCCACCATCCATTCCCATCTGCCCACACTTGGATCTCTGCAGTCTCCAGCAATATGACATCAGCAGAGCACAGTCTGAAAGCCAGGCTGGAGACACAAAAACCCAGACTGGCTAGATTTCAAACAGTCCTAAACTTTGAAAAGACAGGTGGCTGTATTTAAGAGTCCTCCCTGCCCATCAGCTTCAGCCCATGCTCCCCCCCCCCCCCCCCGCCACCTCCCCCAAAACATATGCTATGGGAGTTCCTGTCCTCTCCCTGCCCTTGCCAGGGCACGGTGGCCTAGCTGCTCCCAGCAGCTGCTGGCTTCCTCCAGACTCTCACACTGCAGTCTAATGGAATGGCCGCTGAAACCTCTAAGATCAGCTCATGGCAAAAGGCATTTCCTCCCAGTCCTTGTCCTAACCACAGCCTATGCCCTCTTCACCTTTAATTCAATTACACGGATGAATAATGCATAGTTAGGTCTCTGATAGTGAAAAATCCTCAGCTTATACTGCGGCCACCAAGGCCTGACCGTACCCCAGTGTAAGGGGAGCCACCACAGGCCAGCACTTTGAAGAGTTCCAGTTGTGATCAGGGTAACTCCAACTTGGAAGAGCTCTCTCCTAACACGTTCATTTAGGCATGAGTAACCAGAAAAGTAGGTCAGAGGCTTGAGTCGGTCTGAAGGCCGACATGCACTTCAGCTAAGACCCACAGGTTTTGTGTGGTTTCCAAGATTCAAACAATGACATTTACAGGTGGGTCCTGCTAATATGGCCCCCACCGGTACCCCCACATCAGCCTCGATGACAATACACCCTCCTGCATTTTCCAGTGATCCCCTAAACCCGACAATAGTTCCCCTGGGGCAGCCAGAAAGAAAAAGAAAAGCCATCTAGGGTGTTACTGGTACAAGCAGCTTTCAGGTCACTGTGCTCCAGCAGTTCAAGGCAATAGCCTCTGATTAAGAGAAGCTTAATCTTTCTTAGCTGCATTGGTTTTTGAGTGGTTTTTCCCCCCCATTTGGTCAGTAAATGTCCTATTAATGTGCTGTTTTTAGTCTTTAACTTTTTATTTTTAAGGTCAATCCTCTCCTAGCGTTTACTCCCATCTTGTGCTTATGTATATAGCTGCCCACCCCCACACACTTTTCACATTACACGCCGGACTGCCGAGGAACTGTCAGCACTCTGGTGCTTTAAGACAGCTTGACAAAGCAGCAGCAGCAAACTGTCAAAGCTTGCCCATTTCTTCCATCTCTGTTCTTCCCTCTTAACTGTGCGATTTTACCTCCTCTCCTCACCCCAGCCCCGCAAAGAGAAAATCCTATGCCTTTCATCTGGCCCGTTTCTGAGACAAAGCCCCAGAACGACGCACTCACATATCCTGTCTTGAGATCTCCCTACTCCCAGTCCTTCCTAGGCCAAACCATGCCACCCTTCGGTGGAGACCCAGAAAAGAGGATTCACCAAGGATAGAGGTGGCTTCCTTGATGAGGTGAGAAGCAACAAACTTGCGGCTGGATCACAGTCACTTTTAAACCCAACAGAAAAGTAATACTGCAAGCCATTCAAGACCACATTTTTTCATATCTGGGAACAAATATGGAAATACAGGACCATTTGCGAAGAGTAGACAACGTTTCAGGTCAAACAGTGTGAGCCTTCCTGGATCTAATGAAGGTTACAGCTAAACTGGCCGTTTAAAACCAACACCAATACATTATTTCTGAGTGGAATACAAAGTTCTCAGGCAGCTCCATTATAAAACCATGGGTTAGGGCCCTTAAAATACACCCTCAGGCCCCCAGTGAGGTATCGAATACCTCATTCCCTTCTGTGGTTAGAGTAACAGTGGAAATCCAGGAGGATCTCAGCCATCATACAGTTGACAGGAAAATTACAATAATATCCCCAACAAATACCAATTAAGGGCAGATCTAACATGAGCAATGAGCTTACGGGCCACTCTTTGAGGGAATGACAAATCAACAATTCTTCCAATAATCAAAGTCCATATGCCCTTCCCTCATATTTTACTCTCCTACCAGGTATCTTCTCACCCCCAAATGAAACATCTGAACTCAAAAGATAAAGCAAAAACCAAAGGTTCTACATCGAATGAGAAGCAGCCTAATGATAGACAGCTAACTTGCTAAGAAACAGAGGACTAGAAAAAAATGTGTATTCTGTATTTTTGTCCACATTAGTATTAGAAGTAACCTTAGAGCTGACAGTCTACACCAAATGGTGTTGGTTTCGATCGGTTATGATTTACACTTACGATACATTTATATTCCACATCTAATACTTCACGTATGAACCACAGAGTGAACTCACAACCATTATCTTAGCAACGTAGCCAACAAAACCTCATTTACAAATTTCTACTCAGTTTTTACCAATATGGAACCATTACTCAGTCACTGGGTGAACTGTGTAAGAGATGGTAATTTTTCTTTTGATTTATAAGCTATGAGCTTTTCCATGAAAACAAATGCTTTTCCCCATGTGTTCAAACCAATAGTCCCCTTCATCCTTAGTAATGAAAAATCACCTGGAAAACATTCTAGAGTGCTATAGTATTTACCTACACTCACCTGATTTGGGATACCGTGTCTCCAAGAGCTGTGCTTCCATTGGTATGGTAATGTTTAATCCTTTTCCACTCTGGCATGGGTTTTCAGCAGAGGGCTCAGTTAAAATCTCCACCGCTCATTCAAACAGTCACTCCATATGGATATTAAGTAAAGCAAATCCACTTAGTGATTGTGCCATGAGGAGGGGAGGCCATATTGATCATCCTGATTAGCCCTGTCAGCTGGAGAAAGACTTGCTGGCACTTAGGGCCAGCTGGGCAGGGTACACAGAGGCACTGGGCAGTATCGAAGGCCTTCCAGCAATTGGTCTGGGCAGTGATGGATGCTATGTGGACAGCTTCTGGGGTTATTAAGGATATAGAACTGGCCCAAGAGAAACCCAAACTACATCTCATTTTATTAAGATAAAGTTAGATTACTCATAATACACTGCAGGACTAAGGAAGCTTTTGTCTTCTTTATCACTGACATGAGCAAAAAACAAAAAAATCAATTTATATATTAAGTAAGACAACTCAGTGAGTGTACATGTAAGATGAAGATTACAAAACCCAACTTGTCTGCACTTTAAGAACAGGATACATAAAACGGTTGAGTAAACAAGTTATTTAACTTTACACTATTTACTCTGTATTATTAATTGTATTGTTGAAAAGAAGAAAGGAGTCTCAGCTTTCTCTGTACTCCCTTTGTGCACATGAAGGGACACCTATTTAATAGATAAGGAAAAGACCTATCAGTCTTCAGCCCTCATCCTAACAGGCCAGCTTGAATGGAGACTGCATGCTGGGTACCCCCCCGCCCAATCCCTCTGGACCTGAAATAGTCCTCTCAACGTCGCAAACGGTTGAAGTCAGAAATCACCAGAAAAAAATTCCCCTAAGTTTATAGACACATACAGACAATCGTTCACTCGTACTCTTTTCCATTTCTTCCCTTCCATGGCCTGTAAGAAATCCAACTAACCTTAACTGTATAACCTAGAGTAAATTATTTTAACTTTCTGATTCTCCATTTCCAAATTAAGACTAATTATCATTTCCACATTAACAATACCAATGTGTCCAAATCACAGGAACACCCTGAACGCTGGAGTAAATCAAATCAGTAATGCCTGATAGAGTTCACTTTCAAAAGATGCGGGAAGCAGAGAGAAGGGCAGTAACCCACTCCAGCGCTCATCCCAGTCAGACCAAGAAAGACTGGCTCATGTGTGGTGCCTCCTAGGAAGGGTGACAGAAGAGATTTTCTTCTGGATAACATCAAGGCTTTCCTGAATGTGCATACATGTTATCTAAAGCGATCAAAGCGATTCTCCATTCCAAAATGACTTTATGTCCTGGCTCTCATCTGTTCAGAGTCTCCCATATAGAATTAGCTAGAAATTTGGGGTGGCACAATCTCCAAGAGCTGTACTTCCACTGGTATGGTAATGTTTAATTCTTTTCCACTCTGGCATGGGTTTTCAGCAGAGGGCTCAGTTAAAATCTCCACCGCTCATTCAAACAGTCACTCCATATGGATATTAAGTACAGCAAATCCACTTAGTGATTGTGCCATGAGGAGAGCACCTCTAGATGGGGTCATTCCTTCTCAACACCTAGTAATGGAAACACGAGGTTCTGTTCTATTGGGCCAATTGTTCTAGGGTCAAGGTGATCTTCACAGCAAATAAGAGGGCTCCTGTCCTGAGAAATACAGCCAAGGTATCTCAGGTTGAAGGGCAAAACTACATCATCTCGGTAACACTTCACAGTCATTTAAATACCTCCACAATCCCTTCAGGTTAACATATATATATATAGCAAATGCATAACTGAGTTTCACAGCAGGAGAACTTGAGCCTCCAATATATACTACGAATTTTTTTAATGTTTATTTTTGAGAGAGAGAGAGAGAGAGAGAACACAAACCTGAACAGTGGAGAGGCAGACAGAGGGGGAGACACAAAATCCCAGGCAGGTTCCAGGGTCTGAGCTGTCAGCACAGAGCCTGACATAGGCCTCAAACACACAAACTGCAAGATCGTGACCTGAGCCAAAGTTGGACGCTTAACCAGCTGAGCCACCCAGGTGCCCCCCCCCCACCGCAATATAAATTTTAGAATATGGGGCTGGGGGCACACAGGGTGGTTGAGTCAATGTCCCCAAGATACTGCAGTTTTATTTCTCTTGACCAGCAGAGTCCTTTCTTCTTTTAAGGACACGGTTCCTCTCGTTCTCAGTCACTGCATCCCGTGTTTCTCCGCGTCCTAGGAGTGTGGGACAGTCTAACGTGCCCCAAACGTTGTCTTTCCCACTGAGGATTCAAAAGGACACTGCCACACAGCATTATCCTGCACCTTCCGCAGGGTTTCCAATTTGTTTGTTGACACTCTAACCTCAGGCCTTGACCAATGATAATGTGAACGAGTAAGTACTTAAGAGACCCCATCAATCCCTTAAGTCCCAAGGTGCTACATGAGGCAGATTTAAGGAATCTGCAAATTCACTTCGATGGAGCAACAATGGCAAGAGATATCTCTCCCCACAGACAGCTTCCAAAGGCTGTGATTAATGAGGCCACGGAAGCTCCTTCAACTGGGATTCCAGTAAATTGCCTTTCACCATGTGTTGACCAAATTAAAATAGAAGGTGCACCAGACACCAGAGCTTCTTGCACATGGAAGATTTTACTGCCTTGATTATAAACACTCTAGTTTATAATCTTGCTAAGCTCAGGGCACCTGAAGCTGAAGGTCAATAAATGGTCAAACTTCAATCTCTGCCACGCTGTATTGTTTGTGGTATTCGTTCCCTAGAGCTGCGCTAAAAACTACCACTCAGTGTTTATCTTAAAACAAAAGGAATTTATTCTTCCATAGCTATAGAAGCCCAAAATCTGAAATCAAGAGTTGCTGGTGGGCCATACTCTCCCCAAAGTCTCTAAGGAAGAAGCCTTCCGTGTCTCTTTGAGCTGTCTTCACACGGCGTTCTTCTGTGTCCTCTCCTCTTCTTATAAGGACACCAGTCATTGGGAGTCATCTAGTATGACCTCATCTCCATTTAAGTAACTGTGTCTAGAAAGGCTGTTTCCCAGTAAGGTCACATTCTGTGGCTTCAGGTAGACATGTATTTGGAGGGGCAACTACTCAACCCACTGCCATTATTAATGAAAAGGCAAGTCGAAGTGTTAGGACAAGAATTACCTTGATATAAAAAGATTTTTTGTAGAGCTACGAAAATACAAAATATTATATGCATGCCAATCATGAATGAATAATGAGGCATGGGAGTGACCTCATCTAAGGAGACAAACCAAAGATGAGCTAAGAAAAGCCACAACTATGATTAAGCCAACACCAATAGCTTCCCCACTTCTCTTTCACCCCTCTCCAAAGGAACAGAGGTGTGTTGTCTCAGCCAAACATGGAAATTAAATGCCATTTTTCAGGAAAAATACACAGTACCAAGTCCCTCTTCGCACCTTTAAAACCCAAGGAAGATTCATAGACAATACATACCACACGTTTACCCACATTAATTGCTGTGCTCAGTTAAAAAAAAAAAAAAAATTAAACACTTCAGCATTTTGGGCAACCTAACAATCCAGACTGAAAACAGAAAACAGGTCATAATATAAGCCGCAGCTAGAAATGCTAATTTGCTTTTCCCAGTTACTCTGCAAAAAAATTCAAAGTGCAAACTGTTTAATTCTCTTCACTACTTTATATGCTGTGTGTTTAACTTGTAGAGTTAATAGCAACTCCAGGAGAGCCATTTTAATGCACACTTTCTAACTAAACCTTTCTTTTCTACACCTAAAGCTGGGAAAGGTTTTCAACATCTGCAGCACAACGTTTCACTCTGAAAACTAAACACATCAGGAGAAAAGTGACCAGAAAGCTTCAGAAAACCCCTTCCCATGTGCACTTGTCTAGGCTGAAGAACCACCAACTTCATCATTATGTACAGTGTTTGCAAGAAGGGAACTGCTGAATGTCTCACTCACCCAGCTCACTGCACGCTGCCATTCCTCCTCCAGTGGCAGGTGGAGACTCATGTCCCCTCAGCACATTAGTGAGGACAAGCAGGACCAGCACGCTGGGCTTCAGGGCAAGTCTGTGACTCCATGTCAACCCTGCTCCCCCCCAATAGGCATACAGAGCGCCGTACCTTGCAACCAGCTCACAATGGTCACATCAAGCCCTCTGACCAGGAGGCTCCTAATGAGTCCTCTGTCAGCATTAGGGATCCATGGTCTCAGTCATCGCCTCACAGTAAAAGGCACCTGTGTCCAAGGGCCTGCCTTCCTGCCACAGGGGTAGTGGAGAAGGCTGGGGGGTAGTGGAGAAGTCCTTTTCAGAAAGGACTTTTCATCTCCAAGACTAACAACTCTGTTCCCAGTGCCATCCCCGAATGCTATAGAATAGGTTTCCCCTAAACAGAAGGTATAAAGTCCTTCCTTTACATCTTCGGCACTAAAATCTACTCCTCTCTCCCCCAGTGCATTTGATTTCCAAGTTCCAGGGAAGGAAAATGAAAGGAAATCCCGATGGAGAGCCACTCAGTGTGACAGGCCCTTCACACAGGCAGGGGGTTCAGCAGTCAGAGGAGCAATGTGGCAGCAGGGGCTGTGGCTATGTCAGGCAGCCCCTCTGATCCAGGTGTGACAGCCCACACAGCGCTGCTCACAGAGGCATGACGAAGGGGAGAGAAGCCAAGGCACCCCCTGCTTGGGGTAGAGTCCGTTTCTTCTTTCTTCAAGCCTTCTGTTACTTCTCTATAAACACTCAGCCGATGAAGAACGGGTACCTCTGCACGTTCGATCAGGGAGATGAAATGTCCACGTCACTTAGCCCGGTGGAGAGGGCAGACTGAGAAACCAAAACCTGGAAGTGATCACCTAAAGTAATTCAAGGGATGGTTCCAGAAGGACAACGTGCCAAGGACAAGCTTCAAGTCACTGTGGTCACCTTCCGCCAGATCCTCTGGCTTCACTGGTAACACAGAGGTGGCAAACTGACTTGGCCTGGCCAACTTCTGCTTTCCGCTCTGACACATCTCAGCTGCTATACAATTTTCTCCAAATGCATAAAGCTGACAGGCTGAAAAGAAAGCGGCTGACCCCACCCCTGATAACGCCGGTGCAGTGTGATTTATCAATTGCCAGTCTAGATAATCAGAGCTTCAGGAAGCCCTACGTTCAACTTCACACCCCAATGGAGACATTTTACAGGCACATAGTACCGCACAGTCATGTCTCCTTTTCTGAGCAGTTAGAAATCCCACGTGAAGATGCACACTCAAGTGACACTTCCACTCTGCTGCAGTCAGTCCAGATGGCTGACCACACAGGCCACAGCAACATGCAACCTCGGTTCTGCTCTTCTAGGTCATTATTATTCATCAAGTGCCTTCTAAGAAAGTAAGATTAATGAGGGAACTCAGACTACACCAAAAAGCAACAGCAAAAAACATCTTCTTTAGTAAAGGTTGAGCGTTAAAAGTGTTAGGAACATAAGAGACAGATGTTTAGGTGAGAGATGGCAAAGGTCCTCAAACTTTCCTGAGATTCCCAGGGAGTGAAATTACCCAGGGAGACACCTGCAAACCACTAGAAGGCTAGGCTACGACCCACCTGAACAAACTATACAGAAAATAGCAAAGAAAAAGTTGCAAAAAATGGAACCTGGCTCACACTAACAATAAAACTAAAATGATTACATCCTCAAATAAAATAATAAAATTATTACATCCTCATGCTGCTATGAGACAAACAGATCCATGAAATAGACACCACATCTAGAACAGACACAATGTTCATACATGAAAGAAGCTTCATTAAAGCTATCTACCAGGGGGGCGCCTGGGTGGCTCAGTCGGTTAAGCGGCTGACTTCGGCTCAGGTCATGATCTCGCGGTCCGTGAGTTCGAGCCCCGCGTGGGGCTCTGGGCTGATGGCTCAGAGCCTGGAGCCTGTTTCAGATTCTGCGTCTCCCTCTCTCTGACCCTCCCCCGTTCATGCTCTGTCTCTCTCTGTCTCAAAAATAAATAAACATTAAAAAAAAAAAAAAAAAAAAAAAAAAAAAAGCTATCTACCAGGAGGAGCACCTGAGTGGCCTGAGTCAGTTAAGCCCCTGACTCTTGATTTTGACTCAGGTCACGATCTCACAGTTCATGGGTTCGATTCATGGATTCGAGCCCTGGGTCAGGCTCTGCACACAGAGCCTACTTGGGATTCTCTCTCCCCCTCTGTCTGGCGCTCCTCTGCTCATGCTGGTGCCCGCTCTCAAAATAAACATTAAAAAAAAAAAAAAAAAAACTACCAGGAAATGAAAGCATTTTCAAAAAGTGGTGCTAGGCAAACTTATCTGAAAAAAAAAAATGAAGTTAAATCATATTTCATACTATATACCACAGTAAAATTTACATGAAATTGAAAACTCTATTTTCACAATAAAAGCATACGACAGTTAAGACTTATGCAATTTACCGGACTCAGACTGGGAAAGGCCTAAGTAAAAACAATGCAAGAGAAGATATCACAATAACATTTTACAATATAAAAAGTAAAAATATCGTTAAGTCACAAGATAGGCAATGAACTTTGAAAACTTATCTGCAGCATTACAAAAAGCTACTATCTACCAGAGAGATACTAGCTGGAGCTTAAAAAATAAATCCAGATAATAAAATATCCTAATACAAAATGGTTAAAGCAGAGTGGCAGCTTTTTCACAGAACACAAATGTCAAGGAAATAAAAAGGTCCTCACTAACACCTTCAAAATACACGCCCCAAAAAGATATTCTCTATCATGTTAGCAGGGAGATGAACACCCACCATTTTGGCCAGAAACGTGATGAAATACACATTTCTTTCCATAGGAGGTATAGCTTTTTTGGGCAGTCAATATGGTAATACTCTTTACGGGTCTTAAATACGGTCACACTGTTGAGACTGGTATTTTCAATTCTCAGAGTCTACTGAAAAGAAATAATTAGAGATAAGCGCAAGTGTGTTTACGTTTGAGCACATTCATCACTGCTTTATTTCAGGGGAATACAAAATAATGAAAGCTACAAACAAACACGCATATACACATAAAAGACTGAAAAACATCCACCAAAATGTTAGTGAATTCCATTGTCCTTCAATTCTGGCCAAGTGATATCTAGATTGCTGTGTTTCAGTATCCTACAATGTGTATATACCGTGGACCGTCTTATAGCCAATTTAACCAACTTGCCAAATTGAAGTAGCTCTCTCGGGCGTATGCTACACCTATTATTGACTGGTAAGCCTACACAGAATGTTCTTAAATTTGTTTAAGCGGTTTTGTTTGTTTATTTATTTACTTTTGAGAGACAGAGACAGAGAGTGAGCAGGGGAGGGGCTAAGAGAAAGGGGGAGAGAGGATCCCAAGGAGGCTCTGCGTCATCAGCACAGCGCCTGGCATGTGGTTCCAACTCACAAACCATGAGATTATGACCTGAGCTTAAATCGAGAGTCGGACAATCAACTGAGCCACCCTAGCACCCCGTAAGTCCACGTTTGTTTGTTTTTTTTTTAAGTAGGCTTCACGCCCAGCAAGTAGTCCAAGGCAAGGCTTGAACTCACGACCCTGAGATCAAGACCTGAGCGGAGATCAAGAGTCAGATGCTTAACCTTAAGTCCAAATTTAAGTTCGCATGTTTTAGGTTGAGCATGTTGTAGGATTTTACGATCCTCATTTTTAACTGACTTCTGATAAAAACGAACTATTATCCTCATTAAACTAATTTTGACAAACTGAACTCATTAAGCCTGATCACAACAAAAAGGTGGCTTCCTTCACATCCCTTTTTACAGTGGAGAAGGAAATGCTCTTTTCAGCAGCAAGGTGGAAGGGTGGTGAGGTGGAGGGAAGGAAAGGGAACACAGACAAAATCAGAAAGAGAGCCTATTTTAGAATTCTAAGCAGCAAAATCAAGTCTGCAGAAAAGTTTAGAACATTTAGATGCTGTAATGGCTAATTAGAAGGACAGTGCAGTAATGCACATGCTTCTATCTGTCACAGAGGATTTGATCAAAACTCATAAAAGTGGGCACAGTGTTCGAAAAATTCTAATAAGGCACTATAAATTCCAAGGGAAAACTAAACAGCTTATAAACAATTGAGCAAATGTTTTTTAAGCTAGCTGATGAATGTCATACCATTGCAAAACAAATGTTTTTAAAAATTGGGCCCATGGTATGCAGTAACTAATATATTTTTATTAAAGCCTTATTGAAAATAAAATACACATATTTAAAGGATAAGAATTTTTACGTATACCTGTGAGATGATCAGGACTATCAAGCTAAAGAACATACCCATTACTCCCCCAAAGTTTTCCTGTACCCCCTGGAAAGCCCTCACTGACAAATGTCACTTTCCACAGTCCTCAGGCAACCAGGGATCTGTTTCCCGTCACCATACATTAGTTTGTGGTTTCTAGACTCTTACGTAAAAGGAATCATGTAGCATGTACTTTTTTGGTCTGGCTTCATTCAAGTGGCATTATTTTGAGAGCCACCCATGTTGCTACACACACTAATAGTTCATTTCTTTTTACCATGAAGTCATATTCTCTTGAATAGACATAGCACACTTTACTGATCCTCAAATGGACACCTCAGGTTTCCAGTTTGGGACTATTATCAATAAAGCTCATAGTAACAGGTGCATGTGTCCACTGTCCTGCCTCTGGCCTCCACATACAAGTCATTTTAAGGACATAGCTTACATTTCTCTTGGGTAAATACCAAAGGGTAGAAGGTCTGTGACACAGGATAGGTGGTAGGTTTATTCAAAAAGTGGTACTGGGCAAATTGTTTATCCGGAAAAAAAAAAAAAAAGTTCTATCATACCTCACACCATCAAATCTATGATGACATTTTTTCAATTTAGAGAGTTTGATTTTTAAAAAAAAAAATTTTAATGTTCATTTTTTGAGAGAGAGATTTATAGGGTGTGAGCAGGGGAGGGGCAGAGAGAGAGAGAGGAAGACACAGAATCTGAAGCAGGCTCCAGGCTCTGAGCTGTCAGCACAGAGCCCGACGCGGGGCTCAAACCCACGAACCATGAGATCATGACCTAAGCTCAAGTCAGACACTCAACCGACTGAGCCACCCAGGCGCTCCAAGAGAGTTCGATTTTTTAATTAAAGCATAGGGAGGACACAAATAACTGAAGAAAACGTCCAACCATTTTCCAAAAGTATTGTACCATTTTACATTCTCGCCAGCCATGACTGAGCTCCATTTGCTCCACGTCAACTACAAGTAGCTTTGTAGGACACAGGACCACTTGTCCATGCCACACTTTGCATATATAGCTTTGCTTACTTTAAAGGAACCAGAGTGTAAGTTGACCATTATAAACATTTATTGAAGGTGGAATGTTAATTTCTGCCCTTATCGTGTAGCACAACTTATATGGAAAGGCACCAAAGTATGTTCATAAGAACAATGATATACATTCACTGACTTATGCTTATATGGCCTACCATATTCTTAATGTTATGTATTCCCTCTTATATATATCTTACAACAACCCTGTGAAGGTAAGTACTAAAATAAAACCATTAAATGCACTTTATATGTGAATAAACTGAGGGAAAGAGACAACAAAGTATGACCCATGGTCACGGAACTAATGAGTGACAGACAGAGCCAGGACGTGAACTCCAAAGCCTGAGCCCTGAGCTTTGGTTCTTTACTATTACTTACAGCCCCTGCGACCATCTACACATTTCTGAATGCTGGTCATTTATCTCCCAAAGCAGCACGCTTCTTTCCAGTTCTACCTCAGGCAAATGATTTCAAATCTTCAAGAAAGAGATTGGGTAATAAGCCTAGAATATCATTTTGAGCTAAGGAGTCAAATCCAATGCTGGATCCTCACAACACCAACATTTCCATGTAATAGAAAATCGTCCCAGCATGACAGAAGAGATATTGATAAAAAAAAAAAAAAAAAAAAAACCAACCCAGTAGATAGCACCTATTAAGTGTGTAATCAGTCCAAAAGAGTGAGAAGACATTTCAAAGAGCATGCATATTTTTAATAAAGTGCTTTTCCATTGGCAGATGAGGGAAAAAAGTCTCACGGGCAGGCAGACTCATTTCCATTGCAGGTCAGGCTGCCGCGGTTTTACAGAACCCAAACCAGTTGCTCAAAGTCCTTCCCATGAAGATCCAGGGCTGGAAGATAAAACACCCTGCTGACCTAAGAACTTCTTGGCATTTGTTGCCATCATGCTCAAGGGTAAAGACAGACGGCAACTGTGCAGCCACTTCTTCGTTTAAAGAGAGCCTGAGAGTCCACCGGGGACCAAAGGCAGCACTTGTGTCAGGGAAAAAACCTGGGAAAGAATACTTCCTAGCAGCAGCAGACCATGGCATCGACCACATCATAGAGAGTATTGATTCATCATCATAAAAAGAAGGAAGGTTGGAAAAAATAACCAGCATCTCCCAGCTCTCTGATAAAAGGGAAGCAAATTACTCTACTAGCAAGATGAGGCTGGGTAGAGAGGTGTGCGCATGAAGGAGGACTGTTCAATGACCAATCAAAAGACAGCTACTGTCTATCAGGTGCAGAATATTGCGGCACATGAGGGGGTAGGTGCATGGCACGGCTGTGGTCAGATACCCGCACTACGCAGGAGAACAGACCTCTACTACAATTCTGAGCTCATCAAGTGAGAGGAAGGGTCTACACTGTGAAAAAGATGACCTACCCCAGTGACAGATCAATAATGATCCACCACCGACATCTTTGCCAACACTGATTAAGTACAGCCATGGTGCCAAGTCCTTCCAAAACACTGCCTCATTTAATCCTCCCCAAAATCATGTGAGGCAGTCATTGCTCATCTCCATTTCACTGATTAGTAAATTGATTGGGGTAAGGCCCACGACTCACTCCTGACCACACAGCCAGTAAGTGGTACAACTGGAAATCCAAAGCTTCTTTCTTCAACTCCAAAGCGGACGCTAGGCACGGAGTTACACAAACTCTCCCAAGCCATCAGACGCTCATTCAAGAATGCTCCCTCTGGTTTAAGAGAGCATGGAAGGGTCCCACAGGGAGTAAGGGGATGAGCTTCCTGAGAAACTCAAGGGAAAGAGTCAAGAAAATAACAAGACAAGGAAAGGCTTTGAAAGGCTGGGGAACCGCTTGGCGAGATGTGGTCAAACAATGTCACCAATGCGCACCATTTGCTTTATACTGCGAAGCTTTAGTGACACAGTAACGAGCAACTAATGCAGTCCCCACCCTCCAGGGACTCTGTTCGTTGATGGAGGCAGAGACCTCCAAGTGTCTTGACAGAGTGAGCCTACAAGGCAGGATGTATTCCTGGGGCTCTGGCATGACCTACGATCGGTGGTGTTTCCCTTCACCAAGGGGCATGGCACTGCCCTAAGTCAATAGTATCAAGTCACTTTTCAATTCTGGCACCACTCATCAGCTTTAAAAGGGTTGGGTTTTTTTTTCTTCCTCAAATTTTTGATGATCCTTGGATTATATCTAATTATGGGATGAAAAGGAGGCTTCATAAATATTTTAATATCTGCCTATCTTAAATTGGCATATAGAATATGAATGAGATAATAAGATATAATTACCTCCATTCCCTTCCTTGCCCCCCCCCCACCAAGCTTTCCCCTCCAGAAGAAATCAGCTTTCAAGTCATTATGTGGGAAAGAGGTGTCAAGCAAGGTGTGTGTGTGGGGAGGGGGGTGCCATGGTGGCCTAGAACAGAGAAAAACTACAAGAGACTCCATGGTGTTACATTGGACTTTAAAATACTGGTGTGAATTCATGGCTTTCAAGACAGATAGATGAAAAGAACCACCTGCACACACGCAGAGATACACAGAGAACAGCTGTGTGGGCTTAGCAGTGATGTGTGCATGCAAAGACAGATACACAGTTAATCCCCACTATTCGCAGATTCTGTATTTGCAAATTCACCTCCCTGCTAAAATTTATTGGTAATCCCAACAGCACTTTCCTCGATATTTGTGGACACAAGCCAAGTGGCAAAATGGAGTCATCTAACGTACACACTCCAGCTGAGGTCCAACAAGAGGATGTTCTGCCTTTTGGTTTTAGCGCTCAGACTAAACAAGCATCATTTCTGTGGTTGATATAGGGTCATGATATTTGCATTTGCATGTTTTTGTTGATGATTTAGCTGTTTAAATTGGCCCAAGTGTGGTGGAACACGGTCGGTCAAGTGTTCCTAGGCCCAGGAAGGCTGCGATGTGCCTTACGGAGGCAATGAGTAGGTTAGATAAACCTGCAATCGGGCCTGAGGGCTGTTGGCCACTGAGTTCAATGTGAGTGGTTCAACATATATTAAATATGGCTTATTTAAATAGAAGCACACATAAAACAAGGTAATGTATTGATCAGCTAAAAATGTTGTGACCAGAGACTGGCAAGAACCTGACCCTGTATTTCCCCAAGGAGCAATGGTTCAACGTTCACTAATTCAGTATTTCCTCAGACAATGTAGACTGTAACTGCTGTGAATAACAACAATCTTATGTATTCCCTAGCTCTGTCCACTGAGAAGGCCTGGGACGGAGGATAGCCCAATATCAAAGCACACACCAGGGCCAAGATCTTGGCTTCAAATTACCTCTCTCTAATGCAAGCTACCAGGGCTCCACAGAGAAAGAACTGATTGTAGGGATGAGCTAAGGGAAGTTTTAAGATAAACACTGCACATCTTATTAAGTAAAGAATTGCTCAAAGAATGATGGAGATGTGTCAAAAGGACACAGAAACCAGTTTGAAAGGGCTCCCACTGGCCGAATCAAGAACAATTTAAACACCAAAATGATAGTAACAGACCTACCTTAAGAAATGCAATATGAAAACGTGAGTCCATACCAACATCAATCAATGAATCAATAAACATTTGAGGAGAAATGAGATAGCTCCCAAGTTAGCTCCAAAGTACCTCCCTACAAAATAGTTATTCATAAGAACAAGGGGAGAAAACCTTTTCAGAGGCAAAACCTGGCCAACAGCACATCAAACGTGGGATGACAGAAGCATCATCAATACTGAGACACATCTGGATTGTGCACCACAGGACAGGATGCAAAAACCACAGAGCATCATTTCTGTGATATTCATGCCCAAGACGCAACACATGAATTTAACCATGAGGCAAGACACAACCTAAATGGAGGGATACACTACAAAATACCTGGCCTTTATCTTCAAAAGGGTCTCAATCATCAAAGTCCAGGAAAGATTCACAGACTGTCCTGACTAATGAAGACAAAAGATATGTGACAAGTAACTGCCACAAATGATTCTGAACATGATCCTCCTGCTTTAAAGGATGTGCAAGGGACATGTGACACAAGTGGATAGCATCTGAGGATTACGTGGTAGCAGTTTAGACGATTGCACTGTGGCTAGGTTCAAGGAGGCCTTTTTACAGTCAAAGTAATTGGAGGTGATCATGCATTAGGGCATCAGATGGTTCAAGGAATCATTCTTTGGGCCGTACTTCCAGCATTTCTGGAACTGTGTGAGTCTTTAAACATTTTTCTGTGTATTGGCGGTGGCGGGGGGGGGGGGGGGAGATGTGTAACAGAGCAATAAGCACGGCAAGAATGCAAAAATGAAGGACACAAGGGGCATCCCTCTATACTAAACTCTTCATCTGCCCTTAGAGCAAGTGCGCTCACCACAAGCCCACAAACCCTGCAGACTTACTGCGCCGGCCCAGCCTATCCCACATAGCCACTGTTCCTCCAAGAGTGCTCTCCACGGACAGACCTTGAATGCTCACCCTATTCTTCATCTGGCTTCTGTTGAGCACTGCCAAGGGTATTCAGGCACTCCCTCTCCAGTCCTTACCTGTGTGGACAGCAGTGGACAACAGCAGCTACTCCAGCAGATTCTCCCATTCTGTCTGACCTACTCCTGTTCAGTTTCCCCCATAATCTCTCTTCCTCGCTTAAACCTCATGGTCCGAAAGTTCTTTCCCAGCCCCTCTTCTGTACACCCTTTTGTGGTGGATCTCATCTGTTCTCACGACTTGCATCCATCAGCTCTGCAGATCTGTCCTCTGCCCTCCTTACCCAAGTCTAGTTGCATCTTCAAGCCCTTTCATAAGCTTATCATCTTCTTTGAAAATAAACTCATCACTTCTTCCCTGCTACCATTGCTCTCAAACTTGCTCCCCTCCCTCCTGTGTTCCTGATTTCAGTGGAACCGGCATCCACCCAATGGCCAAAGCCAGAAAAGAGACACTTAGCCTTGACCTGAGCCTCTCCAGCACTCTCACATCCAACCACCCAAGTCTTGACTACGACCTCCCAACACTCTCTCAAATTGGTTTCTCGTAGGATGCCATCATTCCTGCCCAAATTACAACAGCTTCTCACTGAGCTCCCCACTTGTACTCTTACTACCCTTGAATACACACTCCACATCTCACTCAGTGGCCTTCCTAAAGTTTTCAGACTAGATCCTCCTCAGCCTTAACCATTTAAAGGATTCTGACTGCTCTTAGGAAAAAGTCTACACTAGATATCTATACTGGATATTATAAGACCTACTTTCAACTCTATCTTAAACCCTCTGTACCAACTAAACTATAGTATTTCCCACCTCTATCTTGCTAGCAACAATGCCCTAAGATCCAGCAGAATGCCTGGCATTTTGTAGATGTTCAATAAATGTTTGATGAAGGAATCTATAAGATGGGGAGGGAGGACAGGCCAACCTAATTTTTAACACAAATACCAACCTTCAAACATATACAAGTATTAAACAGATCACTCAAATCCTGGGCAAGTGTTTAACAAAAATGTCACATAGGGTTTGCACAAAATTATAAGCAGGTCAAGGTCCTTGAGGTTACACATTAAAGAGCAAGAAGACAGACATACTTCCTCACAGTCACTCAGGGAGGGGTTCTTGGTGTGATGTGTCACACCAGGCCCCGATTCTACTTTACTCAATTCCACACAGTAAATGTGAGGCCCACTGTCTATGGGTGCTGACAGTAAACTCAGAAAGAGTGGAGCAGTGGGCCTACCCAGGGACAGGGAGACACATATGCACACACAAGCACACACGTGTGCACAGGGCCCAGGGAGAGTCAGGATGGGTTCACCAAGGGGTCAAATAAACCCAAAGGAAAGAAGACCAAATTACAGGTAAAAATCAAATGAGAAACACTATGGAAACTCACTTGGCACATGACGGTGTGGAAGGCTATTTCTGAACCTTTTATTATTCCTTATGTCTTCCTAAAACTCTACTAAGCTATGGCCATTCTGGAGGCTTGTTGAAGAAGAGAGGCCTATGTGCTCCCAACTACTGCAGCTGGCTTCACATTAGGGACTGCGGGGGAGTCCAAGGAGAGATGGAGTGAAGAAAAAACATGCAGAGGCAACGGAATTAAGGCCACTTTAGTGTAAAACCATCACTGAAATGGCATCAGTAATCTAATTAAGAAGGAGGAGTCACGCAGGCAGGCCACCATCAACCTTTCAAATCTCAGGAGGAGCTCCAGATGTCTGAATGACAAATAAAAAGCTACCATGACTTCTGTGACCCCATGATGGCTCTGATGCCTATTAAGCACTAAGAGAGATCTTTTCCACGTAGGAAAGAGTCTTGAGAGAAATCCAAGGGTGCTTGAAGGGCAAGAAAAAGCCTTCAAATACAAAAAAGAAAAGCAACGTCCGCAACATCCAAGGGACCCATGACCAAGGATGAGCAAATTACTACTGTGCAGACACAGCAGCAGCATAACCACATGGAAAATTCATCAGGAGATAAGAAAAAGGCAGAGGGCAGTCCAATCAGTGACAGGGACGCCTCCACACTGACAGCCACAGCCCAGCATGAACATTGGCCATGGCAGGCTTGTGCTGAACATTATTATTAATTCCATTCTCAACAGAAGACATAGGTACAGAAAACTAAGTTTTGCCAATATTTTTAATTCTAGTAGGTGGTGGAATTAAGATTTGTACCCAGGTCTGCCCAACTTCAAAATCAACAACCTCCTTTTTGAAGTACTCCATCTACTCATTCCCTTGAGCATGACTGTTCCTAACCAGATGAAAAAGGGGGTGCCCAAGTAAACACTCATAGAAGAATGTGATAGTGAGGAAGTTAGACGGCAACACTGTGGTGAACAAAAGCCTTACCATTGTCCTTCCACTTGGGTTAGCACAACGAATGCTCAAGTAATGAATGATCAACACGGTATTTTGACCTACCATCCTTCGTGGAGAAAATATGTTTTCACCAACCCCAAAAAAGATTTTCTTGAAATGGTAAATGTTTCCTTACCGAGTTCTCTATGCTATCAGTAACACTATTAACTAATACAGGTTAACTAACCACACAAGTGGCAAGGTGACACATTACACCGTTTATTAGCCTCATTTGTAAGTCTATCAAAATGTATCCTGTGTGTCCAAAGAAGGGAGATTCTGACATACCATCCCTCAAAGGCCTACCTGTGGCAGCATGCATCTCTCAAGCGGCATTTCCTGAAAATGAAGACTGAGGCAATTCAGGGGATTGGCTCACTCAAAGCAGGGAGAGGCTGGACAGCCCAACACTGCATATTGCCCAGCTTCCTTTGCAGCTCTGGAGTCCAATGTGACACACTCTCTCCACGAATGAGATGGGCTCACAGGCAACTTTGGTTTGGAACTGAGTCTTGGGGAAAAAGGCAGGGTGTTAGGGCATTCACAAAACGCAAGGTCTCTTGGCAGAGAAGGCACAGGGAAGGAGCCAGCATCTCAAATACTGGGTTCCTAATTCGACAGCTTCCCACAGCCTTGGCAGTTTTCCTAGTTCTGGTAGTAGAAAATGGTTCTGGGGGTGTGGGGGTATCCTAGAGGCTTTACCTAGAGCCAATTCCACCTCCACACCTTCCAAGGATTCTGGAAGCACTCATCCTCTGCATTAAATCTACTTTAGCTTTAACTCCCTCAAGTAGATTCTGTGTCTAGTACAGGATATGTGAGCAGTAACAAGAAGCTCATCACTTTCTCTAGTTTATTAAATTCATAAAATATTAGGTATAAAATACTGAGCCACAAAGGATCAAGAAACAAACTCAATTTATTTTAATTATACTTTGCCATAATATCATTTGGGCTAGGGTAATTCCTATAAACCATAGTATCACACAATTTTATAAACCTAAACCCACACTGTAATTCACCTCATTCATAAACATGAGGTAACTTGACCTACTTTCTAATATATTCAGCTCCTCCTTGTCTGCATTAATCTGCAGTGACATTTTAAAAGTTGCTCTAATAATTTCCATTATATGAAAATGTATTTTTTCATTTATATCGTCTTTGATTTTCCTCCCACAAACAAAATACTGTTTTCTCAACAGTCAGCTGCAAATGTCGCAGGAAAACGAGAGGTACAAGGCAGCTGACACAACAGGATCATTGGTGAATGGGCTCAGTATTGGGTTTCTTGATGGGGTGAGGGTGGGAAGTAGAGGCAGGAATGAGATGACTCTGCCCTCACCCTCACACAATGTACAATAGGGAGTATGGCTCTCTCTTTGTATATAACCGATGGAAGATTAAAGAGTACCAATTTTATACATAAAGCAAATTCCCTAACAAACAATATAATGAGGTCCATGCTTCTCACTAATTCTCTCATCTCAGGTAATACAAAAAGAAGAAATCCATTCCCTCTCCCACTGACACCTTCCAATTATATCCACATGGAGACCATCAACAGCCAGCCTCCTGAACAGCCTGGGCTCCTCCCCTCTGATGGAGTCCTCTTTGATCCAATGTCCATAATCCTTTTGAGGAGGTCCTTCCTGTGCTCAAGAACTTTCTACGGCTCCCAAATGCCCAGATCAGAGGTTTGGCAAACTATGGGCAACAAGCCAAGAATGACTCTTGCATTTTTAAATGGTTGGGGGAGAAAAATCCAAAAGAATCCTGTTTCATAACACATGATAACTGTATGAAATCCAAAGTTCAGCGCCCAACTCTACTTTGATTGGAACATAGCCACGCTTATTTATTTATGAATTATCTATGGCTGCTTTTTGTATTCCGACACCGACTTTAGAAACTGCAACAGAGATGGCAGCTCAAAATATTTACAGTCTGGGTTCTTTGCCGGAAAAGATGGCCAACTCCTGCCCTGAAGTGTAACACTGAATAACTTTGGCCAGGCAACACTGGTGGTGAAAACCTGGATTCCACTAGGCTTCCTAAGCCTGATTTCTTCCACTTGAAGACAGAATGTCTATTCCGCCCAAAAGCGCTTCTCTATTTCTCCCAAACCTAACTTCCCTGTTTCGTTCCAGAGTTTGCTTCATCCCACCAGCCTGCAGACATCCTTCTCTCTCTTCATAAAAGGAGTCACATTATATACACAGTTAACTTCCATAAAGTTGGAAAAGAAAAATAATTTTAAGGGTGCCCGAGGCTATTCCACACAGCACTATTCATAATAGTGAAAGATGAAAAACCACACACGCCCACCAAAAGGGCAGGCTGAGAAAGTAAGAGCAAACTCACACAGTGCAGGACTGGGCAGCTGTGCAAATGTGTGTGGATTATCTCTGTGCACTACTCTGGACAAGGGCCAGGATAAATTAAGCGAAAAAGGTAGGTAAAATATGTACAGTATACTATTGTGTACTGAAAAAGGGAGGGATATGTAAATATGAAAGCACACACATAATTGCTAGTATAAAAAAAATTGCGTAGGGGCGCTGGGTGGCTCAGTTGGCTAAGCGTCCAACTTCAGCTCAGGTCATGATGTTGCAGTTTGCGAGTTCAAGCCCCACACTGGGTTCCAGGCTGACAGTGCGGAGCCTGCTCGGGGTTCTCTCCCTCTCTCTCTGCCCATCCTGTCTTCTCTTTCTCCAAATAAATTTAAATAAAAAAGAAGATAGTGCAAAGACAAACCGTATTTTTTTCAAATGCCACATATGGGGAGGGAGGAAACAGGACGGCAAGGCAAGAGGGGTAAAACCAAACCCCTCTGAATACTCCTCATGTTGTAGATGAGACTTGGAAACCATGACAATATTGCACAAAATCCAATTGAAAAGGGAATCTCCCAAAACCAGAAATGAAATCAAACAATGAACTTAACTATATATACAGCTGGTGGCACAATCACACAGGTAAGAACTATTCCAAACATCTTTACAACCAAGTCTGTTGTGTATGACATATCATGAGATACAGCAAATGAAAAAATATGGGGTCACTGAGACCTGGGTGAGGGGGGGGGGTGGTGGTGAAGAAAGAACATAGATATAAAAGTGATCAAGTAGAACCCTCTATACCTCAATTTTACTTAGAAGCATCCATGCAAATAATTGGTTTTACATTTATATATAAGATACACAAACACAAATACACATATATACACATGTATTCCCTAGTTTGGTCCACTGAAAAGATTCAGAAACAACGATGCATCCAATGAGAATAAACATTCTTAGTTTCTACTCTGTGCCTTTTAAATACTCAACGGAACCAGAGTTCCTTGGAAAAGTGGCAGATCTAAGTCGGGAGTAGGAACCACATAAGACAAGCCTGTGACACTGTGTCACACCAGAAAGGATACTAAAGAAGAAGAAAAAAACCTCAAATCTTGTCCAAAAGGATTTGGCAGGCAACTTGAGTTAGTTTCTGCTGGCCAGAACTGGCACAATTTGAATATCAGTAAGGAGATTACATTGAAATGCATCAATTATATTTACACCAAAACAACAACAACAACAAAACAAAAAATAAAACTTCAGGGATCACTTTTGGAGGATGCCACCAGGGAACCCAGTGTATTTGAAACTATAGGGAATATCAAGCCTTGATCCTTGCTTCTATGAACCTCAAGGTAAACAAACAATTGCCATGAAACTTCTCTTTAACTATTCTCATATATAAATAAGGAAGGAATGATAGAACTGACAATCACTATTTCACAATCACTAATGAACGAAAAGATACAGGCAATGATCAATGACCACCAACATCACAAAAGAGTGAGTCCATTCGTGACTATGAATTTAATGAAAATACACAGCCTACGTTTGATGTAGGCTTGACAAGACGGAAACAAACATCTGGATCTGAAAGTGACCAAAACCTAAGCTTTAACAAATCATAAAAAAACACAAGGAACGGAGAAAAGGGTTAAACGGCACCAGAGAGAAGAAATCATTGAAATCCACAGTATGGGAAATTCCACAGCCTAGTTTCTCCACCTCAGCACTACTGACATTTTAGGCCAGATAATCCTTTGCTGTGGAGGGCTGTCCTGTGTGCCATAGGATTTTAGCAACATCCTAAGCCTTTACCCACTAGATGCCAGTAAGCCTCCCTACAATGTGACGAGTAAAAATATCCCTCAACACTGTCATATGTCTCTCGATAAGGGAGGGAGATCATTCTCAGGCTTTCTACTCTAAAGGACAAACAATCCAGTTTCTTCAACAAACAAATCACAGGGGGGTGGGGGAGATGGGTCTCTCATCTTCTTCTGATCTGGACTGACTCCTTCATCAGTCAATTGCCACATGGAAGCCCCGTTTGGATCCTGATTCAAATAAACAAACAAACAAACAAACAAAAAGGACGTGGGACAACTGAGAAAAGTCAAACATTAATTTGATATTTATTGACATTAAGGAAATATTGGTAATTTTTATGTTTTTAGTGTGATGTGGTCTAAGTCTTACCTTGGAGAGACATATACTGAAATACTGATAGAATAAAATAGCAAAGAGGTGTTTCAAAACCAGGAGTGGGAAGAAAGAAGGGTACAGATGAAACAAGACTAGGATTAATCCTTGTTGAACCAGGATGGTGGACATATAGTTCACTGTAAAATTCTCTTCGCTTTTGCATGGGTTTCAAAGCCTCCATAAGAAAAGGTATAAATAATCAATCCGGCAGGCAATTCCACTCCCACTCAGAGAGCAAGCACGTCCTAGAAAGACCACGGAAGGGACATAAGAACTTTCAGACACTCAGCAAAACCCAGGAAACTAGGTTTCTCTTGGGGTCCTACCTGGATGCCCAAGCCGCTCTACCGTTTACAGCATGGGCCTTAAACAAAAGCACCAATGACTTAGCAGCAAGCTCTTCCAGAGCTCGGAGAAAAGCCTGCTCTGTTGGACTGACCAGGAGAGAGAATACCAGCCCCTCATGGGGCATCTTCCCATGGGATGTTCAGGAGCAATTTTGTCTCCGAGGGTTTTTTGCTTTAAGTACTGGTTTTAAAAGTTTATCCCCAGGTGACTGGGTGGTTCAGTCAGTTAAGCATCTGACTGCGGCTCAGGTCATGACCTCGCAGTCTGGGAGTTCGAGCCCCACGTTGGGCTCTGTGCTGACAGTTCCAAGCCTGGAGCCTGCTTCAGATTCTGTGTCTCCCTCCCTCTCTGGCCCTCCCCCGTTCGCACTCTGTCTCTGTCTCTCAAAAATAAGTAAACATTGAAAAAGATTTTTTAAAAATAAAAGTTTACCTCACTTTTCATACCCTCAAAAAAAATTTTAAGAAGTCTACCTCCAAGTAAGATGTGAAATTTTACTTACCCTGCAAGGAGCCCACGCCCCTGCCAGCCCTAAGCAGCCCATCTCGGGACTTCATTCCAGGTGAGAAAACATCACCTTCTCTCTTGCTTAACCCACTGTGGCTTATCATCTGTTCTGCTGGAAGGAGCAAAACTGAAACCAATTCACTCAGAAATAAATGCTGCTTTCTCTTGGAAACCTACTCTACCCCCTTAGATATAGCTCCTTCCTCCAAACTTCCTCTCCTCCTGCTCATTGGTCAGATGCCTCTGCACCTGTGGAGCGTGGAGACCCAAGAGAACAAGACCCACGTCGTTATACTGTGCGGTGTTGATCTGTATTTGTCCTTCCTAGTTCAGAAAACTGAATATGCTTCCTCTGAATCCAAATGTCTGAGAACAGTGGCCAACCAAGGAGACGAGGCCTCACTTTCACACAGGTCATGTCCTGGGGCCTGCATCAAACTTTCCAAAGGGCTGGCAAAATGAACCACGCATCCTGCATGACCCCGATGCCTGGAGCCAAATGGTCTCCTACAGGGGAGATGGAATCGTTTTCACTACTTAGAGGTAAATAAATGGAAGAATATGTAACTAATTTGGGGACTATTTAGCATCAGGTAATACAAAGGTAATACAAAACCCTTATTCCCTTCTCATGCTAAAGGGTTGGGTTCAGTCCCACTCTTCTAGAAGCTCCATTTCCAACCATGGGATAAAATTTTGATCAAGATTTAAACTGTCCAAGTAAGTCACTTTTACACAAAGGTCAAGTCACCTATATAACTGTGAGGGTTAGTGATCTTTGTAGAATGGAACCAAAAAGGTCTCACCCAGATTACAACCCTACCTGCTTAGCACCCTATCCTCTCCTTACAGTCAGTCAGTAAATATAAAAATTAAAAATAATCAGCCGGAATTGGATCATTAGAAGTTCTTACTAGGGTCACCTTGGACTTAGTAGTATCACTACTAAGTCTCAAAGCAGGAGAGATTACTTCTGTAACCATTGCATCAAGGTAAATATTGACCCCTATCTGTGCATTAAGACTGGACGTCACTAAGGCTAAACACCTCTCCCATATGTAAATGAGGTGCAGCTCAACCGACTTCCCTTTCATTCACTACTTACTTGAGAGCACAAACTGAGTAGGTCTAGAGGTTTGGAAAGTAAGCACTCTTTGCACTTCGACTGAAGACGTTAATGCTACTACCGCCTTCACTGAGCAGAGTGACAAAGAGTAACGCCAACCACTCGTCCATGAGCTATTTGCCTAGAAAGCAGACGACCAACTCAAGACAGGTTTGAGGAAAGACTGCTCGTTCCACCTTACCCGGGTCTGCATCATGAGGAGAGCAAGCAGCTGGAGAAAAGGAAGCCCAATGCCGTGTAAGGGAGCCGCCTGCTTTGGGCACCTGCCATTCACCTGGTCAGGACCATAAGCGTAATCCACCAGACACAGGTAAACGGAAAGATTTACCCAGACCGCCACATTCATAAGAAAATAAAGTGTTAAACGTAAATGTGATGGTCTTCCCAAACTCTCTTCTAAAAGAGCCACCAAAACACAATATACATTAAGAGGATCAAATGTACCAGACTCCCACACGTATACTCCAGGCTCTAAAAAACCCTCTAAACCCACCGACACCATTGACAAAGCACCTTTTCCCTATTTACCAGCAGGGTTGAGTAGGAAGCCCCTGTCTTGCTTCAAGTTCACAAAGGGAACACTGAGTAGGTAAGGAGAGTGCCATTTCCAGTCACAGACTTCTGCATAATGAATTCTTGGCCACACAGCATACCCACAACAAGGATGAGGGTGGAATTAAGCAGGGCTGGTTTTCCTTAGAACAGCAGCCATTTTCTCGGGCTGGGGGGAGGGTTCGTTGAAAAAAGTGCTCTTTTCTCACCTAGGAAACCACAGCTGACACCATGCCCCCCCCCACCCAGCCCAGGATCTAAGAAGGACTTCCCAGGGGAGGCCTTGGATGAGTCTCTGATCTAGATCTCAACTTCTTCATGGAAGCAGTGTCCATGGTAATTTTTCTGTTCCAAAGGGCTGGTGTGAGCATTTCTGCAGACACCAGGCCTCAAATGCCTAGGTGCCTCACACACCAGATCCTCAATAAATGAAGGCTAATTTTAAAGACCAAGGTGATTACCTCTTCTGAGACACCAGAGCGCGAAGCCATTTTTCCAACAGTATTAACACTGATTAGCTTTTCCAGGCCATCAGCACTGGCTTAGGGGTAGGCAGCACACCCTGAGAATTTAGACGGTTCTGGGTTGAAGGTGGAGGGTGGGGGGCAACGGGACTAAGACCTCCAAACAGAAAGCAGGTTCCTCGGAAGAACGGGAAGATTGAGAAGCTAGGAAAACTTGAGGCCGTGCCCAAGATGGCTGTTACCACCTAAAAGGGAGAATCCATTCAAACATGCTCCACGGAGGTGCCAAGGTATGGGGACATCAGGCCCAGAGAGGAAGGACTATAATCTCACCACATAACTGGGCTGTGATGGGAACAGCTGCTACCCTCATCCCAACAGAGTAAATGCCGCTTCTTGCATTTAACATTCAGAATCAAGTCACAGGTAAATCATGGAAGCCCGTACTAAACGAGAGAATATAAATATCACCAACATGGAGCATTAGAAATTCAAAGGTACAGCTGCCCCAAATGGAGAGGTAGATGATGGTGGGGGGAGGAGGTCAACAAGAAACAGCCTATGGAGGAGACAGAACAAGGATGGAGGAGGTTGCTGAGGGGGCAGGGAGGAGACAGCTATGGGACTGAAAATGTTAATCAGCTGCAGGGAGGAAGGGAGAAGGGGGATGGTCAGAGTGAGCTCATCAGCAATCACAACAAGACACCATCAACAGCTCTTAAAACTGATCAAGTGAGAAAAGGTGCTGCTAGCATAGTATTTATACATGTCCAAGCCACAAAAGTAAAAATGATCTGCAGGGGGGAAAAAAAAAGGTGGTTGCTTCTGAGAAAAGCAAGACTAAGTGAAGGAAGAGGTAAAGTAAAACCCTATTGCTTTCATTACAAGCCGTTCTGGAATGTTTTCCACTGTTAGCCATTTGCATGCATTACTTCGACTAACATTATATTACAGGCAAGATCCTCTAGAAGACTAATGTTTAGATCACAGCTGTAGGTTTTTTCTCAACTTACAGCAGGCTTCACGGTGCCGTGTTGAGTCCTTGCAGCACGCTTAAGCTGGCCTGCAGCATGCTTAAAGTCATGTTTAAACTCTGCGAGTAGACTAGTTATTTTCTGGTCTGAAAAGCTGTCCAATTCCGATTTGTTATAAACAGAAAGGCTTTGTTGATCATTTTAGGTCTTCAGAATATGCTAAACTATGGGAGTTTTAAAGGTTTGTGTTCTATAGGAGAATATTTCAACGCAGACACAAATATTCCAGAGCCGTTAAGTTCGGGAATGACGATCAATTCTTAGAAAAGGCTCAAATCTTGAGCTCTCCACAGGGCTAACCTTGAAAGAGATTAAGTGATGAGCCTCATTAGTCAAAAAGCATACAGAAACAGCACATTCTATTATACCCGTGAATTCCTAAGTTTAATGAAACACAATCTGGAAATTGTTGTTGTTCTGTAACATTTACTAAGCACAGACAGCAGAGTGAGGAGCCTCACACATGACAGGGAACCCTGATCAAGGATGTGATGCTAATTAAGATGATGCTAATTAGGACTCCCAGCCACTCAGGGAGCCCACAGGGGGGTAAGCAAGTGGCAGTGCCTCCAGTCAACCAGCAGAGTAATCTAAAGAATCCAGCTAATAATGGAGGATGGCAGGAAGACAAAAGTGCCTAACAGATCACATTTTTAATGAGGAAAAATAAGCATCAGAACTCACCTTTCCTGACGTCAGAGCTTTTAAGGGACTGATAATGACAAACAGCTATGTAGATCCTGCTTTGAATTTTACCGATTCAAGACCTCCCCTAAACAGCACTGGGAATTAACGATTCCCAGAGAGTCAGAAACAGTGTTTTTCATTTAAAATTGGTTTTTAAATATTTTTCCTACAAGCCTGCAGGGAAAATGGAGATAAGTTCAGAATATTACATCTATTCTTAAATCCAGAATACATCACGAGTCATTAAGTAAAACGTTAAACAAGTCATTTGTCATATGTGCCCCCCCAAACACTTTATCAATTTCTCTCCTCTCTCATGCACATAACCCGTTAAGAGCACACGTTTATTCCTGTGAAGCATGGCTATCTCCAATTCTCAACGTTCACCCCTACAAGATCTCGCCCAGCAGTGCTTGGCCTTCTGAAATACTCAGAACATGATTGATTGATTTTATTTTTCATTCATTAAATTGTATTCAGCCTCAGCCTGGCCCACATCCCTTAAAGCAATTCTCCCCTCTCTGGTTTATGTCAAAATAAAAGCTTCTGCTAGCATTTCTTCATGACTTTAGACACTTTCAGCAGTGTCAAGATTTCAGATAATTTCTCGTATTCGTATACATTTAAGACAAATGTTGCTGTTGTTTGATATAGCTTTTTCCTAAAAAGGATAGTGAAATAAATATCCTCAGAAAGCAAGCCAAATGAAACATACAAATCAGGCAGTAAACCAAGAGAAGGTTGACGGAAGGGAAAACAACGAGGTAAGTCTGTCAAATTTCATTTAAGTTGCCAGAAAATAGGAATGTTAAAGGAATCACCAGGGGAGGAATTCCAAAGGACTGAACCACTGTGTTCCTATCAATGTTGGCCACAGTATGATTTCACAGAGCTTTCAAAAGCAGCCAGGATTATGTAGGCATCTTGAAATAGGTGTTATTACTGCTCCTTCCCCACGGTATTTTCCTCTCCTAGTGATTCAGTCCATTATTGCCCCTGTTCTCCACCCACCCTGCCCCCAGTCACAGCCATACACCTCAAGGAGAAATGGAAAGCCCAGTTTTCCCTTCTGTACAGGCCATGGCCTAAGAAAGCACTTGGCTCACTGCTCTCGGATCTGGAACCCAGGGAAAGGCTTATGTCTGAGGTGCTTCCTGCCCTCTGGGCCCGAGCCCCTTAACCAAACAGGACCTGTAGGTCCTCCAAGGACAACACGCAACACCAGGACAACCAAATGGTTCCTAAGCAGGAGAGCTCCCTTACCCTTTCCTATCCCCTATACACGTGATCCCACTGCCCTCAGCGCAGAACTCGGGGCCGTGCCCTCCACCCCTCCCCAGTCCTCCGCTCCTCACATAGACTGTAAGCACTGGTCTCCCTGCAGGCAGGCATTCAGCCCACTGCACTCCTGCCTCTCAGCGTCCCCACACTGCAGGGGCACACTCACCTGTCAGATACTACCTGGCCGGGGGGCTGCCCACCATGGTGAGAAAGGAGGATTCTGTATCCTTTTATCCAACAACTTAAGATCCCGTCAAATTTATGTTTACATTGACTGCAAGATAGCTCACAGCTCAATGGCATGCTCATGTCAATCAGCCATTTTTATTTGGGTTTCCCAAGGGAATGGTCCCTTCTCTTCTGTTTGACCTCACCTCTCAATTCAACTAGGCTAACTGTCACGGCATCTTCTCGCAAGAGCTATTGTGGACTACGGTACAGTTCTATCCTGCTTCAAAGGAATGAGACAGCTTTAGAGGCAGAACAGCCCTTAGCCATCAGTCAGGCATGCCAAAATTTCCCAAATGCCAGTCTTCAGCCAAGTGCTGGCTAGTTCATGGCTAACAGTCGCAGGTCAGCAGGGAAATGACAAAGAGGTGCAATCAGAAGAACATTTTCATGTATGAAAATGCTAAGCGCATGCCATCTAAAGACAAACGTAGACATTCCTACTTTTTCAGTATTAAAGTATTTGTTTTTTCTTTTTTTTTTTTTTAATTTTTTTTTTTCAACATTTTTTATTTATTTTTGGGACAGAGAGAGACAGAGCATGAACGGGGGAGGGGCAGAGAGAGAGGGAGACACAGAATCGGAAACAGGCTCCAGGCTCCGAGCCATCAGCCCAGAGCCTGACGCAGGGCTCAAACTCAGGGACCGCGAGATCGTGACCTGGCTGAAGTCGGACGCTTAACCGACTGCGCCACCCAGGCGCCCCAAAGTATTTGTTTTTTCATGAGATGTTAGATGGGAAGGTTTTTTTTTTTTTTTCCAAATCTTTAATGATGAAAAATCCTGAAGCAAAATAGTATAGGATATAAGCACAGTGAAGACTCACACACTCATCCAGCTTTAATAATGATCAACTTTATACATACATAGCCAAAAATATATACTAGAAATTGGTCATGAAGTTTTTTTTTCCTGTTCCACAAAATCTCAAAGTGTGGGAACGACTAATTGGGGCCAGCCTACACGTTTTACAGATGAAGATACGAAAATTGGCAAAGATCAGCTTGTCCCCAGTTGTGCAGCTGGTCAGAAACAGAACCAGTAAGCCTGATGTGCCACAATACGGTTTTTGAGAAGAGGGACACAGCCAATCCTTCTTAACCTGTCAAATGTCAATCCAAGGACACCGAGGACCTGCCTTTTGTCCCTGCCGAGGGAACTTGGGACTGTGCAGCCCCATCTGGGACAATCAGAGTGCAAAACCCATAATATATAACCCAAGTTCATTTCATGTTAGAGCAATTGTGTGCCGTCCCTGGAAGGCTCCAAGAACCACCAAGCAGTTTCACAGTGCAATGACTACTAGAATTTTCTACATTCCTTATCAAACACTTCAAAAATCAAACGTTTATAAAGCAAACAAGTGTGAATAAATGAGAATTCATGCCGTAAGGTTAAAAAACAGCTACTTATCCATTCTTGCAGGCTCCCATCCTCACCCCACCCAACTACGAGGTGCAAAAAACAAACAGCAATGTAAGTAGTAAGACCAGACAGCTAGCTACACAGGCCTGCCTCAGAAAATATCAAATGAGACAGGCTAAGTGACAATGTTTCCACACTAAGTTTTATCAATGCAGGGGAGTGGCTAATTGGTAAGAAGATACATCTTTTTTTAATCTTTTTTTTTTTAAATGTTTAATTTTGAGAGAGAGAGAGAACACGCGCACACAGAGGAGGTGCAGAAAGAGAGGAAAACGGAGAATCTGAAGCAGGCTCTGTCAGCACAGAGTTCGATGCAGGGCTCAAACCCATGAACCGTGAGATCATGACCTGAGCTTAAGTCAGATGTTTAACCAAATGAGCCACCCAAGGGTCCCAATAAGAGGATATATTTTTTAGGGATCACGGGGTGGCTCAGTCAGCTAAATGTCCAACTCCCAATTTCAGCTCAAGTCACGATCCCGTGGTTCAGGAGATCGAGCCCCTTATCAGGCTCAGCGCTGAGCCTCTCTCTCTCTTTCTCTGAAAAGTAATTAAGCACCTAAATTTTTTTTTTAATGTTTATTTTTGAGAGAGAGACCAAGTACAAGCGGGAGAGGGGCAGAGGGAGAGACAAAGAATCCGAAGCAGGCTCCAGGCTCTGAGCTGTTAGCACTCAGCCGGAGGCAGGGCTTGAACCCAAGAACCATGAGATCATGACCTGAGCCGAAGTTGGACTCTCAACCAACTGAGCCACCCAGGTGCCCCAACATTTGTTTTTTAAAGAAGATCTATATTTTTAAAGGACTCACCGAAATTCTCAGTTTATGTAGAGTTGATTTCCCTGAAGATATCCTAAAGCATCGGAGAAGCCTTCAGCAGCAATACCTAAAACAGTAGAAATCATCAGAATCAAGTGATATTATAGATGTCAGTTTGGGGGGGGGAGGGGACAATTCTCCATCTATACATTTGGTCATTTCCCCCCATACTAAGCATGAAAGGAAATAACTCAGGAAACAATGAATTTCCGCTCCAACACATGGGCTGGGAATTTTCTTTACCAACAGGGAATTGAGGTCCCAAGACAGTTATTTCAAAGACCAAAATTATGTTACTGTTGGCAAAGAGGCAAAAACTCATTCTTCCCCTTCCCTGTGGTAAAAATCCTTAATGGTTTTGAATTTAAACAAAGACCAAATGTATACATCTCCCCACCCACTTGCCCCCACCAGTGTTTAGAACAAAAATCAGGCACTTTTCTCCTTTTTAATAATTAGCTTACAGGAGCCCTTCTGGTCTCATTCACCCTTTTCCTACTCAGCTCCTCGAACGTGTCTATCAAGTGGTCCCTTCTTGCTTCAACTGTTCCCATTTTATTCCCGGTTCTCGGAGCCATTCACAACTGACCATTTAGCACCCCAGTCCCTGGGAACCCAGTCTGAAGCAGAGAAGCACCATCATCGACTGTCCAAATCAAAATGGCTCATAGCCACAGTTAACAAACAAGTATCTGAATAAGAACATATATGTGAATCCTTGAAACAGGATAAACATTCAACTAAAGAACCAAGTACTTATATGAAATAGACCCAGGTACATGTAATCATACCTGGGTAGTTATGTAAGACTAGTTAATAAAAGGTGTTGGTTAGCTATTTGGGAGAAAGAAAAAATCTAGATCTCTACCTCTCTGCTTATAAAAAAACCAAACTCCAGGTAGAATCATGAGTCCTAGAAGAATATATAAACAAATAATTTTATACCACAGGGACAGAAAAGCTTTTAAAAAAATTTTTTTAATGTTCATATATCATTGAGAGAGAGACAGAGACACACACACACACACACACACACACACACACACACACGACGTGTGAGCAGGGAAGGGGCAGACAGAGAGGGAGACACAGAATCTGAAGCAGGCTCTGAACTGTCAGCACAGAGTCTGACATGGGGTTCGAACTCACAAAGCCTGACCCAGGGCAGGGCTCGAACTCACCAACTGTGAGATAATGACCTGAGCCCAAGTCAGATGCTTAACTGACCGAGCCACCCAGAAAAGCTCTTTCTAAACAGGACATCAAAAACTGAAACTATAAAGGAGTGAGACATCTGGCTGGGTGAGTTTTTTAAAATTTCAAATTTGTGAATGGCAAAAATGTGTCAAAAATAAAAACAAAGAACAAAAGGTGGTATTTTCATCAAAAAGTAAAGTAAGAAACTAGGTACAATATTTATACAGCAGACATATAAAGGCTACTTTCCTTATTAAGCAAAAAAATAAAGCAGTAAGAAAATAGTCCCGTCCAAATGGACAAAGACAATTAATAAGCTTTCATTAAGAGAAGAATCCTAATACAGGGCGCCTAGGTGGCTCAGTTGGTTAAGTAGACAATTAACTCTTGATTTCCGCTCAAGTCATGATCTCACAGTTCGTGAGATCTATCCCCATGTCAGGCTTCCTGCAACAGCACATGCTCTCTCAAAATAAGCATTTTCAAAAAGGAATCATAATAGCAATAAACATAGGAGAAGATAATCAACTACACTAACAATGAAAACATACAGCTTTAGAAAATGGAGGATTTTTTAACCTATCAAATTGATAGAGATGGTAAACACTGACCACAGCCAATGTTAGAGACATAGTTCATGATGTAGTCCACCACTTACATAATTTTGTCCACATGTAAAATGACATATTCTTTGATCCAGCAATGCTACCCCTAAGAATTTACGGGTAGTTAATTGTGTAAGCAGAAAGATGGATATATATATAGCACTGTAATTAACAGAGAAAACAAGTCAATGCCCTAAAGGTTCACAAATAGGAGGCAGGTTAAATAAACCATACAGACACTGAAAATAACGATTGAGGTTTGTATGTATTGATATGAAAAGATATCCACGTGAAACAGGTGAACAACCATGCACAGTATGATTCTATTTGTGTGTGTGTGTGTGTGTGTGTGTGTGTGTGTGTGTGTGTGTGTGTTCCTAGATGTCCTAAAACTCATCTAGAAGGATGTTTATCAAAATAGTTAGGATCACCACTGATTATCAGGATTTTAGAGCATTTTTTCTTCTTATACTGTATGAATTTCTTATGAGCAGGATTTTTCCCAAGAATACAATGAAGCCTTATTATACTCCAGGCTCCAGTGTAAAGTGTTACACTACATAGATTTCTACGTGCCTTCGATCAGCTTTCCTCTGAATTTACTGACATTTGTATCACACACAGCTTGTAATGAACATCGGTACGAGTTCCCTTCCTCATCTCCAGCTCCTGTCCCTTCCCCAGGGCCACTCTGTCCTTGCATTTGGGTTTCCAAAGACACACCTGTATCCTTATTCTAAAACCCCCCTTTTTTACTTAACCTAGCTCAATTCAGTTTGTTACTTGTGACCAAAGGAGTACCACATAATACAGTGCTGCTTTTTATTTTCCATCTTCTCCATCATCCCATTCCGTTTGAAAACAGAACAGTAAACCCTGTAATCACATCAATGAAGATTTAGGACATATAATGTCTTGTAATGGTTATGACTACAGCCAAAGTAACTGAAGCAGGAGACTCAAAGCTAGTGTAACAAAGGCAAAAGTATTTCAAGAGACAGGTAGATTCATTCCTGACTAGTAAGAGTGCTGATGAAAAGACTACCTGAATAAGAATAAAAACAAATGGGACATACTTGTCCAGATGGGCCATTTCTATGGTTAAAATATTCTCCACTCTCATGTTTTAACCACTTCACTGATTTATTTTTATTGGATTATGTTTATCTATGAAAAGCCTTTTTTTTTCTATTTAGACTATAACATAATGTTTTCCCATAATGGGACCATTATGTTCAATTTATTTCCAGCAAACAAATTTATTCTTCTCATCGCCCTATTTTTAAAGGTTGAGAAGTTCCATATAATGCATGAATCCTCCTAATACCATAATTATAAACCTGGTTAAAAAGCTATAATCCCTTGTAGACATACAAATCCCTTTACAGGTGTGTTGGATGTAAAGTACAAATCTAATTAATCCTTCCCTCCATCTCCTGGAGGCTCCCTCTCAAAAAAAAAAAAAAAAGTCCCTAGAAAGTAGACAAAGGACAAGAACCACTATCCAATTTCAGTAATGAGTAATCATGAGACCTAACCAAGTATGTGTGTCTCCAGGGCCTAAGTCAGACACACACACAGGACACTCAGGGCCATGCACCAGCCTCTCTCTTCTCACCCCTCCCCGGTACAAGGGCATCTTTCTAAATGGATTCTTGGGGGCAGGTGGACAGGGAGCCAAGCAAGTCCGCATCTGAAGCTGAGACACATGAGGCAGGATTTGAGACACAACACAATACACTTAGGGGAGACAACAGCAGGGTGGTGCAAAGTATAGACTGACCCTGGATCACTTACTAGTCATTTGGCCTCGATGTGTCTTAACCTCTGTGTGCTTCAGTTTCCTCCTCTGTAATAATGCCCATCACAAGAGCTGTTTTGAGGATTATAGAAGATAGTGTATCTAAAGCAACCAACAATGCTCAAGAGTCTAACATGGTCTTACTTGAGCTCAGTTTGGTGGGAGCAGCCTTGAGCAGAAACTCATTGTTTATTGCCTACTCATAGGAAGTAAGGTCCCTAAAAGAACTCTGGAATAGTATATATCTATGCATGACACTTACCTATCAAAAGCGTTTCCTCTTTAACATGGATAAGACCTTTACAAATGAATAGAAACTAATTTTAGAGGTACCAGAAGCACATTAAAGAACTCTGCCTTAAAATGGACTTCTTTGGGTCATCATCGGATACGTCATTTGGCAGCTCCCTTTTTTGAGTAATTTGAGTACCACGCGGTACCTTTTCTGAGTAATTTGAGACAGGCGTAGGTAGAGGTGACCAAAAGATAGCAAACGCTATGGACTTGTCACCACCCTCGGCACTTTAGGGCTGGACTTAACTGCTTTTGTATCCCGGGCCATTTGCTACTGAGAATGTATAGATACAGTTCTTAACTCAGTGTCTAAAGCAAAGTGCCCCCAAATGGTACATCCACTACTGATTACCATCTTCACAGCATTAAAGAAACAAAACACATATTCAGTAATCTGAGACCATACAAAGTACTTTTTCACCATGAGGGTTTGATGGACATTTGTTTTCCACATTTTACTTGGCAGCATTTGCACGAGAATGTGGGGCCAAGGTGAAGAGGATCTGAGGAGGCAAGGACGTCTCAAGCCACAAAGGGCCTTCACAAGGCATGTGACTGACATCTCATGACATGGTACAGATCCGAAGTGGCTAACAACACCTCTGTCCTAACATTTCATTAAAAGACAAGGAATAGTGTAGAGCGCCTGGGTGGCTCAGTTGGTTGAGTGTCCGACTTCAGCTTAGGTCATGATCTCGCAGTTTGTGAGTTCGAACCCCGCATTGGGCTCTGTGCGGACAGCTCAGGGCCAGGAGCCTGCTTCTGATTCTGTGTCTCCCTCTCTGCCCCTCCCCCGCTCATGCTGTCTCTCTGTCAAAAATAAACATTTAAAATAAATAAATAAATAAATAAATAAATGGCAGAGAATAGTGTAATAACACACTCAAGCTTTGTCCTAACACCATCAATATGAGCATAAAAATCAGGAGAGGGGCCCATATCAACATATCTTCAATGTTTTTGCTACCCACCATTATTTAGAACATAACACCAACCAAAGCAGAGAAAATCTAAATTGAGCTGATGAGAAGAGTATACAGTTGGCCCTTGAACAACATGGGTTTGAACTATGTGGGTCCACATGTATGTGGATTTTTTTTTTTTTTTTTACAGATACAGCACTGTAAGTGTATTTGCTCTTAGGATATTAACATTTTCTCTAGCTTACTTTAAGTAAAGAGTATGTAATACATACAACATACAAACTACGTACTCATTGACTATGTTATCAATGCAACTTGGGGGAGGGGAGAGTCAAAAGTTACATGCCCATTTCTGGCTGGGGGCAGGAGTGGCAGCCCATGTTACCCATGTTATCCTGGAGTCCCATGTACTACTTTTAGCTTGCATTTATCACTAACATTGGACACATGTACTCCTAATTCCTCAGGAGCAAAATCCAAGAAGCAAATAAATCAGATAGTTCTTCAGAGCCCTAAAATGCAGACTGGAAGAGACAGAGTAAAGACAAATTCTGAAAACAAAAATTCTCCCCATTGCCTAACACACCTACCACTTGCCAAGGATCTGTCTTGCTTTTTTCTGAAACCACGAGAACTTTTTCTATGTACAGCTCCATGTTTACAGTCCAGCTCCACTGTCAGAAGGTATCCGACTCCGAAGCGAAATGTCCAGTTCTGTTTTCATGGCCCCCTCCCTGCTGACTTCCCAGCTAGAGGCTGGGTGCTGGGGTCAAAAGAAACCCAACAAAGCACAAGCTCAAAGCATCAATGCCCAAGGTTTCCAGAGAGGAGAAATGATAAGCTACCTTGCTCTGTGCAGGGCAAAGAAAAAAGCTCCAGCAATCTCTTTGTATTCCTCTCAAACCAGAATTCCAGCAAACTAGGAAGTCAGGGATGTTACAAGCAAAAAAAAAAAAAAAAAAAGATTCTCCATAAATGTGTAAAAGGCTGCTTTCAACAACCCGAGTTTCTCCAATGCAGGACATTTTAGACACTTTAATGTGCAAATATTCATAGTAAATGAGTAGCTCCAACCTTATTTGTACACAGATTCCCTTACTCCCATGGTCTAGGTCCTGGGACAAGGGCCTCACACAACAGTTTGGAAAATGTTATAATGAGATTTTTATGCAAATGTTTATTGAAGGCTTACTCTGCTCTACTACATTCACAATTGCATGACTAAGCACAATGCCCTGAAAAGATCAATTAATGGGGCAAAGAATGTTAATGCAAAGGACTGGGAAGCTCGTGTTCGCTATGAGGGCCAGAGAAGTGCTACAATTATACACAGTGACCTCACTCAGACTATAGGTTTATCGCAACCAGAAAAATTTGACTGATGCCATGAATTCCTTCTTGTTATATAATTCACCGTTCCTCTTTTCAAAACTTTAAAGGCACAGAGAATCACACTAAATTAGTAACATGAGCAACTGGAATGCAGGCTCCATAGGAACAGGGACTCTACTAGGTTCAGGGCTATACCCTGGCCCTTTAATAGGATGGGTGCAAAGACGCCCCACCAATACAGGACTATATGAAGAAAAGAATAAGTAAGCGAGCTTATGTCAGTGTATCATTAACTCACTATTCACTGGCCAAAACATGCATTGTACATGTATTTTTCCTTATGACTTTTGGGTTAGAAGGAAATTTTTGTCTCTTGACTACCACATTCAGTATATTGTTATAGGCAATTATTTTCAATATGAGCCCAATTAACTAACATTCAAATGACTAGGACTTCCAATTAATCAGAGCTATGAAGAGAGTCTCCCTTGGGGGAAGGAAGAACAAACACATTCATCTTTTAGAAGTCTGCAACCACCCACCAAAAAGCTTTCATCGCCAATTTGCTGAAAAAACCAAGTGAGCATGGAATACAGACATCAAGAAATATCCTATGTTATTAATTTCAAGATTCTGAATGTAACGTTTAACATAACCCTGAGATGTTACACTACCTTCAAGGGAACAAATCAAAACTTCAATGTTTTTGCCAAACTCAATTCACTGTGACAAAATTGTGCTATTTATTTATTTTGAGAAAGAGAGTGCAAGCGGGGGAGGAGCAGAGAGCCAGAGGGAGAGAGAGAATCCCATGCAGGCTCTGCATTGTCAGCACTGTGGAGCCCAACATGGGCCTGGAACTCAAACTGCAAGATCGTGACCGGTGCCCAAGTCAAGAGTCGGACAATATAACTGACCGAGCCACCTAGGTGGCCCTGGGGAAGGCATTTTAGAAAAATTTCTAACAACTCTGTTTTTTCTTTAAGAAACAGAGAAGAAAAGAACAGGGAAATACTGCTCTAGTTCCCCCTTGGTCATTCCAAAAATTAAATTGATTAGACCCTTCCCTACTCCCATTTTTGCTACCAAGCGGTTCGTGGCCAGGATGTTCCTGTTGGCAGTTGCCAGTCTTGGCTGGAGTATGTTCCCACCTATTGCAGCAGTCCTGCCCGGTGGCCCCTGCATGCCAGCTCTTCCCCACCCCCAGAGTAAACCCCCAGAATCCAAGACTGCGAGAAGCATTTGAGTTGTGTCTTCAGCTCCCAGGCTAGAGGGACCGCCAGGGCCTGCTTCCTCCCTTCCCACCTCAACTGTCCTGGCAGTCAGCGCTCCTTCTCGAACCCTGCACCCTCTGAGCTGCTTCCACTGCGGTGGCCTTCGACCTCCAGTCTCCAGGCTTAAAATGGCCTCCCCACCCTCCTACTCATCCAGCTGCCCATCAAGTTCCACCTACTCTGGGGAGACTTCATCAACCACATCTCTCTCTGCACTTCCCATACTATGTTGCAATCATCTATTTTAGTGTATATATTCCCCACTAGACTGTGAGCTCTTAGAGGCAATAATTGTGGCTTACCCCCTAGTCCTTGCCTCAGCTGGAGCACAGTTCCTAACACACACTAAGTACTGAAATATCTGAATTAACAAATGTATCTTGTATGATTAGTAACTCTAAGACACTGAAAAAAAATTAACTGTAAGACACTACAGTAAGGGGCTTCAAGAGGCTGGAGTACAGCAACGGAGTCAGGATGGGGTCAGGGGTATGAGCGTGTATATGCCTCTGCGCGCATGTGTGTATGTGTGTGGACATACCTGCACAGAAAAAAAAAGGGGGCTGCCTGGTTCTATGATCACCCTCCAACCCTGTACCTCAAAGTCAAGGTCCCAGTTAAAGCCCCCTTTTCCATTCTTAGTCCTAGGGATTGGCTGTTAACTTAGTTTTCTGCCACAGACCTTTCAGTAAACTTCTCTGCTGTTTGACCTGATGTCAATCAGGGAACTACACAGTTGAGCATTCATTCCTTCTTTCCCATTCCGAAAGCAAACAAAGGCTTTATGAGGTTTAGAGATCAGAGAATGGGACGAAAAGATACCCCTCTACAAGCTATCATCCCATCCCTAACCCCTAAAGTAAATCTGTTTTCTCCCTCACTCCACCTTGGATGCTGGGAGAAAGCACAAAGCAACACAGAAGACCAACAGTGGACCCAGATATACAAGAATAGGCAAATGTTAGCATCAACTATCTAAGCATTTCTTAGAAAGGTGGGGTGAAAAGCCCCCTTAGAAAGGTGGGGTGAAAAGAAGGTACAACCAATCCAGGGGAATATTCATTAGCACTAAAAAGAAATGAGTGATCAAGCCATGAAAAAGACTTGCAAGAATCTTAAACGCATATTACTAAGTGGAAAGCTAATGTGAAAAGACTTCATCCTATGTAATTCCAACCACCGGACACTCCAGAAAAGGTGGAACTATGGAAACAGCAAAAAGATCAGTGGTTGCTAGAGACTGGGGAGAGGGAGGGATGAGCAGGCAGAGCACAGACTTTGTAGGGCAGTGAAACTATGCCGTATGATACCGGAATAGTGGGTACATGTCATTATGCATTTGTCAGAGCTCACAGAACGTACAGCACGTGTTCACTGTGCAACAGTGAACCCTAATGTGAAGTATGGATTTGGGTGATTATGATGGGCAGCGTAGGTTCCTTGATTCTAACAAATGTACTGGTGAGGAACGCTGGTAGTTGGAGAGGCTGCGTATGTGTGTGGAGAGTGGGGATATGGAAATTCCGCATCCTTTCTGCTCAATCTTGCGGTGAACTTAGTGCTCTAAAAAATAAAGTCCATGAAAAAAGAAATTAAAATTTAAAAAAAAATTTTAAAAACAAAGGAAAGTGAGATACTGGTTCTCCATATGCCCCCCTCCCCCCCTTCTACCAGGCACCAAAGCCAGAGAAAACCCTACAGGGGTCCTCACTACTGGTGGCAAGAGCCCAGGGACAGATCTGGGGTTAGACAAGGGGGGGTTGGACCTTAATAACATTCTTAGTAACAGTGATAGAGAATCTGGCGTCCACCTATACATCACTTGTAGGTATCAGGAGTACTGAGGTTGAACATGGTTGCCCATGCAGTGTTGGAACCTGCAAGAATAGGCCCCAAGAGGTGGTATCCTCCCTACTGTTATTCCCAGGGCCACCTCAACCTGTAATTTGAGGGCGATTACTCCCTATTAGCACCTTAAGAACTGCCTCTGTACTAGAACAACTCAACTAAAGGACGCAAAGGGAAAATGTGACTTCCTCCAGAGGTAAGCCATCTGGTTTTCCTCAACAGTGAAAACCCATCAACTCTAATAGAATATCCCAAGGTTACAGCCAGAAGGAGGAGTAGGCATCCTACTTAGGAGACAGGCTCAACTCCCATGAACAAGCAAAACGGCTCATTCCTCCAGCTCTCAAAGCCCGGATGTTTTGGGTGCTGTGAGCCAACATACAACATAAAAGCAACAGCAAGAATCAAGGTGCACTGTGAAATTTCATCAGCCTCCAGGCAACATAAAGGATCACGAATAAGAACACAGGGTCATTTGGAAGGACGGTTTAGCTAATCAAGAACAAATTAGCTACTCAGGTATACACAATGTGAAAATCAGGGACACTTATTTTTTTATAAATAAGAATCTATCATCACTTGGCTCTGATTAGTAGCTATTGTATCCCTCAAACTTCATCTTTCAAAAGCAATTTTGCTGCCCTAACCTCTCTTACTATGTGCACTTGGGTCTTCATAAATTGTCACCTGATGTATTTTTCAACTAAATCCCTCTTATCTTTTTTCATCTAGCCAATGATTCTTCATATACTCGTTACGGTACATTTCGTTCAAAACCAAAACACCCCCCCCACCCCCGACTTCCCCAAGCAAATCGTTTTGTCATTTAAACTTCCTCCTCTTCTCAGAACATATCCAAAACTAATTCTCCTTAGCCATGTCTCCTTCCTGTCCCAGATCTGTCATTCCAAAGGGCCTTGCTTCCCCCTGGAGATGCCTCTACTCTTGCCGTACTCTCAATTTCCAGGGATCTCGTAGATTTCTCTGTGTAATTTGGCAATTCACTATATCATTTTCTAGTCAGTCTAATACAGGTTCTGTAGGATTCTAGGACTATGAAAGGTAAGGTATACTCCAGAGCTCAGTGCAGAGCCTGGTGCTGGGTCACCCAGGGCCAGAGGCATCTTGGTTCCTTTACACTCATGCTGAGTGAAGAAGGGCAGTGTGGGTCTCCTGGGCCTCACTTCATTCCCATTCAAAAAGCAGAGAGAAGAGCCTCCCTCATAAGCCAACCCAAGGACCACATGGGCCAAAGGCTGGGGTAAACATGCCTGCAATCAACTGACTTTCTTCTCCTTCCCATGTGTGACCCCCTGGCTCTCTAACTGGCATAATATCTCTAAGAACAAGAATTAACACTCAAAGGGCACCTGGCTGTGTCAGTCCAAGAAGCATGTGACTCTTGACCTCAGAGTTTTAAGTTCAAGCCCCACATTGGGTACAGAGATTACTTAAAAATAAAATCTTTCAGGGGTGCCTGGGTGGCTCAGTTGGTTAGGCATTCGACTTAGGCTCAGGTCATGATATTGCAGTCTGTGAGTTCAAGCCCAGTGTCAGGTTCTGTGCTGACAGCTCAGAGCCTGGACCCTGCTTCAGATTCTGTGTCTTCCTCTCTCTCTGCCCCTCTGCAGCTCACACTCGGCCTCTCTCAAAAAAATAAACAGGGGCACATAGACGCCTCAGTTGGTTAAGTGTCTGACTTCGGCTCAGATCATGATCTTGTGGCCCATGAGCTACAGCTCCAACTCAGGCTTTGTGATGACAGCTCAGAGCCTGGAGCCTGCTTTGGATTCTCTCATATTCTCTCTCTCTCTCTCTCTCTCTCTCTCTCTCTCTCTGCACCTCCCCTGCGCTTGCTTGCTCGCTCTCTCAAAAATAAACATTAAAAAATTTTTTTAAATAAATAAATAAATAAATAAATAAATAAATAAATAAATGGAAAATGAGAATTCACACCTATCCTTTACCCTTCAGGGCATTTTTACCACTCGGAATTATCATATATGGTTTTAAAATATGTCTTCAAATTAAAGGCCGTTATTTTTGAGGAATAGAATTTCAGAACTTTTCTTTACCACTTCATGTACCATATAAATACTTAAAACTTCCTGCTAAAAAGTTCAATCACCCATGAAATAACGAGAACATTATAATGAATCCCTAAGTATCCAACACTCTGATTCCACAACTACCAACTCCCAGCCGGGCACTCATCTCACCCAGACCCTTTCCTTCCTGTGTCAATCATCCCCTCACTGGACATTCTTTTGAAGCAAATACCAAATATCATACCATTTCAATTTAATGGTTTTATAAAACTAGTATTTTTAAGCAGAAAATGAATAAAGCTGTTGTCACCTGGAAAAAATGAAAATTAAAACTTATGCCTATCAAAGTTACGGCCACCTCGTTCCCTGTTGCACACAGATGACCTAATACAGATTCAGCAGGCCTGAGTTAGGATTCCTAGCAGCACGGGAGGTGACTGGGTGACTGTGGGCAGGACACCCAGCCCCTCTCTGCCCAAAGATCTCTGCTCCCAAGGAGGAAACCAGGATGTGAGGGCTCTGAGGCTCCCAAATCATCTGCTGGGGCACAACTAGGACTTTCTACTTGTATGTTTTGCTGTCACTGCTGGCACCGGCTTGGCTAACCAGAGTAACTTAGTCTTTACTTAATTCTTTGTGAAAAAGGATTAATACATATTCTAGTAGCAAAGTCTTCTCTAGAAACCAGTTTCTTCCATATTACCCTTATACTTAAAAAACAAAAAACAAAAAATCCTTCCATTCTTTTCCTTCCCCAATCTCTCAAAATAAGAAGAAATACAAAGTAGAATCCTGCTGGAGTCTCTTGTCTCTGTTCTTACGGAATCAGTAAGAAACCTCATGCTCTGCCTCCACCCTTGGGCAAGATAACCTATAGAATTGACATGCTAAAAGTCACTGATGCAGGTGACCAGAGGCCTCTGGGGATGGGATGACTCCCCCCAAGGGTCCCATGATGTCCCCTATAAGGCAACCGAAATCCTTTAAAAATTCTTTTGGACCAACTTGTAATTCAAATAGAAAACTATTCAGGGCATTGTCCAAGTCATCTGCCTCACCATGGACTTGGATTCTCTGTATCTGTACTGCCCCTATCATAGCTAGTGGCCACACACGGCTGGAGAGCGGTTGAAATGTACCTAATGCCTATTGCTACATGCCATGAATGCCAACTCCATAGATTTTGAAGACTTAGCACAAGTAAGTAAAATACTTCATTAATAAGCTTTATATATTTTGAAATGTTAACACTTCCAATGTACTGGATTAAATATTAAATTTAATTTCACCTTTTAAAAATGTGGCTATTCAAGAGTTTAAAATTTTAAGTCTCCTTTCTAGTACAGTGCTTCTCTGGTTTCTAAGTCCTTTTCATGACATCACAAATATGTTTCATGTTAACCCAGCATAACTAGGGTTATTTGAATACAACCCTAAAACTAAACTTAATTCACTTGGACTTATTTTTAATTATCTTGTATACTTCCCCTAACAGTTCCTGTGAATTCCCACGAAGATCTGAATATTTAAGTGTTCCAGTAAGACCATTACAGCTACCTTGAGCATAAAATACCACACAATCATCCTAGAGACCCCTTCAGACTGAGAATCAAAACATTTAAAAAGCAGTTCCAAGTCCCTATTTTTTATCTCATAATCAGAATATGGTAACATTTCTCCTGGCTGTTATGACCTTGGGTATTAGATTTTCACTCTATGCAGCTGACAAAATATACAAACCCACATATCTACTCTAAGACGGGCTGGAGGGGTACTGGCATTCTCCATAAACCAGGAGGAAATCCACTCACCTGCTTTCTATTGGTTTCCAGGGCATGCAATCATAAACATCTGATTGAACCGAAGATTGAACACTGTTTTTTTTTTTAAAGGAAAAGTCAAACATCATGCCTGACCTCTGATCTGACCTGACCTCCTGACCTGAAGGACAGTGGTCTTTAGGGTGTTTCCCACTATGTTTTCCTTGTGCTCAGCAGAGATCAGAGTAAGTTGGATCTCTCTTCTTTTTTCCATGACTCCATGGAAATAGATGAACTAAGTAAAACTTCCATTATCTAGCCCAGTGGTACCCAAAGGGTGGTCTGCCCACCACCAGTGTGTGGCTGGTCTGTAGTAAGTACAGAAATGAAGAGTAAACATTTGGAAACTTTTATAGCAATTTAACAATTTATGTTGGCTGAATGTAATAAAAAGTGCTTATATTTCATAGGTTTTTCCAAATATTTCATTTTTATTGAGTTTTACTGAAGTAGCCCAGCCCAAAACAACAATTATAAATTGAGTAACTAATCCTTCCTTTCAGAAACACTAAACCAACTCATCAGAATTCCCAATTTTCTAGTCACCTCATTCTACATGTGTAAGAGTAGGGGATAAGGTAACAAACACATGGGGAAAAGGGAGAAAAACTACCACTTAGGAGACATTCAGTGAAACAGAACAATTTCCATGACATAGTTAAGGATGGGGATTTGTAACATGGTCATATTTGTACATTTACCATTACGACGCCCTATTTCTTCTTTACACACACACACACGCATATATAATGCTATGGATTATAAATCACATTGTGCTATAATTCAGTGGTGATGGGTCCCGACTTCAGAAATAACATATACAAACTCAAGTTCATATGTGGAATGATTACACATCAACTAAGCACAAATGTCAAGTGTTCATTACCCACAGATGGAAATTCAAGTGTTTTTTAAAAGCCAAATTGAGGTTAAAAGCTAAACATTTCTAAGTAAGGAGCCAATCAGTAAGCACTGAGGAACAGAAAAATGAAGAGGCAGCCCCTGAAGAAGTCACTATGAGGCCCAGAAGACAGATGGCCCCAAAGTATCAGGAGGCCAAGCAGCTCAAGTGTGAAATGACTCTCACGCCCGCAGTCACTTCAGTTATATTTGGTCTCAACACTGGCTTCTTAGCCCCAGCTGCAGCCAACAGAGGGGATCCTGACAAGGTTGTGTCCCTCGCTCGTCCCTCTCACCCAAGGCTGGAGGACCCAAGCAGGGAGTCAGGCAGTGGCTGGCGCTCACCAGTGGTTCGGGAATCTAGCCAGCTACTTCCTCAAAGCCTCAGGGTCCTCATGTGGACAGAGCGCTAACAACAAAGACCTCTCAGGGTGAAGGGAGAGTGGGTTTTGTGAGGAGACTTGCAAATTCCAGCAAGCTGGAGACCAAAGGGAAGAAGAAACCACAGCCCAGAAGAGGAGGGGGGATTCCTGGAGAAACGGGATGTTCCAGGAGGTGGACAGGGGAAGATGTTGCCAACCAAGAGCACTTCCGCCAGCCTGGACAACGGCAGCAACAGAGGAGGGAAGCTGGACAGTTGGCATCTCAGGGACCTGTATTTTCCAGGAGAGATGGGAGGAGCATACCCTATTGAAAAAAAAGGCGGGGGGGTGCTGAGGAAGGGGCAGCATAAAGGGACTTAAAGGTGACAAGTCTGCATACTTCCTGGAGGCACCAGAGCACGTGTGGCCCAGGGGCCCTGCTAAGGGCACCACATGGGAAGAGAACTGAGCAGAGGCAGTGGTTATCATGTGTGTGATTACCAGTCTCAGATGGGTCCCCACATGTGGCCATGGAACCTTCGTTCTCCCCGGCTCAGGGCGAGGGCATCAGGGAGCTGGAGTCCCTCAGAAGAGGTCTAACTAAAGGACCAAGTGACAGCAGGGAGACAGGCAGAGCGGGAAGACAAGGAGGAGTTGAGATAGGGAGGTATCAGTGAGGTCAAAGATCAGGTGAGAGGTCAACAGGGTGTCATCAGGGTGAGAAGATCAAGGGGCACAATTTCTAGACAAACCACACCTCATTCAGGGTGTGACAATGAAAATCGCAAGGTAAGGCCTCAACAGCCAGCCAAAGCTCAGTTTAGGAGCTGAGTGGTTAAAAGTTCACAGACAGGGGCACTCCACCTTGGGTATTTGGGGACATCTTTCCTCAGCTGTAGGATTCTTTTCCACGGCTGTGATTTTGCCCTCGAGGGGGTGGGCTAAACTCTTGGCTGTCCCAGAGAGTAAATCTGTCCAGCACCAAGGCATGGAACCCTGTGCCTCCCCGCGGCTGGGCTCAGTGTGGATGCCTTGGAGCCTCAAGCTTTCCGATGCTTCCAGAAGGACGCATCCAAGAAAGACATCCCAAGTGTAACTGGCCTGACACCCATCCCTAGGGAGGTCCTGTGAACCTGAGCCAAAGGGCTGGTGGGAGAAGAATGTGTGATGTACAGTGGAATCTCATAGAGAATAACTAACAGCTTTGAGGGAAAATGAAGAGCCTGGGGAGTGCACACAGCAGCTACCTGGTGAGGCCAGGGCTGGACGTGAGAGAGGCACATGGCTGAGGAACAGCCCCTGGGCGAAGATGGATAAAGGTGCAGCAGGAGGAGGGGCAGGACACACGAGGAGGGCAAGCGCGAGGTGGCAGCGGGGAGTCGGGTGGCCCGCCAGGGCAGCAGAGGCAGGGGGCCGCGAAAGTAGCCTGGAACGAAGGCATTGGGAAGCAGCATGCCGGGCGCACTTTTGTCCCCAGTAGAATGCGCAGTCATCAGATACTCAATTTTCAGGTACTTCCAGACCTCTGGCTGGTACCACATAGACTTGGCACGAACAGTCCAGCATAGAGTGGATAAAACGGATTTTGGGGGTCAGAGGGTGCTGTCAGCAGCCCACCTTAGGGCACGCATGTGGGGCCGAGCTTCCAAGCAACAGAAGGCACCATTTCCTTCGAGAAAGAGGCTGTGCCTCGGGTCCAGCTAGAGAACCCAGAAGGAGGAACCTGACTTGTATTCCTTCATAGTGCCAGGCAACAGGTACGGCATCTCCATACATCAATACATTAGACACAGAAAGAATGAAAGGCATTCTGGCATCTGTCCTGCCCTGGAACGTGGTGATTAAATGGAGAGTACAGAGTAGACTAAAAGACCGAAGAGACTCATCAACCAGATGAAATATTTAGTATTAAATATTTTTAGGTTTCATGCTGGTTCATATGTTTTTAGGCATGATAATTACATTTAGGAAAAGAAATTCAACCTTTTAGAGTTGCACATTGAACTATATACACATGCACACACACGGATGAAATGCCATGTTGAGGATTTATCTCAAAATAAGCCAGCGAGGGGAAAACTCCCTCTTTTGTTCTTGATGAAACAAAATGGATCGTGTATGAGCCATGGGAGCTGGGAGATGGGAGATGGGGGCTTGCACTGGTCTTCCTCCTTGTGCAGATGTTTTCAATTTCCTATTAAAGAACAACATGGAGGCAGCATTGTTTTTAACTAATTGTGTTAGTATGATGACATTTCTGCAATGAACTCCGAATGCTCAAAGTATGATGAGAATGCTTTCAAGGCAGTCCCTTTAACAGTTCCATAGGAATAGAGTATTTCAAGTTTTCCAAAGAAGCAAGACTGCCTGGCTTCAAGTACATGCAGTCACGCTTGACAAGGTCCGGGGACAATATCTGCCCCAGCAGTGTGTCACCGTGACATCAAAATTTGGCACCTTCCCCTCTGAAGCCGTGAGCTAAGTTTGCCTGATTCACAGGCATGATGGGCAAGAGACTCCTGTCAGGCTTTGTTGCCCAGTTGAGAAATCAAGCAATGGAAAGGTGCCAACTATAGGGCCCATCTCTCAAGCACTATCACTGTGACTGGTATCCCCATTTTGAAACCACCAGCAATATGGCAATAATCCAGGGGGGAAACTAGGTAATTCCTGCCCTAAAAGTTAATAGCACATAATGTTTATCTCACTTCTGTGAGACCCACATCATGACCACATTGAGGACAGCTGGGTTGGAAGGTCAATCTCAGGAATTAACAGTCAACAGACCCAACCACCACCACAACCACCACCCCCCCCCCCAACACACACACACACACCCTTCTATCACCAAACTCAGGGCATCTTATGTACTACCACTCTGGAGAACATGGTCTTAAACCAGTGGTTTTCAGCCCTGAGTGATTTTGCCCTGGGGAAATGCTAGCATCATTTGGAAAAATTTTGGTTGTCACAAGCAGGGAGGGATGCTACTGGCATCTGATGGTTAGAGACCAAGGACACTGTTGAACACGCTCCAACGTACTAAAGAGCCCCATATAAAGAATTATCTGGCCTAAAAACAATGTCAGGAAGTTAAAGTTGACAAGAGCTGACTTAGGCAAGTAGAATTAAGTGTTAAAAGAATATTCAAACTTTTTCAGAGAGGGAGGGTAGGGGACAAAGAAAAAGACACAAAGAGACAAGGAGAGAAAAAGAATTGACACGGTCTTTTAGAAGTCCTTTAAATATTTCTACCAATATTCTTTAACCAGATGTGATATCTGATACCCTATTCTCCAGTTTAACTCTCTTTTGTCTGCTAACACAAGGGGCCAAACACATGAGAGACTACAACTGCCAAGACCAATATTTGCTTTTTTCCAACGGCCATGTTTACCCAAGATTATTCTGCTCTTGGTGAACTAGAAACCAACTGGCTGTTGACACACTTGGAAAAGAGCCAAGGAACAGTCTGGCACCCTTCCCCAGGAGAGGCAAAGGGGGAGTGTGGTCCAAGAAGACCAATCTGTAAAAACCACCTAACCACTTTGAAATCACTTTGGAAACAACTTCCCATCGACAGGGCAATCCTGTTAACATTTTCACTAGCCCTGGAGTCTTGAGAAGAGGAAAGAGAATGGGGAGTCCACAGGAAGAAGGAAGACTGGGAAGACGGAAGAAAGAGAACAAGTATCACCAAAGAACTTAGCAGTACTTAGGGCGCCCGGGTGTCTCAGTCACTTATGCTGACGGCTCAGAGCCCGGAGCCTGCTTCGGATTCTGTGTCTCCCTCTCTCTCTGCCCCTCCCCAGTTCACACTCTGTCTCTCTCAAAAAATATACAAACAAGGGCACCTAGATGGCTCGGTTAAGCGTCCGACTTTGGCTCAGGTCATCATCTTGGGGTTCGTGGGTTCAAGCCCCGTGTCAGGCTCTGTGCTGACCACTGAAGTGGTCAGAGCCTGGAGCCCGCTTCTGATTCTGTGTCTCCTTCTCTCTCTGTCCCTCCCCCACTGCCCCTCTGTCTCTCCTTCAAAAATAAAAATTAAAAAAAAAAAAAAAAAAGAATTTAACAGTACTTTGACCTGAAGAAAGCAGAAAGGAAAACCAATTCACATGTTATTATTATTCTATCAACTGTAGCTTTAAAGCTAAGAGGGAGTATCTTTAGCTTGATTGTTAACTCTGAAATATAAGCCATGACTGACCTCCACAATGACCAGTAATAGCTTCTCATTTGAATTCTACTGTTTGTATTTACATAAGTGGTATGTTTATATAAGGAATTCTGGTATCAGAAATTCAGCTGCACTTAACGCTCACAATTACCAGACTTCTCACATGCCAAGAGCCATTTCACAGCCCTTTCCCTTTACCACAAAAATTCAGCTGCAGCTATAAAAACCATCACCAAGTTCACCTGCTTACATAAGACCCAAGGATTTCTGACTGGAGACTCTACCAACCTCACATAGTAACTCCAGATGCTACCCATTCAAGAGAGTCTGGGCACCACAGTGTGTCTGAGCTGGCAATCCTAATATGTTCTCGCAATCCTGGTTTCCAAATGCCTGGGCTAATGTTTCTGCCTCTGGAGGAAACTTTCTCATCTCCTGGCTTCTTCTCAAAAGGAGCTGAGACAATAGACCCGTAGAAAGGTCAGGCCAGAGATGCCCAGCCCCAAGTGTCAATGACACTGAGGTACAGAGGGCAGTGTTACAGCAGACCCTGTGGTCCCCCCCAACAGGACACAGACCCAACCTCTAGCCTATAGGGGTTGAATAGCGGCCCCCAAAAAAGATACGGTCATGTCTTAATCCCTGAAACCTGTGAACGTGACCAGACTTGGGAAAGGTTGCAGATTTACATTCTGATATTGAAGATACCTAGAAGAGATCATCCTGGATTACCCGAGAAGGTCTTAAATCCAAAGAGAAGTGCCCTACTAAGAGCCAGAAGACAAGGAGAAGGTACGTCCATATGAAGACAGGTGTATGTTTGGAGTGAGGTGGCCACAAGAAGTTGGCAGAGGTCAGGAATGATTCTCCACTAGAGCCTTTGGAGAGAGCATGGCTCTGACAATGCCCCGGCTTTGCACTTCTGATCCCTGGAGCAATGGGAAATTAAGCTTCTGCTGTTGTGAATAAAATGTAGCAAAATACGCCACCCCAAATTATGCTGCTCTGGTACACTCGAGCTGTAGGCAAGTGCAAAACAGTAAATTCAAGGAGAGGTTTTCGGTCACCTTCCCTTATCTACCAAAAAAAAAAAAAAAAAAATCCTAAAGAAATTCAATTGTGTAAATCCCCTCCCCAGGAGTTTTATCAACCAGGGAAGAATGACTCATCCAGGAGAGGAGACCAGAAGTCAACCCCACAACCAAACTGTAACACAGGATGCCATGTATCCTTCAGAGGGCCCATTCATCTTCCCTAAAAATCATTTAGTCTTTCCTAAGAGGCCTACATCCCCCTCCGTTTTCCCTATTAATATGCTTAAGCCTGAATTCTAAGCTACCTCTTAGGGGTTACTCATTTTTACCCCACGTGTAACTCCCATGTATACACAAGGTATACAGGTTAAAACTTCTGTTTTTCTCTTTTTCATCTTTTATTATAGGCAGTATCGGGTAACAACTCACAAGGGTAAAGGAAAAAGTACCCCCCACACACATAAGCTACCCAGATTGTGGTAACTTGTGAAGTCAACAGTCCCACCCCAGTATCTCAAAATGGCCAGGTCAAAGACACCCCTCCAGGGGCTCCTTCCCACATCCCTGAATTGCTGAGGAAGAGAGCTGGGGACAGGTGTTCAGCCTTTAAGGCCAAGGATCTTTTCCAGAGAACTAGCTCTGGGGTAGGGTGTAGAGAGTGTTGTCTGTCCTAGGGCGAAACATCACCCAAAGCAACAACTCTTCCCCAAGGGTCTCTCAGAACAACCCCAACACCCTGTGGGCTCTCTGTCAGTCAACCACTTTTGTTACGTGTACTGAGGGTTTCCCATGGGCCACACATTCTATACTTTCAAAAATGTTAAGAAGTAACCGCTTTGTCGGAGTTTTTATTTCATCATTCTCTGCCTTTTCTTTAAATTGCCACCTCTTAGACGGATGGGCCTAAAAACACTTGCTTAGGGTAGCACCTAAGAGGAGGCATGCCCTGATTGGTATGGCTCCTGAGGAAACTGAGGCATAACTGTGGCTTGGGTAGTTTGCCCCAGGTTACGTGGCCAGTCAGTGGAAAAGCCAGTACCACAACCAAGAGCCACCTTTGGGGCCTGTGTCTTCAACCCTGTGCCCACATACTACTCTGCTTCCCTACAGGCCATCAGGTCTGCTCTTCCCCTCCAACACACCGCCTACCACCACCCAGCCCTACCAGGCCTGCCCTGCTTCAGCCCCGCTATAGCAAAAGCCCTGTACGTCACCCCAGCCTCAGTCACTGCCCGGCCCCCTTTCCCTTGGCCCCTATACCTTAAGGAGTTAGACGCTAACTAGGTGTATAAAAGTGCCCCTGCCGTCGCTCGAAGACCTCAATTCAACAGACAACAGTGACATTTGAGCAGTTACATCTAAGAAACATAGGGGACAAAAGAAGAGGGAGTTCCAGAGGTCTTAAACCAAACATGTCATCTGCAGCTACAAACCAGCTCAGACTCTTCTCAGACTTGATGATCCCCTATAAAGGCCAGCAGCATTCAAGCAAGGTCTTGCCACCCTTTGTCAGAAAAACTATCACCCCAGGGGAGGTATTATCTGCTAACCACTCTGACTCCTACCTCTTTCTTCTCCGTCCAAATCCTCCCCCTCCCCACCCACAGTCCCACTGAATCTCTGGTACACAAAGGTTTACCACCTTGTCTGCAGGTGCTACCTTTAAGGGGCTTCTTTTGAATAACGTGTCTCAAACATCTTTAAAATGCCAAGTCTCTTGAACCAATAATCAGTGGCAGAGACCGGTCTTCACAGAATACTCTTAGATGCAAAAATGCTTTCATAGATCAAGATGCTAAATATTCATTCTTTATGCTAGGAGGAACTTGGAAACAACTTAATGATCCAAAAAAGGTGATAAGTTAATGGTGTTTTATTTTCTCGACTGGTTATTATGGCCAGAAAAATGCTGCTTAAGAGAACTTGAGAAACTTCTTACTCCATAATGAGTAGAGCAAACAAAAACTTCTAGCATGATCACAATTACATCAACCCAAGGAATAAACAAACCAACCAATCCCATCAGGGAAAACAGGACAGGAAGTTAGTCAAAATACATTCTTGAGTGGTGGGGCTAAGGGCTTTTCTTTCTCTTTTACGTTTTACCTTTTTCATGTTTTTTTTTTTTAATAATGAATATGCATCACAGAGTTGAGAATAAATGAACTTCACATTAAAAATACTACTTCCATGGCTGCTGAGTTCTCCAGAGTGATTAACATAAGGCCCTTCACAAACATGCACTTACTTCCTTCAGCTTCCATGGGTACTTCCCCATCACCCATGCACTTGCCCTTCCGGCCACACTTAATTCCTTCCTGTTCCCAGCAACTGCCTTCCACCCTCCACTCCAACCCCCTCAATGCTTCTACATGCACTGGGGCATGCTCCCCTTCTACGTGCCGTCTTGGAACCCCTCCTGGATTTCGCACCTTACAGGTTTTCTTACAAATTCTACTTCTGGGTGGTTTTCCCTGAGCACGTTAATTTTGTCATGGCGTGTAAGATAATGCATGCCTCCCATTGATACATCTCTGTTCTCAGAGATGCTCCTAGATCTCCCTTTGTTGCCTGTGCACATAGCCCTAAGGAGTAGAGGTACATATGGGATCCGCTAACGTGTGCGTGTGTACTTGTTAGACGGTGACAGCAATTCCAGAGCAGCTGTCACTGAGTGCTGAAACCCCACAGGTCTGCGTGCTGCGTAATGTCCCAGTTCACACTCAGGGCATGAACTTTCCCCTGACTGGCCTGGGCGAACAAAGTTCACAGACAATTGGAGAAGCATTAACAACATTCATTTGGTATACCAAAGATTTCATTAGTTTAGAATGGAAAGTTACCTAATTTAGAGAATCCTAGGCAACATTTGAAAACATAAGAGCACTTACATAATAAATTGCGCTAGGTGACAGATGATGTGCCTAAAAGAGCTTTTTGAAATACGATCTGTGACACAAAGTTGACATTATTGCCCAATAGAGAGTTTTTAGGGGATCTATGCTAATGGATATTTAAGAGCAACAATTAACATACCACTTCTTAATTAAGTGCTTCTGATGGATGGCTTGGGGGGTGGGGCACTGTCTGGCAGCAGTTGGACCCTTAAATTCCTTACAGTGCCACGTGTTAATCTGAATGAACTTGAACTTATTTCAATTACCCTGGTTTTCCCAGGTAGCCCATTTCAATGTTCCATTTGTGTGGGTCTAGGGTTATCTCACATAATGAATCAGTCCACACTAAAACCGCCTCGTAGCTCAAATCTGCAAGCAGTGGAACGTCTGCTATGTGCCGCGGTATTGGCCAGCTTTCAAAGAACAGCAACCTGTATTTCCTACCCACAAGAAGTTTACAACCCAATGCAGAGGACAGGCCAACTCGCTTTTGGTCCCCAGCAGAGCATTGCCAAGTCCTGGGCTTTGCAGTCAGATAGCCCTGCTGTTTTCTGCCTGGGGAGTTGTGCGTTACTTCATATATTTAAGCCTCATTTTCATTTGTAAAATGAGAATGACGACCACAGCCACCTCTTCAGGTCCTTGTGAGGGAAGGGGAGGCGACACACATAAACTCCCAGGTGTAAGTGTTCACTGTGTACCTGGTATGGCTGCTGTTGCTAACGTTGTGAAGACATAACTAAGAGCACGGTAAACGTTTTACGTGGTAAATGCTTACACGGTAAAGTGTTTGCAGAACTTCCTTATCCCTGTCTATAACCTTGGTAGTTTCTAGATTGACATGAGCATGACCACCACCCACGGGAAAAGGGCAACTCAGCCCTTCCCAGGGAAGATTCTGAGGGTCCCTCTTGTTACCTGTGAGACCAGCCTCTCAACCCCACGTGGAAACCAGAAACCTGGGCCGAGCCCTCCCAGTATACGCCTCTCACCGTGTTTACAGAGATTCACCTTATACACGGAAAACCCCAGACAAGGCTCCTGAAGGACCAAGTCTGTCCTCATACAAGTCTTGCCTCATACAAGACCTATGGCTACAGTTTCTGAGCCTCTTAGTCTCCATTCCTCGTCTGTAAAATAGGATGCACACTGTTTCTAGCCCCAGCCTTGGACAATGTTGGGACACGTGCACTCATTTTAAAAGTGAAACCACCACGACTGAGGAGGCACACGCTCTTTGTTCTGTTTTTAATTAGAAGCCCCTCAGGGACTCACTGACTGGCTCACCAAGTAGGAATCACACGTGTGGCACTAAGCTAGGCACTGGGAAATGGAGACACACATAAGGGCAGGGCTCCGCTGTAGAACGAGTCGCCCCATGATGCACGAGGGGTGACCGACAAACAAATGAATGCAATAAAATGGGATGCACAAGGGGGTGTCCACCCAAAGTGTTCCACCAGGGGGACAGTGGTCAGGACACTGGTGGGGCACCCTGAAGGAACCACGGAAGGCTTCCCACAGGAGGCCAGGTGGAACGGACTCTGCATGGACAACAAGAAGCGTGGCTAACGCACGAGAGGAACCATGCTAACCAGGCATCACGTCCGAGAAGGGGCACGAGGGTACCGTCAGGGTGGCACACAGGGGCAGGGACCACCACCTGCGTCAAGTGCAGGTCACCGTCTGCTGTGACCATAACGAACCCCAAAGGCAAAAAGGAGAACGACAACCTAGACCCAGAGTCAGGCCACCATCCCAGCCTGGCCTTGCAGGAGAATTACTCTGCTCCCAGCATGAAGTTAACCATTAACCAGGTCAGGACGCAAGACACACGGGGTAAGAGCAAACCCAAACGGTTTAGAGGAAAACAGTTTAAGACGCTAAGCAGACAAGCCTGTAATGGCCACATAGTTACCTGACACAGAGCCTATACTGGCTCTAGATAAAAATGAAATTAGAACACATAATCAGTTTCAGAGAAGACAACTTCTAACCATCCAGGTGTACCTACCAGGCACCACGTATCAAGAGTTTGAGGAGGAGTAAGACACAGTCCTTAGCCTCTAGGAGGCTGTAAGTTAAAAAGGAGAAGCAGTAAAGCCTTCGTCTAAAGGTGGTGAGAGGGCACCTAACAGCCTGGGGTTCAGGACAGGAGGCACACGTCAGGGGAGCTTTGTCAAGGCAAAGAGTGTTTCGTTCTGAAGATTGAGAAGCAACAGAAAAGGGGGAAGGGCCACCAGGGAGAACAAGGAGCACAGAGTTCCTGAAGGAACTGGAACCTCACACTTGAGGGAAGTCTCAAGAGGTTCACAAAGGCTGAGCCCAGGGGGTCAGGACTATTCCCGAAGATGTGTCAAGAGTGATGGTCTGAAGGCTGAGGACAGCAGCAGACCTCTAGACACAGTGACACAAAATGGTACCTGCTTTTGCAAGAAAAGACTTTTTATCCCAACATTTTCCTCTACCCCGTATCAAGTGCCTGGCTCATTAGTGCCTGGAAATGTTGGCAATTGTTCCTGGAATGTCAGAGCCCAGTATGTACTTTTTGTTCAGCAATGCGGGAGAAGAGTGGAGAATTTAGCCACAGGACTCCCTAAAGGACTTTAACATAAGGCGAACTCACCTGTAAAATGGTCCCGTGGCAGAGACCCTAATGAGGGCATCCTAATTATTCCACAGGAGGCTCTGGGCACCTCTGGTGAAAGCATTAACTATTAAGGAGAGCATTGAGGAAATGTGGACACACCCGCTGAGGAGGGGCCTCCGTGGGGTGTGTTAAATTCCTTTGAAAACAGGGCCCCTGCTATAATTTGTGTAATCAGACCAGAGATTGGACTGCTGAACTGCTTCCCATTTATTACAATATCGCACTCCTGCCCAGGAAACCCCACCCAAGCTTTTGTTTGGAATTCTTTTCCTTGATTAGGTGTAAGCCCTATTATTCCCGCCACTCAAAAATAACACATGGGGCTGATGCAGCATGGGGCGCAGTAAGAAATGGTTCTGGGAATCAGGCTGGCGAGCTCTTCTCTGCTCTCATTTTTGAATGAAGATTTCTTTTTCACTTCTGGCTCTGTAGAAGAGGGGAAAGCAGGGACATTTTGTACAAAATGGAAAAGCAAATACTATTTACTCTCTGGAAAGAACCCCCCGCGGCGGGGAGCAGGAGGGGGAGGAGGGCAGGACACTCCCTGGGTTGTACACACAGCAGCTCCGGGTCCTCCAGGCCCTGAGGTCTGGGCTGCAGCTCCGCCCACTCAGCAGGAAAGGGTGAAGGAGGCCTCCAAGTCTTGGAATCTTTGAAAAGGCTGCTCCTGGGGAAGTTTCTCCTCACTCTCACTGGGGCTCCCTCCCCTCCAGGCAGGAATGGCCAGGCTGTGATGCTCTCTGGCTTTTGTGATGCAATCTACCTGGGATCCAACCCCAAAGAAGGCCGAGGAGTAGGGCAGGGGTCATTGTCCCAACAGCTGGGAAACAGAATCCAGAGTGGTTCATTCATACAAAGAGAGACAGGTTGGTTACTAGGAAAACTTCATTTCCAAGCAGTGACATTAGAAATGAGAAAAAGGATCCACCACTTATTTATAGCAAGTGCCTGAGCAATGGAGAAGTCTGTGCAGCCTTAAGGGGCAGCCTTGGGTACCATGGGACCTGCCTCTCCTCTCCCTCCACCAAAGTTGTCAGGGCAGGGCTAGAGCCCTGACCCTGATAGAACCAACTCCCTTGTCAGGCCAGGGACCTCATGCTCTTGTGGCCTCAATTCAAAGGAGCCAATTTTGGCCACTAAGATCCTCCCCAGTAACTCTGAGCCACTCTATTTGGGGGAATTCTAGCTGAGAGGTCGGAAAATTAGGAGGTCAGAAAAACCAGGGCTGGGTAGCCATAGGGGGATACAGCCAAGTTACCAACAATCATGACCTTGCCAATTCATTTGGGTACCAAGGGGCTAAAGGATACCCCAAGAGGGGTGCCTGGGTGGCTCAGTCGGTGGAGTATCCAACTTCAGCTCAGGTCATGATCTCGCGGTTCGTGGGTTTGTGTCTGTCATCGGACTCTCTGGTGTCAGCACAGAGCCTGCTTCAGATCCTCTGTCCTCCTCTCTCACTGCCCCTCCCCTGCTTGTGCTCTCTCAAAAGTAAACCTTTTTTTAAAAAATCTCTATGAAAAAAATAAGGGATACCCCAGGAGCAGAACCAGGAACACGAGAGCCCAGGAGAGCACCAGGAGGGTCTCCGTCCAATTCCCGTGAGTCCAAGGGCTCTTCAATTTTCCATCCTGGGAGATCTTCAAGACACGCAGGAACCCTCCCTGTTTACCAAACTGGTGAGTGGGTTTCTATCACAACCCAACATCCTTGTCTAATATAAGCACTCAACCTATGTCTGGGGCTGTAACAATAGTACTATCTCAGAGCTGGTAAAGCAGATCATCTTCCTTACCAGGTAATAGGAAAATATGGCAGCCTGGCTGCTCATGATATAATATCCACAGGCTGGCCAAAGAATCAACAGCAAACCTCCCTTTGGACCAGATTGGCCAGAGAGAGCCCCTTAGAGGAGAAGAGACTGCTATTTGCCCATGAGGTGTAGGAAGGGTCTAGGTCAACAGTGAGGACAACATTAATAATTCCTCTGTGAAGCCAGGCTTCATTACCACAACTCCTCTGGGCTTGGTCCACATCCGCTGGCCTCAGTTACTTACACTGAGCCCACGCACAACTGGGAGAGGCTCTGTTGGCAAGAGAGCCTGCCTCGATTCTTGGTGATCCTAGGCAAATGCAGCAATCCCCAGAGGAGGCTACTTAGAGCTCTCTTAACTCGCCTGAACTCTGTAAGGCAAGAGCCAAGTCAGGCTGTGGGAAAAGTCCTGCCTCTGAGCTTCCCCTGGCTCATGAGGAGGGGGACAGCCATCCACATCAGTCTGCATGGAATCAGCAAGTACATCCTGAACCTGTGTGATAGGTGTTCAGGGGTGGGGGTGGGGCCAGAGTGGAGGAGATGGAAAACAAAAATACAACACAAGCAAGTCCCTAAGAAGCTTACCGTTATCAGAGGAATTAGGACAGGCACGCAACCGGCCCCATTACATGCCTCAACACCCTAACCACTAGAAAGTCTATGTAAAAAGAAATCATTTCTAAATTGTGTATGCAAGGAAATTTTCCTTGAGAAATGCAGTTGGAACATAAAATGCCGATTGTTACATAGGCAAGATCAGTTTTAGGACACAAACATGATTTTAACTACTAAAATGAATTACAATGATGGCTTTGAATTTTTTTTTTTTAAAGCAGTAAAGTGTTGTCTTCTAATGTTATTTTACTCAGCAGCCTGATAAGCAATGTCCATTCATGAAAGCAGAGCTGCTCTGGTTGAAATCGGAGTGGGGGGGGGGGCGGGGAATGGGAGTCCCAGGGTCTCACAGGAGCTTGGGAAGAATACACAGAGCTCCAGCGATCACAGCTGGAAAACCCTTCCTTTAAATGTATTCAGGACTTACGGCTTTCAGGCACACATGGTGATTAAAAATTCACCTAATGAAGGTGTGTTTACAGGTAGAATCTACTAACAAGAAAGGGCTTGAGCTTACATTAGGAGCCTGTGGCTTTAACTCCGCCAGCCAACCTCTGGCAACACAGATATGGACCGCCCCTGCCCCGCCCCTCCAACCACAAGAAAGTGCCAGAACATCTCAAGTCTTGAATGCTATTCTCCTCTTTTACATCTGGTTCTTTACATCTCTCAATGCCCTGCCCCCTGCAGTCCCAAAAGCCCCTTTGCATCTGACTGCTAGGTAAGGGTTTTCTGAATGTCAACCCTACCAGTGTATTATCAGCACACATCTCTAGAACTCGACTCCATGTGCTTAAGGAAAACATGACTTCCAGAGCCCAAGACTCCACCCTAGCCTGGGTTACTGCCACTGGCTAGACTGCAGTATTCCACCCACAGTCTCCTTCAGAAAAATCGGGCAAACAGGTTCATTTAAATCAGTCTAGCCCGAAGGGTGCTCCTAAGATTCTTGGAGAGGTTCTGTGGTCTAGGAAGTCCTCTGATGTCTCAACATTCTCCTATACATCAGTGACTTCTTTAAGGAAAAACCGAATAGAACCACCTTAATGAAACATGAACTCTTTTCTCTGTGTGTGACATATCCCACATCACTGCCAAGTCCTTTGGGAGGCAACCAGTGACATAAACATCCCCCCACCCCGTGATGATACTTAATTTGATCCTTTCTTATACATAGCAAATAGTTTCTTACATGGAAAAGAAAATCAGAAATATATGGAAATGAGCAAATAAATGGTGAATTTTAAGTCCCATTAAAATTCGGCTGGTGACAAGGATGCGTGTGATTACTGTTTAACATTTTATTTCATCCTCTAACCAGAGAAATAAAACATTAGGAAAAGGCAGTCAATTGTCCTCCTCTCCCCTGCAACAAATGAAATGTCTATTTGCCTAAAATGTAAGTGGATTAGAGATGATTAGAAAGAGGAGCTTCTTAAAAAATGTCTGAAAAAAAAAAAAATTCCAGGGGTGCCTGGCAGGCTCAGTCATAAGAGCATGTGACTCTTGATCTTGGGGTTGTGAGTTCAAGACCCACATTAGGTATAGAGATCACGTAAAAATAAAATCTTAAAAAAAAATTCCACTTTTGTCAAGAAGAAATAATAAGTAGAGAGTAGAGGAAAAAAAAGTAAGTACCTACAAATAAAACTATCCATAAATATGCTAAATCAGTCTTGTTTTAAGTTTTACTGAAGAACACATAAGACAACACAAATAACAGAAACACCATTTCCCAGATGAGAAGACCCAATATTGTAAGATGGTAATTCTCCTTCCATCAGCTCATAAGGTCAACACAATGCAACCCACATTGCAACAGGATGTGCTGTAGAATTTATAAAGCAGATTCTAAAGTTGAACTGGAATAGAGAAAGCTTCAGCATGACTACAAATGCTTTTTCAAAAAAAGTACAATGAAGAGAAACCTATCCTACCTAACAAGGCTAAATATACTGTAAAAGTACAGTAACTAAAATGGCATGGTGTCAGCAATAGATCATTTGACAGGATAGAGAGCATAGTAACCAAATATATAGGTATTTAGGATACAATGAATTTGTCATTTACAAAGAAGTACTGAAGAGCACACTATTAGATTGTATTTTAAATCAGCACTGAAAGAGCCAACTATTAGATACATTGTAATAGGAAAAGTCAATACCCACAAAAGTAAATATCCACAAAAACAAAAACTAAGTTATAGATTTACCACTAGGAAACACACAAAATGCCAGGTAGATAAGAGATTTTATATTATATATAATATAAATATATAATATATATAATATATAAATATATAATATATATAATATATAAATATATAATATATATAATATATAAATATATAATATATATAATATATAAATATATAATATATATAATATATAAATATATAATATATATAATATATAAATATATAATATATAAGTATATAATATATATAATATATAAATATATAATATATATAATATATAAATATATAATATATAATATATAAATATATAATATATATAAATATAATAATAAAATAATTAATAATTATTATTATTATTAATTTATTAATTATATATAAATATATATAATTATATATAATATAATATATAATTATATTATTAATATAAAAATAAATAATAATAAATAATAAATAAAATAAAATAATAAAAATAAAAAATTAAAAAAAGATATAAAATATATATATAATAAAAATATATATTTATATATATACATAAAATATATGTAGATATATTATATATATACATAAAATATATGTAGATATATATATACATAAAATATATGTAGATATATATATACATAAAATATATGTATATATATTATATATATATAAAGAATAGAGGAAAAAAAAGAAAAAGCAACCTATTCAACTAGAAAATATGAAGAATAGAGTTTGTATTTACAAAGCCAAGAAGACAAAAGTTCACAGATGTAGCAACACAATAGTTAAACCTCCTCCACTATAAAAACACAAAGACAGGGAACAAAAAGACACTATTACAAAGGATTTTTTGAGTTAGGAAATCAATTAACTTAGTCAATTACTTTTTTACTCTAAAGCTTTCTATTATTTAAATTTGCCTTAACAAGTTATTTCAAATATTGTTAATGACATCTTTTTTATACAACTTTACCCCAATAAAGGTTAACTTAAAGGAATACTTTCACTAAGTTCTTTCATAAATATTCACATTAAAAATAAAGTTTGCTTGCTATTTTTCAGGAATAAAAGTGAAAGGAATGTGGATAATTATCTGAAATATTTTACTTGAAACCTTCTCTTTGGTGCCCTCCCATAGATGTTCTGAAAGAGAAACTATGCAGTTCAAAGGGGTGTGCCCCTAGGTTTTTGATGATTATCTGAATGCCTGCAATTGTCAACAAAAAATATTATCCTAAGGGTAAACTAAGAATCTCACAAAGAAGAGACCTCATAATTCCTAATCTATGGGAAAGGTGTTCTCCCTCTCCCTCTCCCTCTGTGTGTGTGTGTGTGTGTGTGTGTGTGTGTGTGTGTGTGTGTGTGTGGTTAAATGGGACAGCATTTTAAATTCCGTCACTTTTTCACAGCTAAGGCTTCTTCAGAGTTTAAAAAAAATCCCCATCTCTGCCAAACCCTGAAGTTGCCTCAACACTTTCAAGAAGACCCATTGTGGTCTTGCTGGAGTGTGGAATTCAGGATCGAGATGCAAAATTATCATGTAAGTGACACTCCCTTACCGGAAAACAGAATCCCTATGGACCTTAATCTTCTAAGCCTGTCTCACTCTTAGGTTAAGAAATTGACATTCAGGCATAATCCACACCTTTTCCATTCTTTCCAGAAAACAGTCTTTCCTGGCCTTAGTACAGTCCTACTGCTCATTTTACCTTTTTCTGAGTAATTAACAGATAACCCTAAAGCTGTACCTTTTCTCTTGGTCCAGCATCCTGGAAACAGAATACGCCTCGCATTTCAAAGGTCTGCAATTTTCCTGAGTTTTTCCATCAGTCAGAGCTACTAATGTTTTACTCTTTCTTTTCTAGGAGCATTTTTACTCTCTCTCTCTAACCCATCCTAAGTGAAAACTATGGCTTTCCAATATAAGTAGGGTTTGAAAATGCAATCAAATATCTATTATCAACAGCTGGCACAGAAGATCTCACTTCCTCACCCTACATCGAGGGAATCTCACCTACAGGACTTGTGGTCACTCCAACGGGTCCCTGTGTGCAGGACACACAAATGATGAACAGCCATCCCTCACATGTCCTCTCTTCTCCAGCCATGGTGAGGGCAAGGCTTCCAGATTCACTTTATCACGAATGTGTTCCTCAATTGTCATCATTCCAGGAACATCTGTTGTAGCAATTTATATTAAGCATCTTGACTGATTCTGGATAATGTTTACCCGTTTGCATCCATTTACTAACTACTTTTCTATCGGGAAATTGAATTCTTTGAAATCCTCAGGCAAGCCACGTGAGAAAAAAATAAAATTGCATGACAGAATCTATGTGGTTTCTATCACTTAGGTGACTGGCAAAAATCAAAATTACATTCAAAGGTCTTTATCACAAGCTAATAATCACCTAGCACCAGAATTAAACAATAGCTATTAAACAGAAGCATCATTTATATGGTTTTTCCTGGAAACTCAAGTATATTGTCAATAACGAGGCAGCACTTTTGCACCTCAATTATATGAAGTCACCAAAGCATAATACAAAGGGCATGCAGTGAGCAAATACCTAGTCCCTCCCATATTAAATTATGGGTATAAAAATCACTTATTTTTATGTGCATTTTCTCAAAGGCTTGAAAGGACCTATTCCAAATTCTTACCATTCTTGAGGAAAAAGTGGGAAAAGGTAATAATGAGACTGTTACATCCTATTTTTAAAGGATCTATAGGAAGTTTGTTTTTGTTTTTTTTTTTTAACAATCTTGTCATTTTAAAAATAAGACAGATGCAAAACGCTGGCAAAGATGCAACGACAAGGACATCCAATGGAAAAGTCAATGGCTTGTGGCACCATAAATCAGTACAACCTTTTTCCACGAGGTGTGCAAGAGCTTTCAAAATATTTATATCCATTGACTCACCAATTATTTATTCTGTAAGTTTTCCATAATGTGGCTATGTCATTTTTTACAAGAATAGCAATCCAGCTTAATACCTTTACCGTATTACATCTTTAAAAGGCAGGCTCTGGAAATGTAGCTAAACAACAGTACAGTTGATTCCCATTAGGTGCAGTAGTTACATTCTTACAAAGTCACCACTAACCCTGAACTGGCCAATACTGGACCATTCCTCCCAGGCAAAATACGGGCCTTTAGATTCCTGGGAGCCTCCGGTCACCACATTTTCATCAACTGATCAAACCATGGCCTGGTTTTATCTGTGTTTCTTTTTTTTTTTTTTTTTTAATTTTTTTTTCAATGTTTTTTTATTTATTTTTGGGACAGAGAGAGACAGAGCATGAACGGGGGAGGGTCAGAGAGAGAGGGAGACACAAAATCGGAAACAGGCTCCAGGCTCCGAGCCATCAGCCCAGAGCCTGACGCGGGGCTCGAACTCACGGACTGCGAGATCGTGACCTGGCTGAAGTCGGACGCTTAACCGACTGCGCCACCCAGGCGCCCCTATCTGTGTTTCTTTTTAAAGACCTCTAGATTTATCATTAATACTGAACTCACAGCCAAGACCACTGTAACTCCCACCTGAAGGAAGCTCATCTAACACATGTATTTTCTCTATAAAGCATGGAACAGCCGTATTGCACTTAGGAGCACTAGACAACACTACACTACACTTGGGGGGCATTTCAAAATCAAAATCACCAATAAAAAAAAAACACAAAAATCTGAAAAATGTGGCACTCAATCGGCCCTGAAAAGGACACTTGTTTACAGTCAGAGAGCTGAAAAAAGCATCACCTTGTTTGACCTCAGCCGGGAACAGATGCAGGAGGTGACTCCAACTTTTTGCCTCTCTGCACACGTGGGTGTCCAAGACTGACCGTCAAAGTGCCTACAGTCATGACTTTCGGTTTGCCAATCAAGTTTAGCAAGTAGGCAAACCCGCAAATATGGGATCTGCCTGTAATTATCGTCAACTATATGGCTTTTTAAAAGTTACGACAAAATTCTCAAAAAATAGATGGGTAGCAGAGAAAAGAGATATCCAGAAAAACCTTTTTGTCTGTTAATTCAGTGGTTCTTAACCAGGGGTGATTTTGCTTCCAGGGGCAATTTAGCAATATCTGCAGACAAATGCTGACTGTCACAATTGGGTCTAGTGGGTAGAGGCCAGGGACGCTGCCAAAATGAATGATCCCAAAGAATGATCTAGTCCAAAATGTCAATACTGCCAGTAGTGAGAAGTCCTGGGAGGACTACTGTCCATATACAGATTTTTACATGTAACTTCCTGCACCTTCTATCAATGTACACTTTCATGCCTAACATAAATAGATGGAACAGCTCATACTTTATTTTTGGGGGCCCTTGATGTTCCAATTTAACTAATGAAATCTTATCAAACCCCAATGGAGATGCAAAGCAGTTCTAAGTTACACTGAGAAGTGGGACTTCTACAGTCATTCCCACGGAGCTTGGAATGGTAACTGGGTTAACTCCAACAATAATGTACAACAGAGAGCCAGTCTGAAATCTATTTTCTGTTTTAAGAACAAGTAAAAAGCCATGTATAGCCAACTGCCCAAGGCTAAGCCAGAAACCGGTGAGGGTTTGAGAGTTACCTTGTTTGAGGAAGACAATTAAAATGTCTTACTAAGTCTGGGGGCCCCTGGGTGGCCCAGTCGGTTAGGTGTCCAACTTCAGCTCCGGTCATGATCTCGCAGTTTTTTCATTCCTGAGTTCGAGCCCCTCGTCGGGCTGTGTGTTGACAGCTCAAAGCCTGGAGCCTGCTTCAGATCCTGTGTCCCTCTGTCTCTGCCCCTCCCCTACTCGCAGTCTTTCTTTCTCTCTCTCGAAAATAAATATTAAAAAAAATTTTTTAAGTGTCTAAGTCTTAATGATTCTATGAAAAAGAGACCCACCCAACATATATGGTCTGCAAACACCCTTAACTGGATAAATGCTGCACACCTCCCTCACTGCCTCCCCCACGTGGATTCAATATTACACATTTATTCAGTCTTGAATCAATCCTGTTTTTAAATAATAAATCAAGTAATTTGTAGAGTGGCCTCCAAGGTTACTCAAGAGCATTACAAAATCACTGTGCTAACATAATAAGGGTAAGTAATTCCCAACTGGGAGACAGGCTAGCAGACCAAGAACTGCACTTTAAGCTTGGAACCTGAATTCTCAGCAGCATGAGTTTAGAGCCAAGTGATTCCTTCACCAGTCTTTAATTCTGCAAAGATGTTTTAGCTCAATTGTGCATAAATAAGCCTAAGGTATTATTTCCTGCTCTAAATATCCTCTGCTGCCAAAGGCCTTCAACTTCCTCCAGGATCCTACGGAACACACAGATCCAAAAATTCTCCTCCACCCTTCTGCAACCCTTCTGGCCACTCCGGCTCCTGCTCTCCCCCCTTTCCAGCCTACGTTTGTGGCCCTGCGCCTGCACAAAGCCCTCTAAACCAGTACTCTTCAGACCACCAGGATCAGAACCACCCAAGGAGCTGGAGCTGAAAATGGTATTCCCAGACCACTCTCCTGACCTGCAGATTAGAATCTTGGATGGAAGAATTGGGAGTCTGCATTTCCATTCCACCTCCTGGGTTTTTTGGGTTGTTGTTGTTGTTTTTTGGTTTTTTTTTTTTTGTTTTTTGTTTTTGTTTGTTTGTTTCAAGAATTATAGCCCCAGCCAGTTGTTAGGACAAGCACTGGGTTTTGTAAATGATAAATCACACTCAATTCTACTCCTGAAACCAGTATTACACTGTATGTTAACTAACTAGAATTTAACTAACATGGGGGGTAGGGGGGATTCCAGCTCCAGCCACAGAGGAACACCCATGGCTTTCTGACAATACCACCCTTGTAGCTTTTATTTATCACAATTCCCTCTGTTCTAAGCACCTATTAATTGCCTAACCTTAACGTCTAAACCGGTTTTAAGCATCCTCCTTAAGCTTAATCCTCCAGTTGAGAGACATACTGTTTCTCTAAACTTCCATAGCGTACTGCATAGGACATGTACCACATAAAAGTAGAACTGTGGATTTCCTGGCTTCCCCAACCAGACTGGGAGCTCAAGGGTAGGGACTGTGCGCTATACCCGGGTTCATCCCTAGTGGCCAGCATAGCTCCTGGCACATCACAAGTATACCCATTTATTGAATAAATGGATGGATGGATGGATGGGTGGCCTGCCTCTGAATGGCACTAGCAAACTTCAGCAATTCTACCCAATTTGTGATTAGTGTTAACGTGAACAGATAGATTCAACTGGATAACTTCCAACAGAACAATCTTAAGTGAGCGGGGTATCTCTCTCAGGGAGCCCTACAGAAAGAGAGGTAGTCCTGCAGAGACACTGGAGTTTGGCACTCTGTACAGTCTCAAACAAGCCAGCTCGGTGAGCATGCACACCCCTTGTGAGGAGCAAAAAGAGATGATGGGGCAAGAAGGAAGACTGGTCACCAGATAAGTTCTTCTGGGCATGAGCAGATGATAATTAAACATTCTTCTCATCAAAAGCCAAGACAAATGTTGTCATCAGGCCAAGAGGATCTGCCTATAAAGTCTAGATTCAACTCAAGATCATTTACCCTACAAATCAGAGCTGCCCCAATTTAAAGATGGAATTGACATTTTTTTTCATTGTCAACCTGTCCTCTGACCTTTCTAGTTTTATAGATTTTCCTTTGGGAAATCACTATACCGCAGCCACAGGACTTTGGAGTCATGGGCCCCAAACTGCTCCAGAGGTTGACCCTTACTGGCATAAACCCATCAGTACAACCTCATCTCTTTTTCAATTGTGGGACATGCAGAAACCCAGGCCTAAGCACATGGCATTCCCCTGCCAGCCATGATGGTTAAGACTGGACCAGCGAGAGCAAAGCTCAGGTCCTTTGATTATTACACATGTAAACAGAAAAGCATGTAGCCTCGGTTGCTGCTGGCAGCCATCTTATCAATATGAAGACATCTAGGGAGAGAAAAGCAGACCTTGGAGAAGCATGCCTGCAACCTGAAAAGAGAGCCTTTTCTCTGTTTCTAAGCCAATATGTTATCTCAACGGGTTAAGCTAAATTGGGTTTTCTACTGGCCCAAGTAGCAGGATACATGTCCACTCCTATCATTCAACCTGATCTTTCACTTTTCTCTTAACACATAAATCCACCATTCCAAGACTCTGTACACAGTCCCAAACATCCTCACCCATTCCCACCTCCACACTCATGTGTGGCCTTACCCTAAAAGTTTCTTCCCTTGTTCTCGGTTATTCTTATCCTGTCTGTTCTTCTTGACTCAGGTTGGAATCCTATGCTCTCAGAGGGCAGACATCCAGGACCCCAGTTTCCTGGTCACTTCTGCACTGCCACCTAGAGCACATCACCCTTACTAGTTGTCATCCACGTTCTACCTTATACTTTTAAGTACCCTTTCACAAACACAGTCTTGCACTAAAATGTAAGCTCTCTCTACCCTTGCAACCCCTTGTAAGTGGCCCCCTTGCCCAATGTCTTGTGATTAGGAGAAAACCAATAAATCCTCTTTAGGCAAATTCAAAATGTGATTTAAGCCTCCTGATCACTGCAAGTCATAACCTCTTAATTCACATAGCAATGTAGAGGATAGAAAGGAATTTCAGATGGAACATATTTCAACATTACACAGTTGGCCATGGTCCTGTCACATTTCACAACCAGAGTGGCAGTAACAGCTGAATGAAGATCAGAAATTTATCAGGCTGCCTTCCCATCGACAGATCACTGAAGACCTTCCACAGAAGATGCAGACTAACTCTGGGTTCTAAAAAGTATAGTCTCGGGGCGCCTGGGTGGCTTGGTCAGTTAAGCGTCCGACTTCGGCTCAGGTCATGATCTCACGGTCCATGGGCTCGAGCCCCGCATGGGGCTCTGTGCTGACAGCTCAGAGCCTGAAGCCTGTTTCAGATTCTGTGTCTCCCTCTCTCTGTGACCTCCCCCGTTCATGCTCTCGGTCTCAAAAATAAATAAACGTTAAAAAAAAATTTTTTTTTAAATAAATAAAAAGTATAGTCTCATACCTTTCAAACCTATGTATAAAATCATGGTAGGGAAAGACCAGAATAGATTGAGAAACATGTAGGCACAGCCCCAGGCATCCAAACAACAACAGGCTGTGATCACCTCTCCAAGATTTTTATGTCCACTTTCACAGTTGTAACCCCAGATCCCTTTAGAGGGCCTGGGGATAGGTCAGTAAGATTTAAATGAGGGGCATGAAATAAACACATTAAGACTTATCACCATTATAAAAATGATTAGGAGATAATGAATAAACTGAGAAACGTTGTCAAGGCCAAATACCATTCTCATTGAGGATGACAACAGGAATATGGGAAAAGGTCAATTAAGTGTGGTTTTGGCATTGGTGTGTGTGTGCAGGTGTGTGCACACCCACACAAGCAACAAAGATGTCGATATAGCCAGAGAAGGGTTATTACCCTGGCCCACTCAAGGTCCAACCCTTCTATGTGTGGAGTGACAGATCTACCTGCACATGGATTTTGAGGTCCCACTTGGGAGTTATTTTTAATAGCACCTCAACATGTTTTCAACAGGTTATAGAAATGGAAGGGCTACCTGACGAAATTTAAACCACTATAAATGATCTGTAAAGCCATACCTTAAAGATACACTTATCTATAATGATTGAGAGTTAATTAACAGGTAATGGTCCCCTCAATGACCAATAGTTTCTGTGACAAATGGCCAGAGCCACCATTTCAATACTGTTTCTTCATCCTCTCTCTTCCCTGAGTAACAGCTGTCCTCTTCCTAAGCCCTAACTAGATTCTGAGGACTCTAGTTAGTCTGCAGGGACTGGTAAAGGAACTATGACATAAGAGATCAAAAGTCTATGGACTGAAGCATAGTTCCTCTCACAATCTCTGCCTATCACATTACCACAAGGCATTTAGTTCTAGATGCTCAGGTCTGTAAATGCTCTAAAAATTGCACTTTATCATTACTCACGTGGTTATGAGAGATGGTGCCCAAAGCATCCCCTGCTCTTAGGGACTTTGCCTTGACCCTGTGGAATGACCAGTCTGTTTTCACTCCTCCATCCACATTGTCCATGGTACCAAAATGGCTTCACAAGCCATCAATGGCTCAGACTCTCACTGGCTCTGGGTGCTAAGGGGCCCTCTATCCTGTCCTGGCACCTGGACAGAAAGAGCAAACCTTAGGACAAAGTGACGTCAGAAAGATGGTCTCCTGGGATGCCTGGGTAGCTCAGTCAGTCAAGTGTCTGACTTTGGCTCAAGTCATGATCTTGCAGTTCGTGAGTCTGAGCCCCGCATTCAGCTCTCTGCCGTCACCACAGAGACTGCTTCAGATCCTCTCTCCCCATCTCCCTCTGCCCCTCTGCCACTTGTTCTCTGTCTCTATCTCTGTCTCTTTTTCGCAAGATAAACTTTTAAAAAAAAAAAGGAAAAAAGAAAGACTATCTCATGACAGAACAGTCCAAACTTCACCTTCCTCTCTGCTTCTCTTTTATAAAACCTCTCCCCGGCTCACTCACATCTGTGGGGCAAGAAATGAAAGAACCAAAATTAATATGACAAAAGCAGAGGGTCGAACTAAAATAGGTGCTATTCTATCAAGGGAACACCAAATCAACTGCCCCAAAAATCTATCCACATTTTGAAACCCATTCCATGAATCCAACACAGAGGTAGATCAGCCATGCCTCACCTCAACTGTGTGGTTTTGTCTTGAAGGATAAGTCCCCAGCAAGAATCTATTTCCATGAAGCCAGGGGGTTTGCAGCAACTGCTTCTCTTGGTCACCAACAGGTCAGAAAAGAACTCCCTTCAGAGTCCATGAGGACTGAAGTCAGTCCCTACCTGCCTCCTTACATTGTCCGCCAGTCAACCAGCCACACCTCATATCACAGGACTTGCTCTTCCCCCAGAAGAAGCAACAGCTGTTCCCCCTTCATCAAGTTTCCAGTTTTCCAGAATGTTCCAGCCCCACCCGATGTCCTGCCTGGCTGGCTCTACTATTTGACAGAATCAGCACATACAGAAAGGAAACAAAATCCCAAGACCTGGGATTCACCGGGATAGCCATGTCCTCCCAGGGTGTTCTTTTCAAAGCACGCTGAAAGAACTACAAGATCCATCTAGGACACAAACACCCTTAGCTTACAGTTGACATTCTGATTATGTCTTAAACAAGTAAGAGTGCCTAGTCACAACAGGGCACTGTTAATATACCCAAGCAGGTTAGGTTGCATGCGGCCTCTTGGATGATTCTCTTTCCCCTGTGCACAAGGCAACGTGGATTTCATGAAGGCCTCTGTCTGGCAACAGGGCACAACTGTTCCTGAGTTGCTTGAGCACAAAAAAAGGATGTGCCAATTTGCCAAAAATATTTGCAGCCTCTGCTATGCCTGGAAGTCTGCCAGCAAAGTCAAGCAAGAACACATCTACACACACACACACACACACACACACACACACACACACACACACACGGCATACTATGCAAATATGGGGTTACAAAGAGGTTGCCTCACTAGAGATGTTTCCAGCCCTATTTATCTGCCTTTCCCCCCACTCTTTCCCTCTTTCCTCCTGTACAGAAGAATGCGGACTCCCCCAGTATCTTAATCATTATTTCAACAATGTGGAAGAAAGAGCAAAGAAGTGTATTATACTGTCCCTCACCCCGCAACTTTCCTATACACATCAGCCAATAAAAGAAAAGCCCTAACATCCAGTGAGCTGCTCCCTGAGACCACCTCTAAATCTCCACGGAGATTTTGTTTGTTTGTTTTGGTAACTATACTCAAACTTCCTTTATAAAGGCGCTTCTCCCAAAAAAATTGATGATCAGAGGGTAGAAGGTTAACTTAGGAATGGATGCTCAAAGAAATGACATATGTCCCAAAGCAGATCAGAGCCTGGAAGAGTTGCATGGCTATGGAACAGAGGTTTGTCCTTTTCAGGAAAACATGACCCTTTGTGTCTATGCTGTGCAGGGTTTCCTTCTGGGTGTTTGTGGGGAGAAGCTGTTCTAGGAATACATGGTAAACCGGAGGTCTTCCTTCCTGGTTCTCATTGCTTAGAGTATTTGTCAAGATTCATGAAAAGATGCTAGACACAGAGATGTCCCAGAAAGCACCAGCACTGTGAGTTCAGAAAAGAGGTGCTGTGAGCTCCAGGACAGAATGGGGACTAGTGAAGAGCCACCAAGCTGGGCTGGGACCACCCAATACACACCTGGTACAGGGCAGAGCTTTCCACTTTCTAGAACATTTTCATATTTTTAGAAGGCCTAGAAAAACAAGGAACATATTTTTTTGAAACTTCATTGTAACACAGTGTTAACTCTCATCACCATGCTGTACATTAAATGCTCCAAACTCATTCCTCTTATAACTGAATGTTTGTACCCTTTGACCAACATCTCCCCATTTCTTCCATGTTCCAACACCTGGCAACCACCATTCTATTCTGTTTCTAGGAGTTGAGCTTTAATAGATTCTGAACATAAGTGAGATTGGATAGTATTTGTCTGGACTTATCTCACTTAGCATAATGCCCTCAAGGTCCATCCATGTTGGTACAAAGAGCAGGATTTCCTTCTTGCGGGTAAATGATACTCCATTGTATCCATATATACCACACCTTCTTTATCCAGTCTTCAGTGAACATTTTTAAGGAATTTACATCCTGGAGTATTTAACATTAAGAAGAACAGGTTCAGGTAGGGAGTAACAAATTCTAACAACTACCAAGATCACTACAGGTAACTTTCCTCATTATTTTCTTTTTTTAGAGAGAAAGAGCATAAAGGAGCCAGATAGGACTCCTCATTAAATCTGGGAATGTTAGGGCTGGAAGGACATCAGCTTCCCATAGGGTAGACACTCAAAAAGCCCACAACGCCCTTCACACCATCCCCAGGCTTTGCACGTGGACATTCCCAAGACCCCATCCTGAGTTCTCTTCTCATTCCTTGCAATCCTCCCTCTCAAGGCTCCCCACAGGAGTACTGAACACAGCATAAAATCATGCATGTGTGTAATTAATCGTTGAGTGAAAACTATTTGCCAAGGGCCAGGCATGTATCAGACGTTCCATCTTACACCATTTAATTAATGCCTGTCCCTCCCACTCGTCAATAAGCCCCTTAACAGCAGAGACCATGTCTACATTAGATACAATGATAACTACAGTCCCCAACATAGAGCCTGGCATAACTGGTATTCAGTAAATATAGGATGAATTAATAGAGCCCAACCACCTTATTGCAGAGTTGAGCATATGGAGTTCTTCAACAATTAGATATTGTGGACAAAGTCATGCTCCTAGACAGCAACGTGCAAAAGACCAAGACCCAAGGCTTCCTCAAGAACACTGAGCGTGAAGGTTATCAAATAGTGCTTTGGAGACACCACTTTAAATGAGGTATCAGATGGATTAAAAGGCTCTGAAATTGGATAGAGAGCACTGCATGCAAACCCCAGGCCAGTCCCTGGAGTGGACACCTGTGAGCAGCCTCCATAGTACTCATTTCCTCTTAACACTCTCTGCTTGCATTTGTGCTTCTGCAGAGACTGACTACATTTCTCAGCTTTGGGGTGCAAATCCTAGGGTCTAGCCCAGTGGTGGCATCCATTCCCCTGGGCACAAGGAATGGTAGAAGGCAGACACACAACCTCAACCTCCAGCTTTAGTCCATGTCAAGACTTCCACTTCCCCTGTTTCAAAGTTGGTGGGCTCTTCCAGGGGTGATGTAAGCACTCATTCCTAAGACCTAGACCTCCTGAGGGTATTTGTGCTTCAGTGAGTTGTAGACAGCTTGTGTGTGGCAGAGGCCAACATACAGAGGACAGTCGAGCCAAGAGAATCCTAGAGGGATGGACTAGATCCCCAATACAAGCATGCATCTCTGGAACAAATCATACCTGAAGTCCATCCCATGGCTGGATTTCTCAGTCAAAAGAACCACTCAATTCCCTTTATGGTTTAAACCAGTTCAGGGTCAGTTTTCTTTTGTTGGCAAAAGAATCCTAGAATAATATTTGGTGTATGACAATGGTTAAGTAAAAGGGAGATACCACTTACTTCAAAAGGACATCCTACTGATAAACAAGTGAGAAAAGCCTTCCACCACGACTGCACTTCCCAAGTCGTAAGTATTCTATGCATTTTTGTATTTTAAATTTACTTCTTTTTTATAGTCATCTCTACACCCAACATAGGGCCCAAACTCACAATCCCGAGATCAAGAGTCAAAATGCTGTTCTGACTGTGCCAGCCAGACAGTCTGGTATTCTGTGCTTCTTATGGAAGGATTCATCACCAAGTTCTTCTCAATAATCTTTTCACCTAGTATATTATACAAATGGTTTCTAAATAATCTGCAACTTAGCAAAGCAGCTAGAGCAGTCAGAAGGTTAAAAAGGTTGAAAGTCACTGATAATGGCTCAATACAAAATGGAAACAAGCATCCCTGACATTGTATTAAGTATATAAATAATCACGTCCACAGGCACAGAGTCATAGAGTTTATACTTATGTGTAAAGAATAGGACACTACAGCTCCTTTTGTAGTTCCCAAGCGTGATGACTGGGTATTCACGCCGTTGTGTGATATGTGCCTCCCTAAAACCTTGTTACGACATTGGGATGTTAGCCATCTGACATTCAGGAAAAAAAAAAAAATCACAGTACACGAAGACACCCACTGTATAAAGGGGGATATTATCTACTGTGGCCTCTTTGGCTCATTGTCTCCCCATCAACACCCCTCTCCACCTCCCCACCCCCCACGCACGTTATACACAAGGAGGTATCTGGGCACATGAAGTACCAGTCAAGCATGTTGACCCCTGGGTGGTCACCCTAGGAGTGGTCGTCAGTAGAGATGGTTCCCTGCACAAGATCAGCCAGAGAAGAAGAGAGACAGGCATGGCCTTGCGAGAACTATACAGAGACAAAACCAGAAAAGTCCGACTGTCTGAAATCCACAGGGCAAATTCCAAGGACAGAAATGAGAGAAAGGGCCAAGAAAGTCAAGGAAGTCAAGAGCATGAAGGAAGAGTGGGGAAGGAAAAGAGGAATTTGGCCAGGAGTGGACAGTGATAGCAGTGGTCAACACACAGCAAGCACAGCACTGTGCAAGATCTTCACCTGCATCAGTTCTCACTGAATTCTCACACAAACCCACAAAGGTATTATTCTTATTTTGATCAATTAGGGAAAATTTTAAACATACACAGAAGTATGGAGAACAGTCATTATGAAACATCACTGTAACACAGCTGCAGAAGTCCCCCATGCGGGTGGATTCTTAATGGATCTGGACTCCTTCTACCTTCTCACCGGTGGCCCTGGCCCCAAGAACCAAAAATGCATCAGCAAATCAGGTCAACAAGCTTGGACAAAAATGGGAGTCAACCTCCTAATTCTGACTTCATAAGCTTATGGCCTGGTTCCTGAAACCTGCCAATCTTCCCTCACCTGAGGAAGAACAGCATCTGTGTCTGTTCTGTCCTCCACAAGAACCAAAGCAAACATCCACGGGACAGCAGGACAGAGTTTCCACATGTGAAAGTTCAGGGAATGATCTGTGAATCCCTCCCCTTCTCCATACATCCCATTAGGGACATACCAATGAATCTTCGCACTGAACTCATTGGCCACTGTACCCAGGAATGTGTTAATTTTGTCTTTTCAACTAGATCACGCACTGCGCCCCTGTGAATCCGCTGCCTAAACCCCTTCCAGATCAAATCCAAACTACCGCCGCCAGGCAGAAAGGCCAGCCATATCCTGGCTTCCACTTACCTCTCCAGTTTGTCACCATCCTAATACCCCATCAACTTGGAACATCTTGGGATTTCCACAGTGAGCTCCCAGACTGCAACTGTTTTCCCACCTCCTATGCATTGACTGAGAGGCCTTCCCTCCTTACCACCACCCGCCAACATTCCCAACCAGCCTGGCTCGGGCTAACATTCCTTTCTTTCCCTCCCTCTGGAAGCCCTTTGTGATAAGCTGTCCCACCCTAAGAATCAAATGGGTACCATGCCTCTGCAATCCTGTAATACCTTGTACATGTCTCTCTCTGCACACGTACCACATTTTATAGGGGTTGGGTCTTAGGTTCTCCCACCCCCACTGTTACAGAGTGCTTCTTGAGAAGCATTTACTCATTTTTTTAATTTTTTTGCTGTTAAGTTTAATGGAAACCCAGGACACAATGAGCTCATTTGGACTGAGTTTAAGTATGACTATTTATACATACCTGCACAGTCAACAGCTGGAGGTCTAGTAGTTAAGTACAAATATTTACTTTTGCTCACCTTTTTAGTGTCCTGTGCCTAACAACGGGCCTGACACAAGCTCTTCAGATTATGTTTATTGGAAGAAACAAGCCAAAGGGGAAGATGATGACCAGATGGACAGCAGGAAGCATACTTTCAACTTTTAAAAATCTCTCCAAAGAGCTTCATGGCTAGTGGGTGTTTAGATGTCCGACTGACCCATTGAGGGAATGAACGCCTGAGTTAATGACCCATCATCCACTGGTACTCCTTCCTTCCAGTTCCACAGGGGGCTAGTAATCCTAGGGTTCAGGTTCAGGTTTTTGACAGACAGGTTTGGGCTCACCCTGCTCCCACCCTCCATGGTGACGCTGACTTTAATCACACCCTCTGTGAGACCCTTGTCTGAAACCAAGTACCGACTTCTTAACCCTCCCCACTAAAGGTGCACTATCACCCCCAACACGGACACAATGCTTTTCCAGACCTGGGCCTACTCAGTGGTGTATGTGTTAGAAATGCCACAGTCACCACCCCCGAAGACTAAGCAAAGTGCACTGGTCCAGATACAAATCCCACCCACCACCCATTCTTGGCACATAGAGAACAGGACAACTCTCTCCACATACAAAACACGATACATGTATAACATGAAAATGCTTCTGAAAGAGCACGTTTATCAGTCCTGCCTTGGAACTGGTCTACTCAAAATTTGACTAAGGTTGGGCGGGGTGGGTGGTGGGAAAGCACCAGGAAGAGCAAATCATCAATTCTTTCCCCCAAAGCAAGCTATGGTTTCTACTTTGAGGTTAGCCTTAAAATTTAGTTTCCACTGGTATGCTCTTTACAAATCACAACTGAACCATCCTTAATTCCCCACCAGAGGCAAGTGACAGGATACTGTACTTTAAGGTCTATTGTCATTTTATGTTTCCCTGAAAAATAAAGATGTTTTATTATGGTAATCAGCAGGTTATAAAGCACCCACCTTCTCTCCAGAGTAAATCAAATCAGATAGATCTTCTCTCATATTTTTTAAGGCATTCCATTTGTTCTCAGAAGCTTGAACAATTTCTCAGAATGACAGTCCTACGTTTATTGATTCACAAATGGCCTCAATCTGTCACATAGGGATATTTTACTTCCCATACAAAGGGGTCAGAAGGTAGAATTTAATCTTTTAATTTACAGGTAAAACTTCACTCTTTTTGTCTCTTTGGAAGTGTACATGGAACCATGTGAATGTAGGAATCCAAGTAAGACCCCAAATGTAAAACCAAGGAGGAAGGATATTATCAAGGCCCCTCTGGCCACAGAAGACAGAATCTGCTTCTGTAAGTACATCTTCCTGAAAAGACTTCCCAGTTCCAAACTTTGCCACCAGTTTATTCATCTGACACAGGTGAGTTCCAATCTCACACTTAAGAAGTTTTGGACAAACTGTTACATGTAACGCAAAACACTTGGTAACAAGACTTTGCAGGGAGAGAACCTGGAGGAATGAGAGCTAGTGGAGTAGAAACGCTTCTAGGTGCTCAAAACCACACGGCCATTAATGACTGTCTCCTTAAACTCTCGGTACAAGAACAGAGGTAATATTCCAAGGGTAACAACCAAGACAGGCTGGTGTTTAAGGCCTGAGAAAAGCAGAGTTGCTGGACAGACAGAAAGTGAAGACATTTAGCAGCTTCCCGAATACCATACAAAGAAAAGGGTGCCCTCAATCAATGTGTGAAGTGGGCTCTTAAGACCCAAAAAATCCCCTCAATACAGGAGCCGAGCCATCAGTCAGGCTTGACATTGATAGAATCACCCCTTTAAAACTACCCTTTGTACCCTTATTATCCATCATCTAGCCTTTTGCATGAGCCCAACCACAGGGTAAGCCATCCAGGACAGTGGGCTAGGAGTAAGGCCCAGCTGAGGGACTGAGCAAATAAATCACTTCTCCCCTTGAGGCTCAGTTGCCTTATCCATGAAATGGTTAAGTTCTAAGCTTCCAGTGAGACAATCTTCTTTGATTAACTTTATACAGTGCATGGCCTGACTTCACCTTCCAGGAACTAAGGCCCTCTGGGTAAACTGGTTCAGCTTGTGGATTAAAAAAGCACCATGGGAAGACTAGCCCCGACCCCTGAAAATCAAGGTGCTGTTAGTCCTAGAGATCAAGGGACTACTTATTTATACTATTTATTTAGAAAATGCTTTTTAATATTTATTTTGAAAGAGAGATAGAGAGCAAGCAGGGGAGGAGTAAAGAGAGAGGGAGACAGAGAATCCCAAGCAGGGTCCGTGCTGTCAATGCAAAGGGCTTGAACCCACAAACTTTGAGATCATGACCTGAGCCGAAACCAAGAGTTGGTGGACACTTAACCAAATGAGCCACCCAGGCGCTCATTTTAGAAAGACATGTTTTAAAAGAATGTTTTAAAAGAAAACATCTTTTAAAAACAACATCACAGCATCAACAGATTGGTCAGGAAAGCATTCATGAACTTGATAAAGCCCTAGCCAGAGAGCATTCGTGCATCACTTTCCTCTCTCCCACAACAAAAGCACAGCTGAGCCTGGACAGCAGTGAGCTGACCTCCCTCCGACCACTACGCACACATCCGCATGATTACAAAACTCCACACACGGTCCAAAGAGGCACGACAACAGATATACTGTGCCAATCAACAGTATTTCACAAGGAGGCAAAAATAAAAAATGCATTTCTCTTCAACTATCCTCAATCATCAGAAGTCATTTTCCTTGAATCCTTTTCAAAAATGCACCCAGATTCGTGTCACAGAAGGAAAAAAAAAAAGAAGAATATCAGAAGCACTTTGGGCTGAGAAAAGGGATACAGACCTTTACCAGAACCCATGATCTAGGATCACAGGCATTTTAAGGGACTATCAAGGGTTCCTGGGTGGCTTAGTCAGATGAGCATCCAACTTTGGCTCAGGTCACGATCTGGCAGTTCACACATGCGAGCCCGGCATCGGGCTCTGTGCTGACAGCTCAGAACCTGGAGCTTGCTTTGGATTCAGTGTCTCCCTCTCTCTCTCAGCCCCTCCCCTGCTTGTGCGCTCACACTCTCTCTCTCTGTCTTTCAGAAATAAACATAAAAAAAAAAAAATTAAGGGACAATCATAGAGAAATGGTTCCAAGCCTGGCTGTCCCTTAGTAACACCTGGGCAGCCTTAAAAAAAAAAAAAGCCCATGCCAGGGTCCCAACAGGTATACTAGATTCTAGTTTAACTGGTCTGGACTGGGCCCTGACCATTTGTAGTTATAAACACTTCACAACTCTGCACACCACTAATTAAGAGGCTCTTCAAACTACAAAGCAAGTTAGCGTTAGGCAACTGTTTTGCAGCACTAATTTCAGGATATGGGATTTCCGACAGAAACGTCAATCAACAACAACTAAACAGGAACAGTAATGACAGAAATCAAGTGAAGGTCATGTGTTTCCATGTGTCATTTTAAGGAAGAAAACTCCACAAGCACGTTAATGAAAACCAAATGCTAGGAATGGAGGGTGGTGGTGATTTCACAACTTTATGCGTTTGTCAGAAACCCATACACATACACACAACGGAGTTATTGCATGGAAATTAAAAATAAATTTAAAACATACTCAGAGAAAAAAAGTGATACATTCCTTTAGTCTAGGAATTCTCAATCTTCACTAAATGCTAGAATTACCCAGGGAGTCTTTAAAATCTGGTTGTCCCGGCTGCACCCAAGATCAAGGACATCAGAACCTGTGGTGGGCATCTATAGTCTTTAAAGCTCCGCGGGTGATTCCAATGGGCAACCCTGTCTCCCATTTTCCAGAAGAGTAAGAAAAATCAGGCCCAATGGACATTAACACGTATCCATAAAAACATGGCTTCCAACAAGAGTCATCACATCTTCTACCTTCCACCCATTCAGGGAAGTTCAGTAAAACCTACTTTTTTTTGTCTATCAACTTTTGTTTGGTTTCAGGATATCCTCATGACCCACAAGCCAAACAAAAGAGGTGCCGTGATACCCACCAGCAGCCTACACCATCGCCTGCAGACGTGCTGAAAGGTTTTAAAGCACAGCAGTAGTTCTGAAACATCAACAACTCCTGGATGGGTGGTTCGGAGACACTGACTGCTGACCCCACCCTGGAGTTTTCTGATTCAGTAGGTCTCTGGGGTGAGGCCGCAGAATCTGCATTTCTGTTTGTTTCATATGCATATATATGTGTGTGTGTATATATATATATATATATACGTGTATATATATATACGTGTGTATATATATATACATGTGTATATACACACACGTATATATACATATACACACACACATAATACATGAGTTCATTCATTTAGTCTGCAAGAGCGCACGCACAAGCCTACACGGGAGGGGGAGGGGGAGAGAGAGAGGGACAGAGGGAGAGAGGGAGAGAGAGACAGAGGGACAGAGGGACAGAGGGACAGAGGGACAGAGGGAGAGGGAATCCCAAGCAGGCTCTGCACTGTCAGTGCGGGGCTTGAACTCATGAATCCTAAGATCCTGACCTGAACCAAAGTTGGAAGCTTAAGTGACTAAGCCACCCAAGCGCCCCACTCCCCCCACCAGAATTTGCATTTCTAACAAATTCCCAGGTGCTGCTGCTTAGAGACCATGTTCTAAAGCAAAGTGAACTAAACAGAGACTTGAAAGCCAGTGCTGAAGCTAAACCAGACAGTTTTTTGGTCACGACAGCCACAGCGCAGAGACTACTGGTCAGTTTCAGTGAACAGGTTGTATTTACAAACTGACCTTCAGCAAGACATTACAAAGATCTTCAGGTAAGTAAAGCAGAACAGATTATCTCTCATCTAAAGGCAACGTGCTACTCAAAGGGTGATGCACAAACATAGGCATCACCTAGAACGGGCTACAAATGCAGCATCTCAGGTCTTACTCCAAACCTTACTGGGTCAGAAAGTATCTGAATAGGATCCCTGGAATATGAAATCCACATTAAATCAGCTTGACCAGTTCCCTCACTCACACCACCATTACTGAGCACCTACTCTGCATAAACCCTAGCAGTCAACTGCGCAGACAAGCCTTTACACTCCTGGAGCTTCCATGGGGCAAAGGATAAAACTCAAGCCCAGAGCTGTTGGACCAGGCAAGGTCACAGAGCCAGCCAGTGGTAGAGACAGGTTTAGAACCCATGTCTCTTAAACTCTGTACAGTAGAAATTATACAGGCCACTGCCTCTACCAATATCACAAACATAATTCCAAGCCAAGAGGATACCAAAAAATAAATTACAAGTCAGGGGCACCTGGGTAGCTCAGTCGGTTGAGCGTCAGACTCCTGATTTCAGCTCAGGTCATGATCTCACGGTTCATGGGTTCGAGCCCCATATGGGTCTCCATGCTTAGCAAGAAGCCTGCTTGAGATTCTCTCTCCCTCTACCCCTCCCCTCCACCTGTGCACTCCAATAAATCAAAAAATAAAGTCAGTTTCTACACATCATATTAGGAGACCTAATTTTTCTAATCTTCATTAATGTCTACTCTGACCAAACATTGCTAGATTATATTGGCCAATGCAGGGTGTTTAGGTAGATAGGTTTTTCTCAGATCTCAGAACAGAATGAGTAAACAAGTGTTAGGTGGAAAAAACATTTTGACCACAGGCATTACCTACTATTCGAGATCTTCCCTTTGGTAATTAAAATGGGGCCCAGGCCCCATTAATCAAAACCAACAGCAAACATTTTGGTTCACATCATAAGCACACAGTCAATCACCTAAACCTCAAAGCCACCAGAATGGGGATCTTGTCACATCACTAACTCCTAGTAATTCACAAGGTTCACTGCATGGGGTCGTCCTGAACAGCTGCCCACAGACTGCAGGACATAAAGACCAACTTCCCTGCCTGGGCAGAGTGCCAGGATGGCGGGTAGGCCTGGTGCTAATATCAGCAAACACCCATAAAGACATAAATATTGTCATGATTTAAATCCTCTAAGCATTGCCCACAGGAGGCAAACTTTCTTGTTCAATAATTAATGAGGTGAGGAAGAAGAATATTCTCAGAACAAAAATCAGCTAATTATCTTAGTCTCTCTAAATGTATGTGTAAAATAATCCTTACCGTCTAAAAATTTGAATTAGAGCTCGTAACTAAATGAAAATTGGACCCAAATGGATCACTGTTGGGAGGGGAGGGGAGGGAAGGGAAAGCAGACAGACCCCAAGCAACACAGCCCCACCAGCTTTCCCTGACTCGCCCACCTCAAAGCTGCACAACGTGAGAATCACAGACCATCTGCTTCACAATCTTGTCAATGTTCAAAACACATGGTCCTGGGCCCAAGAGGTCACACAGTTAACGAACCTCTCTGTATGGATCCCTGCGCACCTAAAATTTTGAGGCCAAGTACCCACCTGGCCTAGGTACAGTTGAAGGAGAACCGTCAGACTCATTACTTCATCTTACCTTCACAACTGTGCAGCATCGATATATCTCATTTTCTGAGGAAGATCCAATCAAAGAAGCTGAGTGCTTTGCCCAAGATCATACACCAGGTAAGCAACCATGGCTAAGACCCCACATTCAAGGTTTGTCAGCTCAAATCAAGGCATCCAATCCACACAAATCAAAGAACAAGCAAGCATGGTCCTGTTGCCCAATCAGTATTTACCATGTGAAGAGCAATGTTCTTAAAAGAAAAAAAAAAAAAAAAGGCAAAGATTTGGTCCCTTTTTTGTAGCGTACTTCAGGGGCTGTTCTGGGCCCCACTTACCAGATAGGGCCATGACTGCCAAGAGGGTCAATCACGCATGCTGCAAGGGGCTGTGCTGAGCAGCTGGCTTTGTATGAGCACCACCTATCATGCCAATGGCCTGATGAAAGTTCACGTAGCTTCCAACTATTCCCAGTGAATACTATTCCAAGTAGCTTAGACTCTTCTTTCCATTAAGTAAACCTGGGTCATTCATCACCTGGGAGACAGCCACACTCTCAGATGATTCCTAAATGGACTGGCTTCAGGAGACTCACCTGAGGCCCCATCTAAGCTACAGATCCCTGAAACCCTTTCAGCTTGGAGATAATGATTCAGAGACAATAGCAAATCCATTTTAGCACTGGGGGAGAGGAGAGGGAAGTCTCAGGTTTCCACATTGAGTGGGGAAGGCCCAAGTAGAACACAGAAACTGTAAGCCATGTAAGGAAAGATGGATAAATTCAACTCCATCTCCTTTTTAAAAATGTACATGGCAGGGACGCCTCGGTGGCTCAGTCGGTTGGGCATCGAACTTCAGCTAAAGTCATGATCTCATGGCTCATGAGTTCGAGCCCCACATCAGGCTCTGTGCTGACAGATCAGAGCCTGGAGCCTGCTTCGGATTCTGGGTCTCCCTCTCTGTCCCTCCCCACTTCTCTATCTCTATCTCTCTCTCTCTCTCTCACACACACACACAAAGTAAACAAACATTAAAAAAAATCTCTTTAAATATTCAAAGCAATACACACTATATATTAGTTCAATGACAAATGATCAACTAGGAAAAATTACTTGCAACTTTCACAATAAAGAACTTTCTTATTAAGACTTCCAACAAATGAACAAGAAAGAGACCAACAACCTAACAACAACAACAACAACAACAACAACAACGGCACAAAAGTATGACCACGCAACAAGTCAGGAAGGGAGTTCTTTGAGAAGATGTTCAACCCCACTGATAAGAAAAACACATATTAAAACTACAGAAGGACACTTTTTCATCTGTTGGAAAGACAAAGATCAAAAAGTCTAACAGTATGGATACAGGATTGGAGAAAGGAGAATTCCTTTATATCTTTCCTTGAAGCAGAAAAATTTGGTATTGTCCATCAAGCTGTAAAATCTCTAGTTCTACTTTTAGGATTTTACTTTATAGACAAATTCATGTATACACCATATACCATTTATTCATGGATGTTAAGAACCCACCAAATATCAGAGACCAAAACAATATCTATCAATAGAGAAGAAGGGAAGTTATGATGCATCCACATGACAGAAGACTAAGCAGCCATTAGGGGAGCCTGGGGAACTCAGTTGGTTGAACATCCAACTCTTGATTTCAACTCAAGTCATGATTCCAGGGTTATGGGATCTTGCCCTATATAAGACTCTGTGCTGGGCACTGGAAACTGCTTAAGATTCTTTCACTCTCCTCCCTCTGCACTCTCCCCCACTCATGCACACACACTCTAAAGTGAAAATAAATTAAAAAAAAATAGGCAGTTCTGTAAGTACTGATATGCAAAGACCCATGAAATATAGAGCAAAACACTCGGAAGTAAACAGTATGTGATCACTTGTGCTTTAAAATACATATAGTTGTGGGGCACCTGGGTGGCTCAGTTGGTTAAGCGTGCAACTTCGGCTCAGGTCACGACCTCGCAGCTCTTGGGTTCGCGCCCTGCATCGGGCTCTGTGCTGACAGCTCAGAGCCTGGAGCCTGCCTCGGATTCTGTGTCTCCCTTTCTGCCCCTTCCCTTCTCATGCTCTCTCTCTCTCTCAAAAATAAACATTAAAATTTTTTTAAAAATATAGTTGTATATAATAATATACGCATACATGCACATTTGTCTACCCCTAGTTTATCTCTGGACAGACACATAAAACATAGGAGAAGTTGCCTGAGAGAAGGTATGTGACAGATGCAGGAAGGAGAATTAATGCCATCACATATCTACCCTCCATTTGTGCTCTGCTTATTCAGGAAAAAATAAAAATAAAAATAACTAAGAGAGACAGAGATTGGAGACGGGGTGGCGTGAAAGAAACCAACTAGGTGTTAAGTTGTAGCCCATTCTCCCCTACATCTCTCTTCAAGTAAGTAATCTGATGGTACTTGTTAAAAACCCTGAAAATATTCCTTCAGCCCATGTAATTCCACTTCTAGCAATCTGTCCCAGAATGCTGAAAAAGCTTTTTATACGAAGATGGCTGTTGAAGTATTACCTCTCATCATTAAACAATGAGAACAAGTACAATGGGTGTTGGCCATGCCTTTCAATAATACTCAGTTCTGCTACAGAGAAGAAGAGAATGAATGGATGAAACTTACAGGATACGTGACTTACAGAGGGTAAACAAGCACACAGCTTGTGTGACCTGGTAGCTACAAAAAAGTAGAACGCATGTGCACTGAACATAGGTAGGAAGGGACAGAATGACCAAGTGGTCACCCAGTATTCTTGAGCAAACACCCAAATATGGTCACCCATTGGTGACACCCATTCTGGCCCAGTTGGTGTATTATGGGAGAAGAAAAGCTCTTGACATTCAACAGGAGCTTTGGTAAGAGACACATGTGGCCAGGAATGCTTCCTCCTGAATTCCTGCAACAGACCAAGTGTATGGGGTCCAGGAATCTTCTGTTTTCTGAGCCCTCTGGCTCATTCTCTGTTCTGTCCTTGTAATCACATCATCAGCAGGGAAGGGCATGGTGGCTAATAGACAGGATATACGAACACTACCCAAGCCAGGATACAAGTACTGTGGTCCACCTATCCTGCTGGACCTACATGCCTTAACCTAATCTCTCTCCTTGCTTCTTACTGTGTATTGAGATTGACACAAACTGAATTAATTTCAACACTTTAATTTGGTCTGGGGACCCAATTTTGACTCCTTGGATAATGTCTTCAGAGCCTACCATACCATCAGGATAATTTTCCACCACTACAAATGTAGCAAATGATCAGGTTAATTGATATAGCCACTTAAGTGGCTATATCAGTTTAAACCACGTTTACACAATTTGAAATAACATAAGCATTGCCAATATGAATTGGAAAATAAAAATATAAATATAAACTATATTAAAAATTTCCTAATTTTATTCCAAGTATGCAAACATCTACTGAAAAAACTTTAAGGAGGGGGTGGTGCCTGGCTTGCTCAGTCAGAAGGGCATGCAATTCTTGATCTCAGGCCCATGAGTTTGAACCTGAGAGAACTTAAATAAAACTTAATAAAAGTAAAAAACAACAACAACAACAACAAACAACTCTAGGAAAAGCACTAAAATATTAACAACTGTCTCCAAGGTGAATACATGCATGTTGTGTTTAAAGTATTTGTTATATTTTACACGTTATTTTTATAATCTGGAAAAATAAGTTTTTAAATGTTGGGGTGCCTGGGTGGCTCAGTTGGTTGGGCGTCTGACTTAAGCTCAGGTCATGATCTCATGGTTCGTGGGTTGGAGCCCTGCATCGGACTCTGTGCTGAAAGCTCAGAGCCTGGAGCCTTCTTCGGATTCTGTGTTTCCCTCTCTCTACCCCTCTCCTGCTCGCACTTTATCTCTCTCTCAAAAATAATTTTTTTTAAAGTTTTTAAATATGCACCAAAAGAGACTAGAAGGAAATCTATCAAAATGACAAGTTGCTGTGGGTTTTGGAGTAACTATTTTATTCTTCTACTTTTGTATGAGTTCAGTAATGATCACCATATACTTGTACAAAGATAAACAAAAAACACATTTTTCTCTTTGAGAAAAAGAGGCAGGCAGTGGTTAAAACCCACAAGATAAAAGCCAGCCCATGAAGCAAGAGTTAAAGCCTTACTATACTCAGCTATAAATCTCCGTGAACTCCAGGTTGAAATAAAATCTGTCAGAATCTTCCTATCTCAACTGTGGGAACAAGGTGGAAGTTTTCTGCAAGGTTCCCAAGGCAGGAGTTCATCTTTGGGACTGACTCACTACTATTTCCCCAAGGATGTGAGGTCACTTCTGTCCCTGAGAGATATTAGAGTGCAGTGACCCTCCTGCTGTGCTCAAACACCTGTACACAGTAACAAGTGATAAGCCAGGTGGATTCTTCCTTAAGTAAGGTTTGTCTTAAGGCCACCTGGGTGACTCAATAGATCAAGCATCTGACCTAAGTTCAGCAACTGACTTAACTCACAGTTGGTGAGTTCAAGCCCTGTGCCAGGCTCTGTGCTGACAGCTCAGAGTCTGGAGCCCGCACTTCGGATTCTGCGTCTCCGTCTCTCTATGCTCCTCCCCTGCTTACACTCTGTCTCTCTCTCTCTCTCAAAAAATAAAATAAACATTCAAAAAAAGTTTTTAAAGAAATGTCTTTTAAGAAAAGAAATTAAGAAAAAGAAAAAAAAAAACAATACAGGCCAGTGGTTTCTTGAGGCAGAAGCATGAGAATTTTATCCCCATCCCCAGCAAGTACAAGGCCAAAGGTCCCAGTTCAACTCGTCAGGACACTCAGCGTCCCTCCCAGAAGAGACCAAATCTTGCCATATAGTCAACATCACCTAAAATGCTCTCTGCAGAATCCAAAGAAAACTCCAGATTCTAGCGCCCAACACTTCACAGCCTCCCTAGTTGTACCAGCTGTAGGATGCGCTCCTCCCCAAGGGTCCAAAATCCATCCCACATTCCCAACACCCATGTCCCTAGAATTTTCCCTTGAAGCCTTCCCAAGAATCAAAAAGAAGCTCACGGCTCAGGGTGTCTTTGGTACCATAGGGGCATGGATGCACGTGCCTGCATATGTACACAAGTCTATACACCGGAGATGCACATATAGGGTGTAACGGACTCTGCACAGGCCATCTGTTGCTGTACGTCACACGTACTGCAATACCCACACATATACTTAAGTCTAGTTAACACCATGGTCCAAGTCTTCAGTTACTCATCGCTTCATCTGCACACATACAGGATAAGCTCCCTGACGACCGGAGCCGGCGTCTGTAACCCTTCCATCACCTGCCACACAGAAACAAGATTACCAAACTGGCCAAGAGAACCAGAAATCACTTGGGACGGAGTCTGTCAGAGATTCATTTGGACCAGCATCCTAGTTGATGGAGACCTGAGGTTTTAAGTGTTTACTTCCATTCGGAGGCAGGACACCTTTAAGATCTGAGGGACCCTACCCAGCAAATGAAGTCCGTTAAACTACTGCAGGAAGATTCTCTGAGACCACTGTAATGAGCCAGGCCACCCCACAGCAGGGGCCACTCCTGGGTCCTGGTGTTGGCTTCCCTGGGCCTTGAAGGGGACCCTGAGGAGACGCAGTAGCATAGCCCGGGGAACGCATGCACACAGACCAGCAGCCAGAGTACCCAAGAACGATGGTTACACATGTACATGCGTCCGTGTCTCAAGACAATGCACCAGTGTTTTCATACTCATTAGAAAAACAGATATGGATTTTTCCCCTTATTTTGTTTATTCCATTTGTTGAGTATCGACAGAAGAGAAAATAATAAATGCACAGTCTACCTGACCAAGCCCATCACTGCCACTCTTGACCACCCTTCGTGCCCAATTCTGGCATTAATGCAGAACTAAAGCCTTGAGGGGCACCTGGGTGGCTCAGTTGGCTAGGTGTCCGACTTCGGCTCAGGTCATGATCTCATGGTTCGTTGAGTTCGAGCCCGGCGTCAGGCTCTGTGCTGACAGCTCAGAGGCTGGAGCCCGTTTCAGATTCTGTCTCTCCCTCTCTTTCTGCCCCTCCCCTGCACATGCTGTCTCCCTCTCCCTCTCCCTTCCTCCCTCTCTTATAAACATTTAACCACTTTTTTAAAAAGAAAAAAAAAAAGAACGAAAGCCTTTAGAATGCTCCTCTCCCAACTTCTCTTCCAGCAGTTCCCATTGGCAGCACAGGTACTGACCCAACACCACACCACAGAGAGTCTTGAGGACACAGAGGATCAGCAAGCCTCGGCAGGATGGCAAGGCCGCGATGTAGACAAAGAAGGCAGTGGTGTTGAGTGCTGAGAGAGGAGTAACATCCGGGAGGCCTCAGCTCTGCTGAACACCAACAGCACCTGGGGAGATACCACCCCCTTGGGGCTCAGTCAGTACATCCCTTCAACCACCCCAGGGGTCCTTTTGGGCAAAACAGCCCACAAATGTAACTAAGCCCGGGTCCCATTTCCCACAAGGCACAAGGGATACACTATTACGAAAGGTGCAATAAAAAGACCAAGTACAAGAAGTCAAAACAGGCAAGAAAAAGCAGACTGAATCAATTCTCACCAATTTCTCATACCTGAGAAGATCCCACTGAACTCAGACATCACCACAGAAAAGAAATGGTCCTAACCTCAAGCCCGGTTCTGCCAATGGACCGAGAAAATATGTCCAGACAAAGAGGGTGCGGAGGTCCCTGAGGATCTGGCAAATGACCCCATTTCCAAAGTGAACATGGGGATATATTCAATCAATGCTAGAGGAACCAAGTCACAAACTCATAGGCACAGGTTAATCACATGGTGCTTTTAAATCATCTCTGAAAGACGAGTATACATTCCAGGGAGTTCTGAGAACGTTGTACGTATCCCCCTCATTTTGTACGAGAAGATGTGTCACCTAAGGACACATGGCTGGCTTTAGCAACTTAGCTGTAAGAAGCAGATCGAACATAGCCAAGAGGCAGGACAGGGTTCTAGGTAAAAGAGTAAGATTTATAGCCAGACAGAATAGGACAAGAGTCATGCGACCTTGAGCACGTGCCTTCCATTCCCCAAGACCCAGCCTCCTTACATGTCAAACTGGAACAGCGACAGCATTCTTGTAAAGAAGCTCTAACATGAACTAATGCACACAAACACCACGGTGGCAGCTCAAGTGAGGACTACAACGTTGTTACTCTCATCCTTTCCAGCTAACTTATGATTTGACATCAGTCATTTGCGTTGAGGGTCTCTTTTCCCCCTGGAGTACAAAATGAAGGCAGATACTTTCTGATGTGAAATCCTTTGGATTCTAAGCTCCTCTCTATTCACCTGAATAGGAGACCCATCATGGGCAACAGAAACAGACTGGAACTTCCAGATCTTACCAAAGTTTTTCAAACATCTGTAAAAATCCATGAAGAAAAGCAAACAGGGGCATCTGGGTGGCTCAGGTGGTTAAGCGTCTGACTTCGGCACAGGTCATGATCTCACGGTTCATGGGTTCAAGCCCCATGTCAGGCTCTGTGCTGACAGCTCAGAGCCTGCAGCCTGCTTCATGCTCTGTGTCTTCCCCTCCCTCCCTCCCTCCCTCCCTCTCTCTCTCTCTCTCTCTCTCCCCCTCCCCTGCTCACGCTCTTTCTCAAAAATAAACATCAACAAAAATTAACAAAGAGAAGCAAACGTATAATACAAATATGAACACAACCCAACTGATGGCAAATTCTAAAGCCAGAGGTCCGAATGAAGGTATAGACAACCATGACTTCAAATGACATCAGACTGGCATCTGATGACAGACACAAGGCTGTCTAAGTTACATGATTTTATCTATTCCTTAGGAGTTTAAAGTCAAGGTGTGTGTCAAGTCGTATCTCAGGCTCAGAGGAAAGCAACTGGCTTTTGTCCCAGGAGAAGAGTTCCCCCAGGTTCTCAAGCCTGGGTTCTCTCTCCAGGCCACTCTGCCTCAGCACCACTGAGCTCCCGTGAGGAAGCCAAAATCGCTTCCTACCACACACCCCTGTGAGGATGGCAAGTATTCCATTAGAACAATCACTTGGAATATAAAATCCTCCATTTACAGAGCTCCTATTCACAGTCTTTAAAAGGCAATGATTTTAATTTATGTACCAACAAGACAGTTTAATTCCCCTGCATAGAAAAGGCTATGTTATCAGAGCACAGGAATGCTGAAACGGCCCAGAATTCCCATAAACAAGGAGTCCCAGGTGGTTTTAAGGGCTCTCCCTCCTAAGAGACTATCAGGGTAGGGATTTGTATTTACAAAATGCCTAACCGGGAAGCAGAGAGTAGTGTATGTCAAATAACCCTACACCCTCAGCCCCTCAAAAGCAAATAGAAGCAGCACCTGGTGGGGGCGGGGAGGAGGGAGGGGAGAGGGGGTATGGCAGACTCACTTCCCTACTGCTTTTGCCTCCAGGTCCCCAGCAAGACTGTGAGCTCTTCCCTGAGGTCTGTATGCTCAATATGGCTAAAGAATCCACGGTTATCTCACCATCAGAGAACTGGGCAATTCAGCTTGCCTTTAGTCTTTAATTTCTAACTGCCCCTTCCCCACCCCTTTTTTTTAAGTAATCCATAAAGTACTTACTCTTTAAAATTTACTGAAAGGTACCCACGGCCACTTTCCAGGTGTGCTCTTCGTGTGAAGTACGTGCCGGTTATTGGAGTACTGTTCCATGCATTTCCACTAAATTAAGTTGCTACATCTTACTCTTGTTTGCTTGATATTTCGACTACTAACAATGGCATGTTAAATTCTCCCACTATGCCATGGCATTGTCAATTTCTCCCTGTGGCATTCAGTTACATTCTCTGTATATGAGCAACTACGTATTAAAGGCTAACAAGTGTTAGAATTCTTACATGTACCCCATATACAGTGTTGCCGATTTTATTTTACAAGCAGCCTCAGAAACCAGGCAGACTTGGGTGTGAGAGCCCAACTCCATCACCTGCTCTAAGACCTAATTACTAAAAAGTAATGTATACCTCGTTGAACATCACAGTTCCTCAGAGGCTGAACTACTATAATTCATCTAATACACGTAGCATAGTGCCCCTCTCTCAAAATGCTAGCTGCTAATAAAATGGTCTAGAACCTAAGATCAGCCAGCTATTTATCAATATGGAAGTGGAACCCTGTGACCTGTCTATCAGGTGTTAGGATGGGGTGTGGGAGGAAGCAGATGTTTTATCCACAGTGTTTATTTCAGGGCTTAACAGATGACTAAATACAGGATGACAACTACCTCGTCCATTCCTCACCAAGAATGGTAACTCACACAACACCTCAAAACTCCATGTCCCCAACTTCATTGCAATTGCCCAGTCTACCTTGTTCTCTCTGGGATAGATTTCCTCTACTTGTTGGCTTGAGGACTGTGTTGAAACAGTTGCACAATGATACACTTTATATACTTCTGGTTCTGAGAAACACCTGGCTTATGTAAAGCAGTTAAGAGTTACCTTCCTCAACTGTAGGTAACTTGTGAAGGCTTATCCCTGACCCTGGAACCCATGGGATTGTGTGTATGTTTGTGTTTTGGAGGCGGGGCAGGGAGGAGGGTGGGATGTGTGTGTGAAAGCAATTTCAAGGCAGACCATTCATTTTGTTAACAGTTTCCAAATCCTCTATAACATTCTCCCACATCCCAGCGGGGAGAGCGAAATCTTTGTCAAAGTCAAAGTTAATTGCACATCAGAGGGAGAAGATGCAATTTTCCTCTCTGGCTTTTGAACTCTGAAATTGACACTTGGGAGTCATTCTGTCCTGAAAATGTCAGCTGCAGGAAAATACAACAAAAAAAAGGCAGAATAAACTAGCAAGGAAACCTGCCAAACAGAAGAAC